>NC_050444.1:65678548-66034381 GCF_903995425.1 Onychomys torridus | reverse complement strand
GCTTGGTTACTTAGGTCACAGAATACCTATGGGGTCCAAGCCTTTTGGAGAGTTGGGTTGTAGAGGAAGAAAGCACAATTTACCACTGCCCAGGGACCGTCTGCCCCTGTAAGAGACACTTAACCAAAGTTTAGAGGTCTTGATTAGGTTCATTTTCTCTGCCAGTTAAAGAAAGGCTGGAGAAATCTGGAACTCAATAGGTGGTAGCAGAAGCATCTCAAATAAGGAAGACAGAGTCAGCAGTTGCAGAAAGGTGTTTATTAGGGAGAGGAGACACACACATGCAAACAAACACAGAGAAAGACCCTCTGCCAAGTAGAAGGGGAAGGACTCAGAGCCGAACAATGCAGTCTCTTCTGGACGGCTGGGGGTTTCAAAGTCTCTGCAGGGTCTTCTCCCCTAATTCAATTTGAAGAAGCTTGGCTGGTTGATTGACCCAGACCTGTTGTATGACATGTCCTGAGCAGCCTTGAACCTGTTGAACCAATGCATCAGCAGGGATCTGCTGAGGGGAGAGAAAAGTGTGGGAGTCCCTGCAAACTCGGCTACCAGCAGAGAAAGATCCACGTGAGGGAAGGTGGAAACTCCATTCAGCATGACTTAGCCAGTGTGAGTTCAAACTTTTGGAATCTGACCCTGAGCAGCTTATTTTATCTTAGTTACACATTTCAACAGTAAAACTTTTGGAAAGGGTTTCCTTCTGACAATTATCACAACAGAGCTGAAGGTATGACTACATTGGAACTCCCTTGCAAAGTATATGGCGTTGGCAAAGCACCTGTGACCTCTTCCACAAGAGTGGGTTCTGTTGACTGAGAAGCAATGCTCAGGATAAGGGGGATTGGGGGGAGATCTGGCTCCACAGAATAGCAAAATCACCAGTTATTAAACAACATCCACTTCTGCCTTACTAGTGAACAGGTGTCAATTTCTTCCCTTTAACAATTCTGGTTTCTCTAGTACTATCTATGAACACATGGCCTGGCTTGTATCAAGTTAGGAGGCTGAAGAAACCAGCCATTTTGAAAATTCACCACTTGTTACCTAGTCATGCTTCTCCTTCCGCTCCCTACTTGCCTACCAGAGAGTCTCTCCATCTCTCGATAGGCCTAACTAGCAGCCCGACTGCAGCACAAGCTGTCCTTCAGTTGGTCCCACAACACCCAGAGATTAAACGGCTTGCCAGCATCTTGCCAAATTTGGAGGAAGTGTGATGGTCTGTTGACCGCTCCTCCCCCAAATGAAAAAATTCGAGTTGGCAGCAAAGAAATGAACAACTGATATCGGTCAAGGTCAAGGCCCTCTGTGCTGCTGGAGAACTGAATCAAAAACTCATTGAAGATACCAACTGAGAAAAACCAAACAAGCTATATTCGGAAAAAACTTTTTCCTAGTTAAAAGTTCAGCCATCTTTCTGTAGGCAGAATAGAAAGGTAAAGCCTCCAAACCTAGCTCGCATTTAATTCCCAGAGGCCCTTAGTTCCAGCATGGCTTGATACTAAGCCAAATGAGCAGACACAGGATATGAGGGCTCCAAATGGACCCCAAAGCCAGAAAACTGGAAGTTCTTAAGTTCCTGCATTGTGGATTTGGAATGTAACAGTTTCTCATCTAGCTATCAGTGAAGGGACTCTGACCAGCTCAAGCATAGCAACAATGGCTCTGGTAGGCTTTGTTCTTTCCCCCATGCCTTCTGCCTTGTTAAAAACCATTAGATCACATCCCTAAAGCTAGCCCCCAAAGTCTATTCCCTTATTTGACCACTTCCTCCTTCTGAGGCTGACTACCAAGGTCCAGCTATCAAAATATCAGTTCACCTAACTAACATGCTTTTTTTGTTGTTGTTTGTTTTTTTTTAAGATTTACTTATTTATTATGTATACAGTGTTCTGCCTGCAGGCCACAAGAGGGAACCAGATCTCATTGTAGATGGTTGTGAGCCACCATGTGGTTGCTGGGAATTGAACTCAGGACCTCTGGAAGAGCAGTCAGTGCTCTTAACCACTGAGCCATCTCTCCATCCATAATTGACATGCTTAATCAAAATATACCACCGCATTAGCCCATTCTAACACAGACCTTCCTTTTTTTTTTCCTTCTTAAAAACTACACCTGCAGGTTCATTTGCTGCTTTTTTTTTTTTGGCCTGGCTCAGCAGCCACTTCAACTTTTCTTCCCTGATTAATAAAGGATCTCTGTTTGAGCGTGGTTTGTGCATAATCCATCTCCCCCCACCCCATCCACCGTGGGCTCTCCTTCAATCAGTGTGCTCCAAAAGAAATAATGGGCAAGAATTGTTTTGAGTTACTGATTTTCCTAAGCCATGTAGGGATAACTCAAGTAGGTGAAAAGGTGTGATGTGTTGCAAGGTGGTGGGGGTAGTGAGTCCTAGAGATTAATACACATAAAAGTGTTACATCTATTAGATACTGTGAGCCACGAACTAGAGTTGACAGCACAGCAAAGGAGACAAATGGGTACGACCGTTGCTGTTCTTTCCTTCTTTTTTTAAAAACAATTTATTTTTGTTTTATATGCATTGGCAAGTTGTCGGCATGTGTGTCTGTGTGAGGGTTCAGATCCCCTGGAACTGGAGTTACAAACAGTTGTGAGCTGCCATGTGAATGCTGGGAATTGAACTCGGGTTCTCTGGAAGAACAGCCAGTGCTCCTAACCACTGAGCCATCTCTCCAGCCTCTACTGTTGCTCTTTCTTCTTTTATTCTTTATGTTTTACACAATTTAAATTGGTAGCAGCAACCAAACAAGCTATATTTTGAAAAAAACTTTTTCCTAGTTAAAAGTTCAGCCACCTTTCTTTAGGTAGAATAGAAAGGTAAAGCCTCCAAATCTAGCTTGCGTTTAATTCCCAGCATCGCTTGAAACTAAGCCAAAAGACCAGACACGGGATGTGAGGGCTCCAAATGGACTCCAGTCGCGCGTTTCTGGAATGCCCACCAGCTGAAGCGACAAGTTAGCAGGATAAAGTTTAATTCAGAAAGCCCACAACTACCGGAAAGGGATAACCCTGATGGGCGGGCTAGTGCATGCGGAAGCGGAAGTAGGATAGCGGAAGTAGGATACCGGAAGTTGCGATGTCTCCCGCTATGGCCGAAGTGCCGTCGGTTGCGGCGGCATCCGTGGCCGGCTGCCGGGCGCGGGTAGCGCACAACGTGCTGAATCAGGTGGTTCTCCCTGGGGAGGAGCTGGTGCTGCCGGAGCATGAGGACGTAGACGGCCTTGGCGGCGCCGGGGAGCAGCCGTTACGTCTGAATGCGGGGGCGCGCCCGCGGCTGCGCGTAGTGTGTGGCCCGGGTTTGCGACGCTGCGGGGACCGCCTGCTGGTCACCAAGTGTGGCCGCCTGCGTCACAAGGAGCCCGGAGGAGGCGGCGGTGGCATTTACTGGGTGGACTCGCAACAGAAGCGGGTGAGCGGACGTCGGAGAGGCGGTGCTGCAGCGAAAGTAGAATCCCGGTTCTGGAAAGACTCCCTGCAAGTGGGAGGAGAGGTTAAGGCGAGCCTTGAACTGCGGTAGCCTCTTAGGTCCCTCTCTGCATCTCCTTTAAGAGGAACCACATCCTGAGAAGGGCGAAAGGAGAAAAGGGCTAGAGTAGGAAGCTGCAGGCCTGCCATTTGGAGTCCCATTTGCAATGAGTCTAAACCACAGGGAGTTAAATTTCTCGTAGAATAAGTAAGAACTTTCAAGTAAGTGTCTAATGGATGGGCTTCCTTGACTGTAAGGATTCTTGTGCCACCGGATGTATAAAAGATGCTGAAGTATGAAACCTGACCCAGGGCAACTCCGGATTAGAGGCTACAAAGTTGTCCAGACTGGTGCGGGCTGGTTTTGAATTTCCAGCTACCCGAGGAGTATGAATTGGGAGGCTTGGTTGAGACTCACCCTGAGTAACCTTGATAAGACGATATTTTATAGTAGTGTTCGTGTCGTTTATG
Organism: Onychomys torridus; assembly: GCF_903995425.1. Taxonomy (NCBI): domain Eukaryota; kingdom Metazoa; phylum Chordata; class Mammalia; order Rodentia; family Cricetidae; genus Onychomys; species Onychomys torridus. The sequence continues at coordinate 66,030,427 of NC_050444.1, read as the reverse complement.
GTTGTTTTTATTCTGTTTTGTAGTATGTACCAGTGAAAGGAGACCATGTGATTGGCATAGTGATCGCTAAATCTGGAGATATATTCAAAGTTGATGTTGGAGGGAGTGAGCCGGCTTCTTTGTCTTACCTGGCATTTGAAGGAGCAACTAAAAGAAACAGACCAAATGTGCAGGTAATGATGGGAGCCTTTGGTTTCTACAGTAGGAAAAAAATAGTCACTCCCCAGAAATTTAACTGTCCAGAGAGCTACAGAACTGTCTCCAAAGCGCAAGCTATCTTTCCAGTTCTCCAGGATGGTTAACAAGAATTCCTTAGGTGCTGCAGCTCCAGAACCAGTACCATGTGTTTGGTTGGGTGTTCTCCCAGGTTGAAGGGTTGGTTGTCTGCTCTTCCCTTGTTATGTCCTGTTGTGTCCATATCCACCTCACAAGGAAAATGGCCCCAGTCTAAGGGCCACTGTCAGCTATATGTTCATCGTGGCTCTAAGTCCTTGGAGCTGACAGAGGAGTGATCTCATTACTACAGGATTTCTGGTTGGGCTTTCTGGTTAGTTGAGCCATAACCCTCTTGGGGATGCATGTGAGCCAGAAATGTGATGGCGTCTATGCTACTTTTCATTCAACTCTCACTTGATTGTGTTTCATCTCTTATTTCTACATGCTGATCCCTTTGTCTGCACGTGGTCAAGCATTTGCTCCCTTTTGACAGAACTGGGCAGCAGTCTCATTAACACGCCTGCTTCCATCTGTTGACATCCTCATGGTGACATATTCACATTCTTTTTTTTCTTTTATTTTATATGTGTGGATTTTTTTAAAGATTTTATTTTAACCTCTGAGCCATCCCTCCAGCCCAAGGTTGCTGGCATTTTTGCCCATGGAACAGAATCAGCAGCAGCACCTACAGGATATCTGGATGAAGGGAAGTGGACTTTAATTTTAATCTTATAGGTTGGAGATCTCATCTATGGCCAGTGTGTGGTTGCTAATAAAGACATGGAACCAGAAATGGTCTGTATTGACAGCTGTGGACGGGCCAATGGAATGGGTGTGATTGGACAGGACGGTCTGCTCTTCAAAGTGACTTTGGGCTTAATTAGAAAGTAAGTTATGATACTTGTTAACTGCCCTGCTTTAATGAAAATTTTAAAATGTTTTTTAATTCTTTGAGAATTTCATACAGTGTATTTTGTTGATCATTCTCACTCCCTATTCCTCCCTGTAACTTACCCAGATCCCTTTCCTAACTCCTTCCCCTCCCTCACCCTACCCTCCCTAAGTCTGAGTTTGTGTGCCTCCCCCCCCCCCCCCCCATTTATTTTTTTTGGTTTTTCGAGACAGGGTTTCTCTGTGTAGCTTTGTGCCTTTCCTGGAACTCACTTGGTAGCCCAGGCTAGCCTCAAACTCAGAGATCCGCCTGGCTCTGTCTCCCAAGTGCTGGGATTACAGGTGTGTGCCACCACCGCCCGGCTCCCCTTTCTTTTTTGGTTTTTAGAGTCAGGTTTCTCTGTGTAGCTCTGACTGCCTTGGAACTATGTAGACCAGGGTGGCCTTGAACTAAAGAGGTCTGCCTACCTCTGCCTCCCGAGTGCTGGAATTAATGGTATGTGCTACTACTGCTCAAATTCTTGTTGTTGTTATAGTTGTGTGTGCCTCTTTTTGAAAATGAATAAGCCATTGAATCTAATCTGTGCTGCCCATATATAAAGTGTAGGAACATCCACTGCAGTGTGGTCCACCTACCATCAGCTATATCCTTAGAGAAAACTGATTCTCTTCCCCTAGAAGCCATCAGCTGCTGTCCATAGTTCCTCAGTTAAGGGTAGGGGCTCACCTAATAATTATTACACCTGTGATGAAAAAGAAATAGGATTTGGATTCTTCATTTACAATATCTTGGTTTTCTTCAGAGTTAGTCAGTGTTTTAGGAGGCTGGAGAGAAGACTCAGTGGTGAAAAGCACTAGCTCTTCTTCCAGATGATCTGGGTTCAATTTCCAGCGACTACATGGAGGCTGACCACTAGTTCCAGGGGATCCAATGCCCACTGCTGGCCTCAGCAGGCACTGAGAACATGTGGTGCACAGACATACATAGCAAGACCAACATAAACATAAACCAAAATATTTTAAAAGTTAAACTCATTAATTTGGTTCTGCCTTCTTAATGTAAACATTCGAATCCAGATGGTAATTGGCTATATGGTTTGAGTGTTGGTATAGTGCCTCTGTGTGTGTGTCTGTGTCTGTGCGTGTGCATGCTTGAGTGTTTTGCCTGCATGTGTATATGTGTACCTAGAACATGCCTGGTGCTCCTGGAGCCAGAAGAGGGCATCAGATCCCCTGGAGCTGTAGCGACAGATGGTTGTGAACCACCATGTGGGTACTGGAAATTGAACCTGCTGCCTCTGGAAAAGCAGTCAGTGCTCTTAAGCCATCTCTGCAGCCCTTCTAGTGCCTTTTCTGATAGTCACACTTCAAGTTTATGCTGTCCTGTCCTTCTCTTTCAGAAGGCCTCCTGCTCTTTATAACTAACATATACCATATGTGAAAACCGGTCTTTCCTTAATTCTAAGATACTTGAATATGGATGCAGTGTGCATTTGTATAGAATTACCAAGTGTTTGTAATATCAAACGCAGGCAGGGTGATGTGCTCATTAAGCTTGAGCCATGTAGAGATGGTTCCTGACACTGTCCTGGAAGATTTTACAATTCCCACTGGGGCAGATTGTGTTAGGGTATTTAGACAGTCACCTACCCAAGCTGTGTCATATTAAAGGGCTGTACTTTTAAAGCCACTAAAGTTCAGAGCTACCTTCCTAGGTTTCTCCTTGCTATTTGTCCTTCACATGTGGAAACTAAGTTTGAGACATATAAGAAGCATGTTATTGACTGAGCAGCAACCTTGGTTTCATAGATAATACTCTGAATTTAATACCAGGGAGGAACTAAAATGAGCAGGAAAGTAAATTTAAAATATTCTGTTGGCACTGTAGGTAATAATAATAAGCCAGGCAGTGGTGGCGCACACCTTTAATCCCAGCACTCAGGAGGCAGAGGCGGGCAGGCGGGTCTCTGTGAATTTGAGGCCAGCCTGGTCTATAAAGTGAGGACCAGGACAACTAAGGCTACATAAAGAAACCCTGTCTCGAAAAACAAATACAAAAAAAGTAATAATAAGGTATGATCCTCAAGTCTTAGAATTAAGGTGTTCAGGAGAAGAGACTTTATACATTTACATGTTATGTAACATTGGTGACATGATTGTAAACTCTGGTATGACAGAAAAGTAGAAGGTTCTTGGAAGAAAGGGGGCATTGAGCTGGGCACAGTGGCACATTCCTGTAGTCCCAGTTACTTGGGAAGGCAGGATAGTTTTCAAACCTCCAAATCTGAGCCTGGTGTAAGTGATCTAGCTAAACCTCATCTTCAGATAAAAAAGGGCTGGGGGAGGGTGGGACAGGAAAAGGGGCAGCAGATGGCATCACGTGCTTGTTTTGGGAACCATGCTGAGGGGACTTTGAATAACCACAGAGAACTACCCAGAAAAGGAATCTCTCCAGGAGACCCACAACACACCCTACTGCTTTATTAAATTGTCTTGTTTTTCCTACAGGCTATTAGCTCCAGATTGTGAAATTGTGCAGGAACTGGGAAAACTCTATCCGTTGGAGATTGTGTTCGGAATGAATGGAAGAATATGGGTCAAGGCAAAAACCATTCAGCAGACTTTAATTTTGGCGAATGTCTTAGAAGCTTGTGAACACATGACAACAGATCAAAGGAAACAGATCTTTGCCAGATTGGCAGAAAGTTGACATGAACATCTCTTTAATGGCTCATTTTAGTCAAGAGCAAGTTTCTTGGGGAAATCTTTTTTTCAGATGAAACTCTATCAGATCTTCAGAAGATGCATATTGTTTTTCTAAGATCCAATAAAATATTTTTATAAGAGTTACTGGTCTTTACTCATACATGGATAAGAAAATTGCGATTTTTTTTTTTTTCCGAGACAGAGTTTCTCTGTGTAGTTTTGGAGCCTGTCCTGGATCTCACTTTGTAGACCAGGTTGGCCTTGAACTCACAAAGATCCACCTGCCTCTGCCTCCCAAGTGCTGGGATTAAAGGCGTCCGCCGCTGCCACCGCCCGGCTAATTTTTTTTATATGATAAATTTTGTATATAGTATTGTTTGAAGTTACCTCCCTTACTTCTATAATACAGCTTCTATAATGAGCTGTGACTCAGCATTACATTTCTTTTGCTATAGTAGTAAAACTTGTTTGCCAGAGAGGAAACCTACCTGTAATCCTATACGCCAGTGGAAGAATATGTACAGCTCATACCTTGTTGGAAAGTTCCAAGTGTTTTTACACTATTAGCTTATACCTGGTCACTGCAGAAGACACTAATCCTTGTAGAGATACTGAAGCCGAGTGTAACATGGACTAAGGCTTATTAACCACTGTGTATTGATGTTTTTCAAACTGAAGTGACAGGGTGAAGTGACAGGGTGTTGTAACTCAATATACTCTATCTACTTCAAAACAGGATACATTTCTTCCATAACTCCTAAAAAAACTCAACAATTACAAGTATTTCACTTCATAATATAAGATACTGTTACGTTTTCAGTTTTGTTTTTTTCTTAACAGTACAATGAGGATTTCTGATCCTAGTCTGGCCAAATGTTATTTAGCTAACATCAGTTCCCATAATCGTAAACAGAACTACATGCTCAGGTTTTGGATAAAGAGGAGGGGTTTGGACTTGACTCGGAGAGAAAATTCTATGCTATTTATGTTAAAGCCTCCAGAGATAACAAATGTAGACTGGCAAGTGATAAAAGTTCAGTGGTTCTGGGCTTACAGGTCTCTGAAAATGAGTTATGCACTCCTGAAGCCCATATGGCCAAGTCCTATCCAGTACGAGAACCATCCAGTATGCTGAAATCCTTAAGGGTTTTTCTGAGGCCTAGCCTATTTTTTAATAAGAACATATCAAGTGATAGTTCCCAAGGGATTCAGTGGGAAAGCAGAAGGAAGTAGGCTGAGAGGTAACCCTTTGGTTCTTTTGAGACACAGAAGACATCTGAATTTGTTAGTGTAACCTTCGAGTTAACCCAAATGGGAGGAGTACCAGACCGCTGCATCTGAACATGAGAAGACCTCTGGCTGTAACAGATGCTAGATTAGTGTGCTTGTGTCTGAATGCAGCATTCTTTCCTGGCTGCTTTCTGCTGGATTGATCAATAATAACTTCCTTTTCATTAGATCTGAGTCCGTATGCGTACAAAGCACTTGGTTTGTTATGAGGTGAAGAAGGATACACAAAACTGTTTATATAGACTAGAAGAGAGGAGCCCTCCATGACCATAGTCGGAATGAGAAGAGGAGAGAGAGCCACAGGAAAGGCCCACGCGCTTGAAAGGCTTACAGTAGGCCAGGCCAGCTTGGGCTCAGACAGCAAAGCTCATATGCGGCATCTGCCAGAGCTGGCGAAGAGTCGGCACATTCACAGGTGAGAGAAAAGTAATTTATGAAGTTCAGTGAAAATTTCTGACAAACAGCTCTAAAAGTAGACTTTCACAAATAGATAAATATACAAAACATGGATTAGCAGCATCCAAAATGCCATGTACTTTGACAATTCCTTAATACATACTTTTTTTTTAAACAATATTATGTTTTACTTGGGTATTTCCAGAGAGCCAGGCATTGTAGGTGACCCAAAGCCTAAAATGTGGGCCTTGCCATTAAAGGCTTTCAAAGATCCTTGATGGCACGTAAAGGCAAGTGTGCCACTGCCACCCTTTGCCCTGTCCTTGGGTCAAGACACCTTTGGTCCTTTACGCACTACAGCTGGAACTACGGACTGCCCATCATTCCACTGCATTCCGAAGAATGTAGCCTTTTCCCGGAGAAACTCCTTTCTTCAATGCTTCGGGCCAGCTGTGAGTCTCAAAGTAAGTGGACAGGATATCAAACACTGTTGGAGGTGAACAGAAGGTGGTGACCATTCAGGACAGACGACTAGTGAAGGACCAACTGGGAAGAGGGTGTCCTCCGATTACGTGGTGGTAGGTCATGGGAAGAGGAGAAAGGACACAGCCCTGCCTATGTACAAGGACTCAACTAACACTGAGGAGAGGCCTGTGGATAGGAACACTGCAAGAGGAATGGAAGAATGTGGCACCACGGCAACACAGACAAGGGGCTGCAGTGGGAGGAAAGGCAGCCGAGATGCTCCTGAACTGAGCCACAGAGCAAAGATGCCGGCTATCAAAGTAGATGGCACCGCCAGCATTCTAGGCAAAGGGGTACTTTGAGCCAGGAACAAAGAAAATGAGAAATGCCTGCCAGCAAGTACAGGAAGGATCGTCTAGGTATATGAGTGACAGGAGACTGAATCACGGGGCACTGCACTCAAAGCAGCGGTCTGAGAAAACAGAACAGTGCCATCCACGCAAAAGGACTAGTAAACGGCCAGGAAGGAAACATGGGCTGGGCCACCTGAGCAGAGTACCTTGATTGATGGCCAGTACTTCTGAATGGTAGTTTTTCTCATTCTGACGCCTGACCATGTATTCCTGGATCGGCAAGCGGGCTGTCTTCACAGAGTAGTCTCGAGCTTTTTGAAATGTCAACTTCTGTAAATCAAAGTTTTTTATTATAAAATTACATGTGAAGATATTCATTGTAATAGGCACCACCGATTTTGAGAATTTCTACACATTGCTACTTTTAGCTGGCAGAAAGATAACAATGTATTCAAATTGCACATCTGAACAGCACACTGTTCTTTACTGCTTCAGCCATGTGCCTGTCTCAGGAGACTGTGACAAGGAGAACGGACAGACAGTAAGGAGTGATTCTGCCTCTGCAATAAAGCTCTTACCCACTGCCAACTATTTATTTTAAAATATCTCAAATCTCGGAAATCTAAAAGAATCATTGAATTAACTCCTTAATTGTTAATTAATGAATGAGGTTCCTGTCATCTACATTAACCAGCCAAAGTTATCAAATCTGTCTGAAAGTGAGCTACAGACATCTAACATTCCCTCATTTAGTAGTTAACCTTTCCCTGAAGAACAGTGGCCCTTTCCCCCTTTAACAGCATGGTGTTTTCATTCTGAAAATCCTGTGAGATTATTAACACACAACCATTACTAAAGTCCCCCAGTGTCTCTTCTAAAGCTTTCCCCATAATCTATAATCCAGTTAAGGTGTCCACAGTACCCGTGACAGGTTTGTTTATAAGAAAGGCTCAAGTGACTCTCCTGCCACAGACTGCCAGGTGGATGGGGCCACAGTCATGTCACTGTACTTAATGATGCTTTGTTTTCTTACATTCCTTTAAAGCGGCCCTGTTCGTTTCAGTATCTATCACAGTGGCTTTTTGGAAAGTTCCATCGTCTTGCAGAATGTCCCATCCTAGATCTTGTTTCCTCATGATTGAATTTTAATTTTTCAAATTTTGAGCGAGAACACTTGACAGGAAAGAGTGTTACACCAGGAGACATAGGATGTCACTCCTGGTGATACTCAGTCTCATCAGATTTGGAGCAGGTGATAACCAATGGCTTCATTGTAATGGGACATTCTGCCTTGGTACTCTGCCAGGGCACACTCTGAGATAGCTGGTGACGGCCTCACTTAACCTGCTGCCTGAATCAGTGACTACACTAGGAATACCAAACAATGACTTTCTAATTCCTACATGCAGGCTTCTTCTGTAGGAGACCCCCTGCCCATTTTCAGATTATTATTATGACACTATGGAACACTTAGGGGTTTTGTTTGAGACAGTGTTTCTCCATGTAGCCCTGGCTGTCCCAGAACTCACTGTGTAGCCCAGGCGGGCCTCGAACTCACAGAGATCTGCCTGCCTCTGCCTCCTGAGTGCTGGAATTAAATGCTTGTGTGTGTCACCATGCCCAGCAGAACACTTAGTTTTAAAACTAATGTACTTCATATTTGTGTGTCTCACACAAAATACTTCTATATACATGATAAACACATGTAAAATAGACCAACAAATACACCTAAGAAAAGTGAGCCATGGCGCCTTGAGGGCTGAGGGAGGGACACTTATTTCTCACTATGTTCCTTTTTGCAAATGTAAACTATTATATCATTATTCAACTTAAAAACTATGCAGTGTATGTTAATTAGTGAATATAAGCAAAAAAAAATAATATTTGAATAACAGAAACAAAAATTAAAACTTCAGTAACAGCTTAATTATTCTAATAGGGGCTGGAGAGATGGCTCAGCGGTTAGTGCATTTGTTGTTCTTACAGAAGACCTAGGTTCGATTCCCAGTACCTACAGGCGGCTAACAATGATCTAAAACTCTTGTTCTGGGACATCTGATGCCCTCTTCTGACCAGGCATGCACACGGGCACAGACATACATGTAAGTAAAACATTCATACATATAAAAAAAAAAACTAATTTAAAGAAGAAGCCTGGACAAGCCTACTGATTTGAGGTCCTATGGGAATAAGACTCACATCAGTAAGAAAGTTAGTCTAGCAGAAGCCGACTAATCCCTCTCAGAGAAGGGAGTGCAGAGAAAATGCTGAGTCAAGATCAGGGTCTCGCTGGCAGAAGAGAGGAGACAGGGAGCGGGAAACGGCTGTCTAAATCACCTAGTGTCCTACTCTGACTTCTGCGTCTGCTCCGACCGCTAAGACCTGTAGACACGGCGGCTGATGAGAAGAGGGACCGTCAGGCGGGAGAGGCACCTTAGGAGCACCAAGCTCTTCTTGTTCCCACGAAGCTGCTAGGCCTTCTGGGTAAGAGAATAACGGGGCAAATGCCTCTCCTATGAATGGGCTAAAATGTACACTTACCTTCTGAATGCTTTCATCTACAAGTCCACCAATGATGTAAACTGTATTTGGATCAATGTCTTCCAGGGCTAGTGGAAAAATGAAGGCCAGTGAGATCAAATTTGTTTTATAATTCCTAAACCCAAAGAAAGCAAAAGGAAAGAAACACCCCCAATATTAATACAACTAATACAACACAAAGAGAAGCTAATCCTCGGAAGACAAAGCAGGCAGCCTGCAGGAGATCTGAAACACGCATGTGGTGTGCTGAGAGCGACACCACGTTAAAGAGAAGACAAAACCAAACTACAGAGAAACGTGAGAGAATAGGACAGCACCATGACCAACCTAATTCTAGTCAGTGTGAAAATGATGTGAAACGGGATATTCTGTGTGTGTGTGTGTGTGTGTGTGCGCGCGCGCGCGCGTGCGCGCGCGCTGCAGTATATCTACATAGACAAACTGTATAAAACAGCGACACAAACACTGGCCCAAGCTGGTCAGGAAGCTGGACTGCCAGGCAGCGTGCAGAGTCCAAGTGAAGCCGGAACTAGTCTCTGCAGCATTGGCTGTCTGCCCCCAAGAGGGGTCAGTTTGTCCCCCAATTTCTCCTCCCCCAACACTCTCTTAGCTGAAGTAACAACGAACATGCCACAGGAAATAATGAACAAAAGTGGAGGAACAAAGTACGACACGAGCCCACAAGGAAAAGGCACTTACCGTGTTCTGAGTCGGGAGTCAGGTACACAAGGGTTTCCAGAGGAAATAAACTAAAGCAGTCTTCTTCTGTTACATCCAGCTGGAAATACAGAGGGGATCGCACAAGTGGGATGGAGAAAACCAGCACAGCGCACAGCTCACACCGGTGACTGGACATCTAGTGTCTGCCAGGCCCAGCTCTGCTGTCCTGGGAGCTGCAGGTCTGAGGGCTTCAAGCAACAAGCTTATTGAAACAAACAAGCCAAAAGCAGACATTTAAACGGCAGAAATGAGACAGAAAGTGGTCAGGGGCTCCCAGAGGGACACGGAGCATACACCAGCACTGCAGGTGAGGCAGTACCACACTAGGTGGCTCTCCGGTGGAAGGAGCACTAGAGCCCGGTTTCTGGAAAGAGGTGAGACTGACACATGGGAAATCACCTCAGAAGGCAGGAACACAGGACACAAGCGCTGTGGGATGTCCTTCTGTACGCTGTGAATATGTGTCTCTCTCATTGGTTGATGATGAAGTTGTTTTGGTCTACAGCCATGCAGAATAAGGCTGGGCAGGAAAGCCAGAGATACAGGGAGATGAAGAAGGGCAGAGTCAGAGAGACGCCAGCCAGCCACCCAAGGAAGACGATGCCAGAGAATGGGTAGGCCATGGACCATGTGACAATAAATAGATTATTAGAAATGTGTTAATGTAAATGTAAGAGCTAGCTAGTAATAAGCTCGAGCTATCGGCCCAACATTTATAACTACTCTAAGCCTTGGAGTGATTACTTGGAAGCAGCTGTGGAGTGGGCCGGGACAGAAAAGCCTCTGATTACACAAGAGAAGCCGGTGAAGCAGTAAAGGGGGCAGCTAGCCATGCAGTGCCACACGGCACACTCACACCCATGGCCTCTGTGACTCCCCCAGGGAAGGCTGCAATAACAGTCCCTGCCACACAGCAGCACAGAAGGACATCTTTAGAGCCAGTCTTTGAGACGGATTCAGATTCTCACTTGCATATCTGCTGCTACCTTTATGAGAACCTCAGCAAGGGATGGAAAGTCCTGTAGTTCTTCCCAAGACATCGTAAAGCCACACTGCTTCTAAAAACGGCATTTCTCTTCTTCTAACAGCCATGTTTCCTACCTCTCCATGGCTGGAGGATACGGGTTAGCATGAACTAGACAGGTTATAAAACACAGCCCTAGACACTGGGAATATCAGTTTGCTAATATGGAACAAGAATGAAAAAAATGTAAGACAAGAACTAATGCACGATTCTGAGACTTTTTAGAGTGCAACAGTGAAAATACCATTTATATACAGACATTGCACTTGTCCTCAGCACCCATGGGGACTGGTTCTAAGATGGTCCCATAGACACCAAAATCTAAGCATGCTCAATCTCTTATAAAAAAGCCAGTGTTTACACTTAAGTTACATGCTCCTGAAGACTTTTCATCTCAGACTGCCTTAATGCCCAGGGCACATAAATAGTTCTTATGCTGTACTTTTAGTTTCCTCTGGGTTTTGGAGATGGGGGTCTCACAATGACCTAGGACTCAGTAGGTGGTTCAGGCCAGCCTCAAACCTGACAGTCTCCTACCTCAGCCTCTAAAGTGCTGAGATTATAGGCATGAGCCACCACACCTGATTATATTGTATTACACAGGGAATAAATGGCAAGAAAAAAGTATCTATGTGTTCACTACAGAGGCATTTTTTTTCCAAATATTTTTAAAAACTCTGGTTAAGCCAGGGGTGAGAGAGCTCAGGGGTAAAAAGTCAACAGCCACCAAGCCTGCCTTGAGTCTTATCCCAGGACCCATGGTGGAAAGTGAGAACCAACTCTCATTGTCCTCTGACCTCTATATTCATGCCATGGCATACACACATTAAATGGAAGATTAAATAAACGCAATAAAAATGCAGTTAAATGTGGGGATGTGGAAGCCACAAGTAGAGAGCAAGCTGCACATTCACGGCGAAGAAGCAAAACCTTCCTATTAGGACAGGAACTCTTTCAGATGATTCAGTAACATGTCAAAGGGTTCTTACCAAGTATGCAGAAAATCCATCATTCATCCTCACACACTCTTCATAGAGGGGACTGTCAGTTGAGAATCCAGTGAGGCAGATCCAAAAGGGCCTGCTGGCTTTTTTGTTTGACCCATATAACCTTCGAATCTGTCCCGCCAGCCTACTCAATTCCTGTAAAGTGATGAGGAGAACTGAGCAGAAAGAACAAAGACAGCTCCTGCCAGCCTCCCAGCTGGAGTCACACAGCACTCACTCCTGAGTGCTGCTCCACAGGACTCATCAACCAGCCTGGCCCCTCTGCCCAGGACCAGCACACGTACAAGTGTTCTACTCTACGACATCACACACACAGACCAAGGCTTAGATAGCGGCACTAGTCCAGAAATACTTGTGAGTGTGAAAACTGAGAGTTCCTCCTGCTGACTCTGCTGCTGGGTATTTAATGATATTTGGAAAGATTTCTTCTGCTTTGATCTAAAGCTTTTTATTATATGATGTTCAATATTTAAAGTATTTTTAAAAAATGTTAGAGTAGCGACACTTTCATGGTACATTTGGTAAAGTTTCTATTATGTGATGTTCAATATTTAAATTATTAAAAAGGGTTAGAGTAGTGACACTTTCATGGTACACTGGGAACCATCACCCTAACTTTAAGAGATGCCAAAGTGTTGGAAGTTTTAACTTCCCTCTCTAATCCTAGAAAGTTGTTTCATAATCCAGCTTGATTTGTGCTATACTGAATAAAAGGCATAACAAGCTTTGGGTTTGATTTAATCTGCTCTCCCAGTTAATATAAAGGGCGATTGCCTTGTTCACTGTTTGAATGCTTGTGTATGGCTGCCGCCTCTGCCTCCACAGTGCTGGGATTAAAGGCGTGCACCACCACATCCCGCCTTGCTCACCTTTCACAAGGCTACAGTTAGAGGTTCCATTGAGAACCTTAGAGCTGCAGTCCTAGTTTCTCTGAGAAACACGTAACATTAGTACACACAACAATGATGTCTGAAATAAGCTCCAATATCATGTGCTGGTTTGATGTCTGGCACAACTGAGATGACCTCAAAAGCCAAATTCAAGCTCCCCCTGCAGCTCTACCTTTCCAGAAGAAACAAGTGCCCAAGCTAACAAGCCTTCTTCATCAAGTAAACGAGGCACAGTTCCTGTTTATTGCTATTTGGCCCCAGCAGCCCATGAGATCATGCAAAAAAGCCAACCATATTGTCCTGTAGGACCCAGGGAACATCTCATCCATGATACTACAACACCAGCCCATTGCTTTCTCTTCCCAAGTATAAACCCAAGTGGCTTTGTGTGGCTTGTCATATCCTCCTCCCTAGGCTGTGAGTCCATGAGACAAATAGACTGCTGTCAATCTCTTCTGTCCAGAATCAAGTGCATGTGCTCAGCCATCTCCAGAACCCTACAGGTAAGTCACTCCCTTGCTAAAGGAAACACTGAGAAATAACTAAAATGTAAACACTCCAAGAAGACTTCCCACCAGGAACCCTCCCCACAACAAGCTGCCAAGCTAGTATTTCTCTTCCAAGCAGAAGGACAGAGATTTAGTGTCTGGAGAACTGAACCGGCAAGGGTCCATCTGGACTGAAAATGTCAAGGCTAGAGTGGTAGGCTCCAAAGAGAAGAGAAACTGCAAAATAAACTGAAGAACATACGCTCCTTTCCAAAAGCCACTGTGGAACTCGCAGCCTAGAATAGAAAACCAGACACTTCTAGATTAGTAGAAAGCCACAGAAGCTGGCGATGGTCACCCACTTCACAAAGGCTGCTCCCTTCCATGCCTCCCTCAGGCTCTGAGTAGTCTACCTTCTTGGACATGTGGTGGGTCATGCTCAAGTCAACACAGAGTCTTGGTCCTGAGTGTTTGGCTTCCAAAAGTCTCTCTTTGGTTAAGGCTTTCAAAAAACGTTTGCTGTGTTGGGGGCAGGTGCCTGTGACAGAAATACCAGAGAGGATTAAGAGTGGGATAGTACAGGTACTACGATCAACAATTAATCAAACCGAGGAGCTTCTGTACGACAAAGGACGCTATCTTTCAGAAACTGCAGCAGCTACAGAATGGGAAAAGATTATTACCAATTACACATCTGATACAGAGCTAATATCCAAAGTAAAGAATTCAAAAAACTATGTATCAAGAAACCAAATAACCCAATTAAAAAATGGGATACAGATCTAAACAGAATTCTCAAAAGAGGAAACTCAAATGGCTGAGAAACAAAGAAATGTTCAACAACCTTAGCCATCAGAGAAATGCAAATCAAAACTACTTGGAGATTTCACCTTACACCATCAGAATGGCTACCATAAATAAATAAAACAAGCAACAGCTCATGCTGGTGCGGATGTGGCATAAAGGGACACTCCTCCACTACTGGTGGGAGTATAAACTTGTGCAGTCACTATGGAAATCAGTGTGGTGGTCCCTCAGGAGTATGAAAATCAATATACACCCAAGATCCAGCTATACCACTTGAGCATATACCCAAAGGATGCTTTGTGCTTCCACAGAGACACTCGCTCAACCATGTTCATTGCTGCTCTCTTCATAATAGCCAGAGAAAACAACCTAGACATCCCTCAACAGAAGAACGGATAAAGAAATTGTGGAACATTTACCCAGTAGAGTATTACTCAGTAGTTAAAAAAGTTGATATCATGAAATTTGCAGGTAAATGGATGGAACTAGAAAAAAAATCATCTTGGGTGAAGTATCTGAGACCCAGAAAGACAAATATGTTCTATATATTGCTTATATGTGGATGTTAGCTGTTAAGTCAATGACAACCAAGCTCTAATCCACAGAGCCACAGAGGTTGGGTACAGAGTAAGGAACTAGAGGGAGACAGGTCTCCCTAGGAAAGGGAAATAGAATAGATAGCTATGGAGGGGCTGGGACAGGGGGGCCAAGTGAGGAGGGGAAGGAGAGAGGGGCGCGAAAGGTGGAATAATGGAGAGAGCCAAAATGAAGGGCCATTTGAGGGGTAGTATGGAACCTAACACAGTAGAAGCTTCCTAAAATATAGACATATATGAAGGTTAATCTAATAATGGGGAGACAGAGTCCCAACTGGTTGTCTCTTGTTACCAAATGATTCTTCCAGTTCTGGGATAAGGTTACATCTAATTGAGTGGTTGGCCAAAGGGCCCAACAGGTATCCCCAAACAACCCAGGCTGTTGTGGATTATTTGTACACTGTGTGAAGATGTGTTACTGTGATTAGTGTAATAAAAAGCTGAACAGCCAATAGCTAGGCACAGGCAGGACTTCTGTCCAGAGAGAAAACTCTGGAAAGGAAGAAAGGCAGAGTCACCAACAAGACAGAGAGGAAATAGGAGGTGTAAGAAGGAAGAGAGGTAACACAACGTGACAGAATGTAGAGTAATATAAATGGGTTAGTTTAAGTTATGAGCTAGTTGAGACAAGCCTAAGCTAAAGGCCAAGCTTTCATAATTAATAATGAGTCTCTGGTTCATTATTTGTGGGCTGGTGGGCCAAAGATAGTGTGACAAGAAAGCTTGCTACACCAGGATGTTGCCAAGACTATGGGTTGCTCTCCACAAACTAACAGCAAGCCCCCATTGCTGAAGTCAACACCTGCACAGCTCATTGAACATGGAGAAGTTGAGCTGGTGCCTATATGGAGCCTTCACCCCTACATTCCAGTATCTTTAGTATAGGAAGGCACTCTGCACGCTCCCAAAAGAGAAATGTAAACACCGAGCCAGTCACAAATCCTTTGATATACAATGGTGTCCTGACTGCAAAATATGCTAGGGCAATAGTGGCACAAAGCTTGTAGGAGTAACCAACCAATAGCTGACTTAAGGCCCACTCTATGAGATGGAACGTACATCAACACTGCTTGGGTGGCCAGGAATCAGAGACTAGATAGCGCAGGGATCTAGGGTAAAACCAAATACTATTCGCCTAAAACAAACAAAAAAACCCACAAAAAAACAAAACCCAAAAACAAAACAAAAAACAACCAAAACAAAAGCAAAAACAAAAAATCCGAATACATAGGAAGAAAATGATTCCTAATGATATTCGGCTATACTCATAGATCAGTGCCTTGCTCAGCCATCATCAGAGAAGCTTCTTCCTGAAGCAAATGGGAACGAATATACAGACCCACAGCCAGACATAGTGCAGAGTAAGGGCTGTTGGAATAATTGGCCCTAAGTAGGATATCACTATCAAATCTCTCCCCTAAGGACTAGGGGGTCCCGGGGGAAGAGGAGGCAGGAAGAGGTAAGAGCCAGAGGGAATGGAGGACACTAAGAAAACAAGGCCCTGTAACTCAGCATGATCATAGCTCATAGCCTGTACAGAGCTGCACCAGTTCCTCTGAGTACATATCTTCCAGTTTAGTGTTTTTATGGGATTCCTGAGTAGGTCTCTGACTCTCGTGCCTTCACTTAGGCTCCTTTCCTTCTGTTTGTCTTGTCCATCTCCAGCACAGTAGTTTTTGTTTTATATTATTACATCTTATAATGTAACAGTTATGCTATAAATTATAAATTATGCACTCACAGTTATCATTACCTGGGTGTTCTGCACGCTTGACTTTTCTTCTTTCTTTTTCCTCCTTCCTTTTGCTCTTCTTCGAGGAGACTATCCTTTCCCAGTGTCTCTGTTTTCTCTGCACATTTTTCTTCCATTATCCAGAAAACAAAATCGTTTGAGAACTCCATAAGAATCAGAAAGGGAAATGGACATCAGAGTCACCTTTCTGCATTTATATATAGTTAGAGAGGAAAAAAGATGCCTGTCTTAAAAACAATCCTACTGGCTTGTGTTTATTTTTAATTTTATCACTATGATTTCTTTGCTATTTTATTTTCATTGGTGAATATTCACTGTACACAGTGCTGAGTTATTACTATTGTATGCATTGCTTGGTATCTGACTCAGGGCCATGCAAGGCAACAGTTCTTACTGAATAATACCTCTACCTAGGTTATAATCAGAGAGAACATCACCCTCACTGCACCATCACAATAGTGACTTTTCCAGGCTATAGAAAATCCATTTGAGACAGAATCTAAAGAATGGAGTTTGGAGTCCCCGATCCTTTTAGAGGCATATCAATATTTCCTTTAAATTTTTATTTACATTCTTAAGACTCAAATGAAAATGATACCTTAATCAAACTAGCAGGGAATAAATTTAACACTTAGAACACACAAAATTCATTCTCGACTCCTTTCATGTCCTGATCGGCCCTTAGAACAGAGGTCTCTGGGACACTCACCACCACTCAAGCTCACGGCACATACCGAGCCCCATGTGGCATTGTTTGCAGGGCAGGCCTCTTCCTCTTGGTGCTGGCACTCCACATCCATCTGCAGAAGCTGGAAGCTCTCAGAGAGCCCATCTTCAGCTCCATCCTCTGGGAAGCCGTCTTGTCCCTGCCACAGCAGGGGCTCTGTTCTCCGAGTGCTCTTTTCCATCTTACAGTCCGTGAGCTCTCATCACTTGACAGCCGACTCCTACATCCGAAGACAAATGGGGTCACTGTATTAGTGATGAGCAGGTGTGCGATACTGACCCAGACTGAACTCAGAAAAGCATGTTGCAGAGTGTTCCAGAGAGATAATTCAGCAGAGTGTTCAGCAATAAAGAAGCCAAATACACTTCTTGGAGGACAAAGACTGGATACTTACAGGCGATCAATATCCACCCACAGAGAGCCAAGTTTTCCTTGTGTTCTTTAGAATGTACTGTGTCATTATGATTCAGTTTTCAAACCAGTCCTTTAGCAAATGCTTCTTAAGCATCTACCACATACAAGGTCCTGAGCTAGTAAAAAAGTATGACAGATTCCTGGGGTTTGGTGACAAGGTCAGAAGGACTTTTGCCAAGCCTCACGTCCACCCTATCTGAGTAGTATTACAGCAGAAAGCCAGTCACCACTGAGAATGCTTAATGTCCCTTCGAGGGCTGAGGTTGAAAAAATATGGAGAAGCATTGTAACGGTGGTGTTCAAACTCCCAAAACAGAGAGGCCAGTGATGCTTGTGCAAGCTGGCCTCAAACTCATAGTGATCCACCTGTCTCACCTGAGTGCTAGGACTAGACATGTTCACCACCATGCCCTGCTAGTTCAGGGCTTCTTAAACTTTGTCTACTTGTAACTCTCTTTCACCTGAGGACACATTTAAATTATCTTAATTCTTTATTATTATATGTATGTCCATGACATGTGTGCATTTGGTAGTGGGGTATCCATGGACAGAGTGTATCTGAAGAAGAAAGGAAAACTGAGTGGAGTCAGTTCTCTCCTCCCTTTACATGGAATCTGAG
This sequence comes from Onychomys torridus, assembly GCF_903995425.1. Taxonomy (NCBI): domain Eukaryota; kingdom Metazoa; phylum Chordata; class Mammalia; order Rodentia; family Cricetidae; genus Onychomys; species Onychomys torridus. The sequence continues at coordinate 66,012,524 of NC_050444.1, read as the reverse complement.
GACCAAGATCAGGTTATCAGGCTTGTGCAGCAAAGGGCCTTGGCCTCCTGTGTTGTCTTGCTGGCTTTTACCCAAGGAATTTATATGCAAGTCTAGGTATATAGTATATACAAACATATAATATATAAATATATATGTACATATATACATAAATCAAACAACTGATAATCACAAAGAAATTCATTTTATTTATTTATTTAGTTTTTTAGTTTTTCAAGACAGGGTTTCTCTGTAGCTTTGAAGCCTGTCCTGGACTAGCTCTGTAGTCCAGGCTGGCTTCAAACTCACAGAGATCCACCTGCCTCTGCCTCCTGAGTGCTGGGATTACAGGCATGCGCCACCACTACCCGGCAGAAATTAATTTTAAAACAGTTTTTTGGTGTACAAATATTTTTACCATTTACTAAAGATGAGAGCAAATTTGCATCCCAATGAGACAGAGGTGCTTATTTATTTTCATATAAAGAATTCAATCTTGGCTGAATATCTGATACTGTAGGACAGAATGCTTCAGTGTTTTTAAAAATTGATTGATATTTTGATTCTGTAAATGTCAAAGCTGAGAATGCCACTTCACATAAATATGTGATACAAAGTGCGGAAGTATGTATTTCAGGAATTGTTGGAGATTCTGTCCTAATCCCAACCCAAAATTCAATGAATGGTTTTATAGTAAACATTTTATTTATTAAAAAGTGTATATCTGCATGTGGGTCTCTGCATGTTCATACAGTGCATGCAGAGCCCTACGAGGACTCTGCGTTTCCTGGAACTGAGTTACAGATGGCTTGAGCTACTGCTCAATGTCGGTGCTGAGAACCGAACTTCAGTCGGCTGCAACAGCCGACTGTTAATTGCTGGGCTGTCTCTCTAGCCACACAGTCAATAATTTTGTTTTTGTTGATGTTTTTTTGTTTATTCGAGACAGGGTTTCTCTGTGTAACCCTGGCTATCCTAGAAATCACTGTGTAGACCAGGCTGGCCTTGAACTCAGATCCACGTGCTTCTGCCTACTGGGTGCTGGGATTAATATTTTAATGAAATTAAGTCAGCAATCCCAAAAGTGGTTTCTTTTTTATTTACAAATTATATTTTATTCATTATTATTATTATAGCGTGTGTGCTGGTACATGTGTGTCGTGTACATGTAGCAGAAGATCAGCCCTCAGTTTATTAGGGTTGCTGTGCTAACCCATCTCACTGGTCCCGAACACTATTCTAACACAATCCAACCTAAAGTTACACTATCTGGGGCACTAGAGGGATGGCTCAGCAGTTAAGTGGCTGCTCTTCCAGAGGAAGAGGACCCTGGTTCCATTCCCAGCACCCAGCACATGATGGCTCATACCCATGTATCACTCCAGTTCCAGGGAATCCAAACCCTCTTCTGGCTCTGAGGACACCAGGCACACACACAATATACAGACATACATGCAGGCAAAACACTCATACACATTAAAAATGTAAGATAGTTAAAAATGTATTTTAAAAACCATACATTTTCGTACTCGCATGCTAAAGAACGACAGCAGGAGAACAGTGAGTCTGTTTCCCATAATTCAGCCACATGTTCTGTGAGAACAGAGACTGTACGTACAGCAAAGACCCTGCAGTTTAGAACACAAGTCTCCTATGTGAGCCACATTAGTGGGCACTGTAGGGTGGGATGGGATGATCAGAGCAAAGGGAGCATATTGTATGTTCAGAGTCAACCCAGCAGCAGTCACCTGGATTCATTATGCTTTTGATTTAGAACTAATTTTTGGCCACTGCATGTTCAAAACCTTTTACTGTTGCCAAATTTTTCATAATTCCCATAATGAGTGACACAACACTACATGAGGTTGTGACCCAAAGTTTAAGAAGCTAGATTCAGGTGGTTAGTCAGGTGTCATAACCAAGAGTAGTGTGACCAACTGCCCATAACTGGTCCTGGGTTGAGCCGTGCTTTCCGACTACTTTTGAAAGCTTTATCTTGACAATATAAGCATATACAATGTGATTTCCATACATGGTAAAATTCCTGTTTGCGGTGAAAAGTCACGACCCTCACCACTATCCCCTCAGCTCCTAGAGCAGGCCTTGATAGTTACACAGCTATTTTTGTGGGAGAGCAGCTCCCACGTTTATTTACCCCAGGGACTCTTGAGGAGTGGGGGATAAGAGACTTAGAAATAGAGGGAAGAGAAACAGAAACACAGGATAGCCTCGGGTGGGCCTGGATCCTTTTTTTTTTTTTTTTTTTTTTTTTGAGACAGGGTTTCTCTGTATAGCTTTGTGCCTTTCCTGGAACTCACTTGGTAGCCCAGGCTGGCCTCAAACTACAGAGATCCACCTGGCTCTGCCTCCCGAGTGCTGGGATTAAAGGGGTGCGCCACCACTGCCCAGCTGGGCTTGGATCTTTATCCACTGGCCCAGAGCTTTATTCCAAAGGGCTTTTTATAACAATGCCATGGGGAGGGGCAGAGACCTCCCCTTGCTAGACACAGCCAAGTGCAGACCCTTCCAAACACCTGGTGCTCAGGCCCGTGTCCAGTTAGCCTCTGATGCAGTCCTGCTGGGTACAGCCACTAGGAAACCTCGGTGGGTTCCAGCAGTTTTTAGCACTTCTGGTAATAAATACAATGGCCTGGAGTAATATGCTTACACCTTCCTGGATTTCTAATGTTTTTGAGCTTTGAATTTACCAAATCCAGGTGAAACATGGGAATTCAAATCACATAACACAGTCTTTTAATATTTTTTGTCTTTTGAAATTTTTCTTTTTTGAGGTCTGGTGCTGAGGATTGAACCTCTGGTCTGTGTACTGTTAGGTGCTCTAACCACTAAACCATACCCCCAGCACTTTCATTAGTGATACCAATCTTTAAATTTTACCCGAGGGTGATTTACAATATATAGAAAATGATTTTTTTTTTGGGGGGGGGGGTTCAAGACAGGGTTTCTCTGTGTAGCTTTGACTGTCCTGGAACTTGCCTTGTAGACCAGGCTGACTTCAAACTCACAGAGATCCGCCTGCCTCAGCCTCCCGAGTGCTGGGATTAAAGGTGTATGTCACCATGCCCAGCTGAAAATTCAAATATTTTAAGGATCCAGTTCAATGAATTCGTGTGTGTGTGTGTGTGTGTGTGTGTGTGTGTGTGTGTGTGTGTGTGATGAACAGTCTATGCTACCTACTGTTCTCATTACGGGGAAATCAACTTCCTTCCTTCCTTTCCAAGCCAATTTCCATCCTATTCCCACCGCCTGCCAAATGCAACTACCAGTCCATCTTCTACAAGCGCTGACCAGCACGCCTGCTTTAGTGGGCTCCACAGTCCCCTGTAGAGCCTTTTCCAACGGTGTTCCTGAGGGCACACATTTTGTTGTATGCATCAGTACTTTGTTCCTTTTTACTGCAGAGGAGTATTACCCTGTATAAACCCAGCTGGTACTCAGCCAGACTCAAGGGGACCGCTATGTGGATTATCAGAGCTCCTTTGCTAGAATTCCCCCTTTGCATCCTGCTCTACTGTAGTGGGTAGCCATCCCAGCATTGGCCTGGAAGTTCCAACCCCCACTGAGGCTTCGTTAATGGTCACGCCCAGAAGGCGGGGCAGAGGAGGAAGCAGAAGACAAAGGATCGGGAAGAGCTCTGTCTCTTGGTTCCCGGACTCTGGTCGCTGGAGGTAGACCGAGCACAGTTCTCCAGAGAACACCGCCGGACTGCGCTATACCCTTGCCAGACCCTGTAACCTACCCCTTCATTTGTAAGTTACCCCACAAAATAAACCTCCCTTTTAACTACGTGGAGTGGCCTTAATAATTTAACCAATTTCTGGCGCCCAACATTTGTGGTACCTCGAATTCATGACAAAGCCTCTTGCCTGTAGCCTTGTGAGCCCTAGCTCAGGCCCGAGCTACACTCGGCCAGCTGTGGTGACACATGCAGGTAGAATTTACTGAAGAAGGCAGAGGCAGGAGGATCCCGAGTTGAGGCCGTCCTAGGAGAAGCTTCGGCCGTGTCAGAGACACAAACAGTATCAGTGGGACCATGGAGGCAGTGACTGCTGCTTCGAGTTACCGGCTGCTTCTCATCGTATTGGTGACTGCAGTGTTGCTACTACCTGGAACAAAAGGTTTACTGCTGCTTGTTCAGAGAATTGCCAGGACCATCGCGTTATAAGAAAGCATCAGCAAAGGTCAGTTTGGAAAAGGTTGGCAAGAGAAATGCTGGGGAGAAATTGCTGTGAAGATTTTCTCTTCTAGGGAAGAACGTTCATGGTTCCGAAAGACAGACAGACATGAGATTGTGATTGCTCCAAATCACAGAGGAAGCACCAAAAAAAAAAAAAAATCTAAAGGGAACCATGATGGGACTCCACAATGATGATGCCACATGGACTATGGTAAAGCCATTAACACCATGGAAAGATCGACTCTGGACTACAAACTGCTCAGGACAATTTCGAGATGACTGGCTGAGATGAACCAGCCTGACAGACTACCTGAACATGGACTTGAAACAAGCCCTGCACTTTCTCACTATGCAGCGGCGGGACAAATGCTACAGGACTTGACAATTAACCCAAAAGTTTTCTTTTCAGGATCCCCTAAAGATGGTAGTAATTTTAAGAAGATGACGCCCATATCCCCAAAAGGTGGGATGGGGGGTTTTTGGTTGTTTAATGAGTTTTGGATGTTGTCATTGTTTATGATGATTGGTTACAAGTTGTTGTTAATGGTCAGGAAAAAAGCTGAACATGAAGATTAGATTCAGAGGTTTTGTTTAAAATAAGAAAAGGAAAAAGAGAAAATAGATATGAGGTAGATCACTGAATCTACCCTGAGAAAAAAGACAAAGAAATAATAGGATAAATGGGTAGATCACTGAATCTACTCTAAAAAGAAAAAGGAGAAGGTATAAAAATGACAAAAGGTAGACTACTGAATCTATTATGAAAAGAAAAGATAGGATAAGTAATGAAAAATTTTTGTCTGAGTTTATCAAATGTTCCTGGACTGGACATTATTATAGATAATGGAGTTTTTCACCTGAATCTGTCAAATGTTAATAGACTACACATCATTAATGTAATCTTGACTGTGTTTATGTATGTACTTATTGGATATGATTTTTCTTGTATTAGTTATAACCTTTTTTAATTTTAGACAAAAACAGGGGAAATGTGGTGGGTATTGTGTTCCCTGAAATATTGTGTGTTCCCCGAAATAAACATATCTGGGGTCAGAGAACAGACAGCCACTAGAACAGAGCCAGAAATGTTGGCTAGAAAATGGGAAGAGTAAACCATAACAGAAGTTGGGCGGTGGTGGTACACACCTTTAATCCCAGCACTTGGGAGATAGAGCTAGCCAGATCTCTCAGTTCAAGGCCACTTTAGAAACAGCTAAGCATGGTGCCCCACGCCTTTAATCCCAGGTAGTGGGGGCAGAAAGAAAAGGGTATATAAGGCGCGCCTTGCAGCCTGCGTTCAAATTCCAGCCATTTCATCAGCCCATTGCATTCAGAGAGAAAGCCAGGGCCAGAGGGCGCTCAGCTTGTTTCTTTTCCCTCCAGAAGTTCAGTCCTGTCCTGCCTACTCTTAAAGGCTTGAAAACAGCCTACTTGAGTGTTTTGTTCAGTTTTATAATTTATTGTATAAAAATACACCCAATACCTATTCCTTCTGTTTTGACAATTGCCAAAAGTCGTTTTTATTACTTTTTAGAATATTTTTAAGCTACGGTTGGTGGTACATGCTTGTAATCTCAGTACTCAGGAAGGTGAGGCAAGGTCAGCCACCAGTTGGAAGCCTGCAGCATGGCTACCTAGTGAGTTCAAGGTTAGCCCAGGTTACAAAGCAAGACCCTGTCTCAAAAACTCCAAATAACAACAAAAATTACGATAATAATATTCTAAACCTCTAGCTCTATTTGAGAGGCCGAAGAGGGAGGATTGCTTGAGCTCCGCCTGGGAAAGAGTGAGACCCTTTCTCAAAACAACCGCCTAACCGTTCCCACCTCCCGCCTTCTCTCTTTCACACTTGAACTTCGGTGAGCTGAGCCTTTACCGAGAGGGCCATCACAGGTGTTACATTCTGTTCTATCACGATTAAGCACCTGGGGCGTTGTCTGGTCCCTTGGTTGTTTCTACAATCTGTACCCGATAAAGTATACTTTGATACTTCGACATTACTCTCCGAGGCACGCTCCCGGTAGAGATGGCGCACTGAGTACACCTATGGAGCATTCTCAGGGTTGAGCTCATGTGGCTTTCCCACTTCATGTTGCTTGTACTCCACTAACATCAAAACGAGGCTGAAATTTAGTTGTTTTAAGTTTGAGCATACTTAAATAGACTGTTTAGGGAAGAAAACGGCCATCTTAGGATTTAGCCATGTTTCTGGCTTGCCACTCCTGCGTGGTGGGACGTTTATTCGTGTCCCAGACTCCCTCCAGGAAGTAGGGCAGGCTACCTCAATGAACTGAGTGAAGGACCAGATGCCTTTTACTTCTCTGGGAAACACTGGCTGTCGTTGCTTCTGTTTGAACCTTGCCAGCAAAGCTCTTGTTCAGTCTCGGGCAGTTCTGGGTATGCGTCACACACTCCTGAGGATGGCCACATAAAATGCTTTCTAGATCTGAAGCTGGCACTCACCTGCCTGCAGAGGCTGGAGCTTGCTATCGATTCTACTTACTCTGCAAGAGTTATCAACTCCTTCCTTCCTTCCCTCCTCCCTCCCCGCCTCTTCTCTCTGTGGTACTAAGGATCGAATCCAGGGCTTTGCATAGACAAGTACTCTACCACTGAGTTGGAGCCCCAGCTCTCCTTTTCGTTTTGAGACAGGGTCTCACTGTGCAGCCTTTAGTTCACTCTCTACTCCAAGCAGGCCTCAAGACAGTAACCCTCCAGTCTCAGCCTCCTGTGTAGCTTGAAGTTCAGGTGCAGGTTAAGTTTTAAATGTGTTTTTTTTTTAACTGAGTGTATCAGAAAGCTAATGGCATATACAAAATTAAATAGAATATACAATACTTCCAGAGAAACGAGGAAAACTGTTGTTGAAGCATTCTAGAAGTACTGCACTTTTCATGGATGGAAAGCAATGCTGACCATAAATCTTTTCAAACCAAAACTATCTAGACCCGTGTGATAACACTTCTCTTGGATGGGTACACAAACTGTTACACTAATCATCCAAATCATTTTGACGTGTGTGTGTGTGTGTGTGTGTGTGTGTGTGTGTGTGTGTGTGTATGTGTGCGTGCGCATTGGCTATGCAGGTGTGGGTATGAGTGTACAGTGGATCAGTGGAGGACAATCTCCGGTGTCTGGCATCAGGCACCTTCTACCTGTTGTTTGAGACAAGGCCTTCCACTGAACTGGAACTTAGCCACGTATGCCAGGCTAGCTGATCAGCAAGTTTCCAGGGATCTTCCCATCTCCATCTTTGCTAGGATCACACCCAACCACCACCCTGGCTTTTACTTGGGTTCTGGGGATCCAGACTCAGGCTCTCAGGCTTGTGAAGCAAGAAGCACTTTGCCTACTAAGCCATGTCTCCAGCCTCACCATTTGCTTTTGTTTTCTATGTCTAAGCCATTCAAAGAACAAATGCAAACTAAGATACACTGGTCCAGAAAGTCACAACCCCCACACAGCCCATTTGTTTGTTTGTTTGTTTCTCTGTGTAACAGCCCAGACTGTTCTGGAACTCACTATGTAGACCAGGCTAGCCTTGAACTCATAGAGATCCACCTGACTCTGCCTCCCAAGTGTTGAGATTAGAGGCGTGTGCCACCACCATCCGGCTACAATCTCTCCTTACTAAAGAGAGGGGAAAAATTGCCAAAAGAACTGTAAGGGAGCCTACAGAGATGGCTCAGAGGTAAAAGAGTTCTAGCCACACGAGTCATATGACCTGATTTGATAGGAAGACCTGAGTTTAACCCCTGGAACTCATGTAAAGGTGCAAGACAGAGTAGTCATCTGACCTCCACACACATGTGCCACGGCACAGCACCAACACATTACACACACCTAAGTAAGAAATAAAATTGAAATAACCTTCTCAAAGGCCTCTCAGGCTTAAAATCTGGCATTTGCCTACTATTTACAAAGCCCTGGGCTTGATTCCAGAACCACCAAGTAAATGAGAAAAATATAAAAAAAAATTGTTGTTGTTGTTTTTCTTTTTTGAGACAGGGTTTGTCTGTGTAGCTTTGTGCCTTTCCTGGCTCTCACTCTGTAACCAGGCTAGCCTCGAACTCACAGAGATCCACCTGCCTCTGCCTCCCCAGTGCTGGGATTAAAGGTATGCACCACCACTGCCCAGTAATAAAGTTTTTTTTTTTTTTTTTTAAAGATTTATTTATTATGTGTACAGTGTTCTGCCTACATGCCAGAAGAGGGCACCAGATCTCATTACAGATGGTTGTGAGCCACCATGTGGTTGCTGGGAATTGAACTCAGGACTTCTGGAAGAGGAGCCAGTGCTCTTAACCTCTGAGCCATCTTCCAGCCCCGTAAAGGTATTTTTTAACAGCCAAATGTCATGGCATTTTGTGTCCTTATCTGTGTATGACTATTTATTTGGTCACTAAGCATGCACTGAGTGTCTCCTACAGGACAGGCCCTGCTGGGGAACGAATGGTTATAATGTCTCTTTGGAAGTCTGGCTGAGAAAAAAAGAGATAGGAGAATTTTGAGGGGCTCTAGAATTTCCGTGACTGCTGCTTAAAAAGCTCAAAAGCCACCAAACTGAATTCCTTTGGGAGACTTTGCAAACAAGGCTGGAGAGATGGCTCAGCAGTTAAGTCACTGGCTGCTCTTGCAGAGGACGTGAGTTTAGTTCCCAGCACCTACAGACTGGTTCACAGCCCTCTGTAATTCCAGTTCCAGGGATCCAATGCCCTCTCCAGCCTCCAAAGAGGCCAGAGAATCAAAGTTCACAGACATACATGGAGGCAAAACACTTAGACATACAAAATAAATCAATCTTAGAAAACAACAACAAAGACCTTGTGATCAGCAATTTTTGGCATGTGCTGAACTTTACTTTTTGATTTTTGTTCCTCCTGCCTTCCTCAATTCTATACTCCCTGAAGGCTCTTCTCGTACCAGGAAATCAAATGAAGACCACGCCAACCACTACCCTAAGAGTCTATATTGTATCTGCCTGCACACTCCTGGAGGCAGAGACCACCTTTCTTGGGTGCTGCACCTTTGGTGGACAGCATAAATGCCGGTACACAATGGAAATTTAGTAAATGCTGAATAGAGGTTATCATCTAAGAGCCCTCAAAAAGCAGAGGTGTGGTCCTCTGCAAGGGCCATCTTTCCTGCTAGCCCCTCCTCCACCGATTTTCTTTAGCTCTCTCCGGTCTACCCATTCCCCAAACATACGAAATATCCCGATGTCTCTGCATAAACCGTTCTCCCTGGCCAGGATGCTCTTTCCTTAATCCCACACGTCCTCAGTTCACGCATACTTTCACTATCCAACACTACCTACTTATTTTTTGTCTGATTTTCCCCCACCCTTACAAAGTAAATGTTCCGTTTACTCAGACTTTCTATAAATACTTTTTGTATTAACTCCGCCATCCCCACCTCAGACCTTATAGCCCAAGTCCCACCGGATGAGCACAAACGCCGTCGCTAAGTGTCCAATCATCCTCTGCTTGCACAAGTCTCCCATTTTTTCATTTTGGGCAGTGGGGCCCCAAAGCTAACACCTGCACGCCAGAACACCTACCTACACCCCGACCGCGGGCCGCAGGGAACGCGGGTCCCGGTGGCCGAACCAGGGGAGGCAAGACCCAGAATCCCCAAGATTGTGGGTGCCGCGGCCTCAGAGTGGGACCCAGTAGTCTCCAGTGTCGTCCACCCCCACCCCCCACCCCGTCCCCGCGTACCTGACAATTACACCATGCTCAGAAGAGCTCAAACGCGGTTGACCCCGCCTCCGAACCACTTCCGGTTCCTGATCAGCTTCGAATGGCATTCTGGGAGTTATAGTTTTCAATCTGGCAACTCAATAGAGGATGCCAGCAGGTTAGCGGGGGCTTCTATACTCTGGGCTGCCGGTAAGTTAGTTGAGGGTGGCAGTTCCAGCTCCTCGCTGATCTTACACAGCTCAAACAGGTGACCAGGAGCTTTCTGGCTAGCTGGAAACTGCAAAACTGGGGGTAAAGCAAGCTTTAACCACCCGCCTTGTCTTTTGTCATTATGGGGCCCTTATAGTTTCCTGGATTTCCTCTCAACCAAAAGGGCCCATGACTTAACCCAGCCCGTTCCTGAGCACACAGTGCTCCCTCTGCCGCCAGGCTGTCCGAGTTAAAAACCCAGACAAGATTTAGAAGGCAAGAGTCTAGCGGCTGGCTACATCCCTCATGTATCTCCCTTCACATAGCAACCCAGAAACAGGCTCAGACACATGAAATGACCTTTCCTTTTTAAGATTTACTTTTGTTTAGGGCTGGAGAGATGGCTCAGCGGTTAAGAGCACTGGCTGTTCTTCCAGAGGTCCTGAGTTCAATTCCCAGCAATCACATGGTGGCTCACAACCATCTGTAATGAGAGCTGGTGCCCTCTTCTGGCCTGCAAGCATGCCTGTAGGCAGAACACTGTATACTTAATAAAAATAAATAAAATAAATCTTAAAAAAAAAAAAAAAGACTTTTGGGCTGGAGAGATGGCTCAGAGGTCAAAAGCACCGACTGCTCTTCCGGAGGTCCTGAGTTCAATTCCCAGCAACCAAATGATGGCTCATAACCATCTGTAATGTAAAAAATAAATCTTTTTAAAGAAGATTTATTTTTGTTTATATGTATGGATGTTTTACCTGCATATGTATGCTCATCTCTTGAGTGCCTGAGGTATTTGGGGGAAGCCAGAAGAGGGTGTTGGATCCCCTGGGAACTGGAGTTACAGAGAGTTATGAGCAGCCATGTGGGTGCTGAGAACCAAGTCCAGGCCCTCTTCAAGAGCAGCCAGTGCTTTTAACTGCTGAGCCATCCCTCCAGCCCCTTGTGTTGATATTGAGAAAAAAAAATTAGAGATACATTTTACAATTGCAAATTGCTGACTTTGCTTCTGTAAACTTGCTTGCATTAGACACTGACCCATCCTCTCCCTGGAAATAAGTAAAAAGTTTCAGAGTCCAGACGTCGGCCTTGGGACAAGGTCTGTAATTATAGGTAAAATAAATAAATAAATAAATAAATAAATAAATAGTAAGTCTCTGTTTAAAAATTCCCTAAATGGGATCCAAGATAAGGACCATCTGGCAAGTCCAGCAAACTAGTTTACGACTAATGTTACAAAATTTCCCGCGTAACGAAATGATTGCTGAAATATATGATGATTTTTAAATTGGGCCAAACCCGGGGCACCTGGTATCTTATGCTAATTTTGTAGTTTCTGCCTTTAAAAATGCTTGTAACCGCTGCTCAGGGCTCTCTGACTGACCAGGGCAGAGAGCCCACTTGCGCCAACGCTGAATACATTCCACTTGCTTGTTGCATCTGCTGGTTTGGAATCTTGGTTTCTGGGGGGCCCTCCCGCAGACAAAAGTATCCCAGGGGTCTGGGGTCTTTCAATATAGACTACCTGCTTGCTGTGGATATCGCTCTGTGTAAATAAAGTTCTGATTGGCCAGTGGCCAGGCAGGAAGTATAGGCGGGACAAGAGAGAAGAGGATTCTGGGAGGTGGAAGGCCGGGGAGAGACACCGCCAGCTGCCGCCATGAAAAGCAACATGTAAAGACACTGGTAAGCCACAAGCCATGTGGCAAAGAATAGATTAACAGAAATGGGTTAATTTAAGATAGAAGAAGCAGATAACAAGAAGCCTGCCACAGCCATACAGTTTCTAAACAATGTAAGTTTCTGTGTGCTTTCTTGGTTAGGTCTGAGTGACTGTGGGACTGGCGGGTGAGAGAGATTTGTCCTGACTGGGCCAGGCAGGAAAACTCTAACTACAACCTGCTACTTCCCGATTAACTCATGCAGTTCTAGGAGTTGCATTTTTAGAGAGACCCTACAACAAGTGAGCCTGATTTTCTCCCCCTCATGAACCCAAAGCCTGGTTGCATTCCTTCTTGGTGTACCGTTTTCTCCTCTGGTCTTTCTTTGCACAACTCCTCCCAATCCATACTTCAATCTGAGTAAAAACAAATAAACAAAACAAACAAAAACAAAAACCAGGGTCTTATTATGTAACCCAAACTGACCTCAAATTCACTATCCTCCTGCCTCAGTCTTACGAGTGCTGGATTATAGCTGTGTGCCACCATACCCAGTGCTTTGATTGGTAAAGGCTAACACGACACCCCTTTCTCCTATCTGACCCAGCTCTACCAAGACTGTTCACTGCTGGCTCTGGCTTCCCACTGCCTGAGGGTGTGCCTTGGTGCAGCTTGGAAAGTGGGTCAAATGGTCTTCAATGGCACTTTCAGAGCTGAACTCACAACCTCTTAGGCAGCCATACTGAATGCCTCTCCACCCTCATGCTCTGGTGACACTCCACTTCTCCCAGGAATAGAGAAGACCTCCTAGCTGGTCTCAATGCTCCTCCCCCCTCATTTCTGTATTTACCACCACCAAGGAAGGATGCCTCAGCAGTTTCCAGAGGTACCTGGGTGTGGTAAAATCCAACCCTGTCCCCAGTGTCTTGTGCCACCTGATCTGGAGCTTATCAGTTCTAACTGCCCGGTCTCTCCATGCTTTAAACACCCCAAATGGCATTGTATACGCCATTCCCTCTCATTTTTCCACAGGTGGGTTTTAAGATGACGATTAAAAAATTTGTTTTTATTTATGTGACTATGTGTGCCTGTTATTCTGTGGGCTGTGAAAGCACCCATAGAGGTCAGAAGAGGGTGACCAATCCCCAAGAACTGGCTGTTGTGAGCTGTCTGAGGTGGGTGCTGGGAATAGAACCCTGTTCCTCTGCAAGAGCTGCAAATGCCCTTAACCATTGAGCCATCTCTCTGTGCCCTGGTTCTTACTCTTTAAGCCTCAGCTTAAACAGTCTCTATTCAGAACAGCCTTTTCTGGTCACATTAGGTAAGTCTGGCTCATCTTAACTGTCTTGGCATCTTTTTTTTATCAAAAGTCACCTCTGTAAGCATTGCAGATCAGATGGAAAGGGATCCGGGCAGTTGGGAGCCAAGGAATACAAGTCACTGAAAGCATCACAGCTTACAGCCCTGCTCTAGGGAAATGTTTCCCCAATGTAACAATTCTGCTCTGGCAGAGGAGGGTTTCCCCCAGCAAAGTTGTAACAGTTCAGTTCAGGTCCTTCAGAGTGTAACAACTCTGCTCAGTTAGGAGAAGGTTTGCCCAGTGAAAGTGTTACAGCCTTGCTCTACTCTGCCCAGGCTCTCATCTCTGTTCCTGCGAAAGAAGGTCGTCATCCAAACCTCATTTAAGAGATTTATTGGGAGGGAAACATCCTGGAAGGGCTGCTTCCACCAATGTGGAAAAAGGCAGCAGCAAACTGAACAGGAGGAGGGCTTATCCAGGGATTCCTAGGGGCCGAGGTTTTCCAGGGGGAGAAGATTTTCAGGGTGGGAATTGGTCAGATTTCAATCCCCTTGAGCTTGGACAAGCTCAGATTGGCTAGATTTTGTACTCAGGGATTGGTTGGTTTCGAGATCAGCTGCTCAGGAGCAGATTTGGCTCTGGTTTGAGAGTCAAAGCATGTTTCTTTCACCGGCTTTTTCAAAAAGCCTTTTGGCTCTAGTTTTAGGGCTAGGGCTCTGGTTTCAGAACCAAAGTGTGTTTCTTTCATTGGCTCTAGTTTCAGGGCCAGGGTGGGTTTCTTTGGCTGGCCCCTTTCCCCTATCAGTAATTTTTGTCTTTCCTGCTAATTAGAAGTCCCTTTAGAGCTGGGCGTGGTGGCACATGCCTTTAATACTAGCACTAGGGAGGCAGAGGCAGGTGAATCTCTATAAATTCAAGGCCAGTCTGCTCTACATATCTACATAGTGAGTTCCAGGGCAGCTAGAGTCACATGGTAAAGCCATGAAATAACAACAACAACAATTAATAATAATAATAATAATAATAATAATAATAATAGAAAGAGAAAAAAGAGCCCATGCTCACCATGTTCATGACTGTTTACCTACTATCCCCACTTAGGAGACTCTGGCTAGCAGAATTATTTTTTCTTTCTTGACATCTAAACCCTACAAAATCTCATGGCCTGACACATGGTACTCAACAAATACTTGCTGACACCCCAATCCTAATTAGTGCTGCCTCTTACAGAAAACCTGATGACTCCTCTCCAGTGATTTCTTTCTCCTTACATGTATCATGCTCTTTGGTGACCCAGAGCTTTGTCCTTCTCCACCAAGAACTCTTGAAAAGAGGATTCTCACCTCGCCTGCCTCATGTATGGAGTGTATCAAAGAAAGTGCCAGATAGAATGCCTTCCCTGTGCTGTAGCTCCTCAATAAACACTAAGAGTTTCCTATCATTTCTGGGCCTTACTCTTCCTCATGGGAACCACAGAGAAAAAGAATAGAGCCAAAGAAAGGCAGAGACACGCTACTGAATGCCTCAGCTACAGGCTTGGGGCTTCTTCCTCCCTTCCATAACTATTTCTCACAAAACTGTTACACATGCGGAACAATGTGAAATGTTATATTTTAAAAGTGTTCAAACCATCTCCATAAGGCTTCTGGCATGCTGTAGGTTCTAGATAACTGGACACAAGTATGCCTCAGGTCAGTCAGGATCCTGCCCCGAGTGAAGTCTCACAGGTGAATGTGAACCTCCTGTCCACAGAAATAAACTATTTTAATCTCCTTAGCAAAAGTTCCAAGTCTTGTTTCACATCATGCAACTTGGTTTCTAGCCTGGTGTCCTGTTACTTTTCAGTCCTGAAATCACTTCAAAGTTACAGTCAAGACTTTAAAGTTGGGCTGGAGAGGTGGCTCAGAGGTTAAGAGCACTGGCTACTCTTCCAGAGGTCCTGAGTTCAATTCCCAGCAACCACATGGTGACTCATAACCATCTGTAATGAGATTTGGTGCTCTCTTTAAGCATGCAGGCAGAATACTGTATACATTATTATATATATTATATATATATATATATTTTTTCAAGACAGAGTTTCTCTGTGTATCCCTGGCTGTCCTGGAACTCACTCTGTAGCCCAGGCTGGCCTCGAACTCACAGAGATCCGCCTACCTCTGCCTCCCGAGTGCTGGGATTAAAGGTGTGCACCACCACCACCTGGCAATAAATAAATCTTAAAAGAGTTTAAAGCTTCTTTGAAGCTTTATAAGAAAGGCTATTCTAAGGGAACTGTATCCCACACACGCACTGATTAGCTGCGTACTAGCGACAAATAGATGGTAGTGGGTGGAAGGGACATGTGTCCCCTCATTGCCTGAATATGGTTTCCCACTCTGCCTGGAGAGAGCATAGCGTGTGACTGACTCATCCCTGATCCTGCATTTGCAGGCCAAAGTGAGGACTTAGGGTACCTCGTAGGGGCAGAGCATTGACATCCCAGCTCAGGACCTTTTTGATGACCTCTGATGGCTCAGAGTGAGCTACCAAACTACACTTGACCAGACAAGAAAAGCTATAACAAAACGTGTCCCAAAGAAACCTTGAAATGGGTTTGTCTGTGTTGGGAAAACAATGGGTGGGGAGTGGATTTTCAGACTAGGAGAAACACGGAGCATTCTGTTACCAACACTTACAATTTACTATATTGTTTCCTAGATTTATGTCCTATCAAGTGGACAATGAGTCTCCTCATGTGCAAGAGAGAAAAATCCCAAACAAGAAGAGTTTAAGCAGCTTGTCCACATTCATGATGGGTAAGTAGGATGAACTTGACCAGCAGAAGACAGTGAGTAAAGTATTGATTATATTTCTTCTGCCCTAATATTAGTCCAATAATGAAAAATTTGATTCCTGGGTTTAATGTTTGCCTTATAATATTAAACACAGAAACACAGTGCAAGTGTCAGGGGTTCAGTTTCAGACAAAGCAGAGAACACCCCTGCACATGGGTGACCAAGCAGCGAGGGAATTTACTGCCACCTAGTGGCGACCTGTGCTTGCAGCAGCAAGGCAGCCAAGACTAAATATCAGGTTTCTGGTCCAGGCCTGACTTGGAGAGTCCAATCTACCAAGAACACATGTACCCACCTGTTTGTGAAGGTTAGTGCCAAATTAATGTAACGGGAATCAAGACTGTTTTTCAGCAATTCCTGGGTTCTCGGGATAAAATTTGAGACTTTTTGCCTGATACCTGCTGGTTGGATGGATATCTATTTATCTATACCCCAGCACAACCTGATCAGAGGAGAAAAGGCTTATGCCATACAGCCTGTTATTTCTCAAGTTCCTATTACAGGCCCGGTGCAAAGGAAGTGAATGTCTGTTGAATGAATGAGTGAACCTTTTTTGGGGAGGGTGTCGGTTTGAGACAGGGTTTCTCTGTGTAGCCCTAGCTGTACTGGAACTCTCTCTGTAGGCCAGGCTGGACTTAAACTCACAGAGAACTTCCTGCCTCTGCCTCCCGAGTGCTGAGCTTAAGGCATGTGCCACCACTGCCCAGCTGGAGTGAACATTTTTGATCCACATTTACCCACTCAGAACAAGACAGGTTAGGATTAAGCAGCGGTTTATTCGAATACTCTATATAGTAAACATTTGAAGGGGTGGGCGGAGAACTAGAGGAGGTTTCTTGGAGAACTTTCCAGGCAGGGTAAAGGGACCCTGGGTAAGTGACCTGTTCACAGGGCAGTGGATGCCCGGAACTTCTGGGTCAAACAGAACACGGCAGCTGTGAGGGCTGTGCATTGGCGAGCCAAGAGTTTCACACTGAGGTCCTGGTAGCCTCTCTCACAGGTCAGTTTCGCGGCCTCCACAAACTGGTGGTAGGTATATACCACGTCCCTCAGGTTCCCAGCCACTTCCTTGTGCCGGGTGGAGCAGCGGCTACAGTCTGTGAACTGGAAGCAGAGGCCAGCCAGCTGGATCAGATGCTGGAAGGTGACACACACAGCACTCTGCATCTCCTCGGGGGACTGGTCCATTCTGATCACGTGTTGACAGCTGGACAGGAGCTTCTGGGAGCCCATGCACAGGCGGCTCCGGCTTTCTGAAAAATGCCAGGTGCACTTCTCAGTGGGGTGTTTGTTCCCAAACCCCCAGGAAGCTTCTAGAATATCCTGTAGCTCCAGCAGGCTCTCTGTGAGTTGGAAAAAGCCCTCGGGGGCACTTGCAGGGGCAGTTTTCAGCTGCCTCAGAGCCCTGGTGCAGTACTCTGGCCATATGTGGCTTTTCCTGGACAGGGGTGTGGTGCAGCTGTAGGCACGGGCTGGCCTCCAGGGCAGAGTCACCTGGCTTCCTGCAGAGGGTGGTGAGGTAAGGGGGGCAACAGGGTGGGTCTGTGGGTCCCCATCTTCTTCCTCTGTCTCAGGCTGCAGGCCTTGGAAGCACGTGGCATAGGAGAAGTAGCATCTGCAATGCTCTAGGCCAATCCCGGCAGGCACCACGGCGTTCACGCCAGCAAAACCCAAGGAGGTGGCCTTGCCAAGACTGGTGGAGCCTTCAGGATGGCTCTCTGGGGCAAAGCACAGGAAAGACCTCTCAGGTGGAAGGCAGATGATGGGACTGTCACCTTTGCTCTCTGTGGGGGAGCCGTGGCCTGAATCTGCTGAGCGGGGCTCCTCTTGACATGGTGAAAGCTTTGGCAGGGAAGGTACTGTATGGACACAGACTTGCTGAGGAGTGTCCACAGGGGCTGTGTCTTCCCCCATCATGTGGTTAAGCTGCTCGGGCCTTGACCCTCTCTGGAGGGAAGGCTGATGGAGTGGTCTGCTCCCCAAGTAAGAAATCAGGGCCCAAGTCCAATTCTGCCAACAGCTCCTGTTCTTGGCCCATGGCTTCTCTCTGTTTCCCTCGGGAGTCCTTGAGGAAGTAGGACAGGGTCTGTTCTGTCCATGTTCCAGGAGCCTCTGAAGGGAGGGGGCCCATTATTTCACCAGCCGGAGCGCTAACATCGAGAGCTGGTGGGACGTTATCTGAGTCCTCCTCTAATTCCTCCTGAAATACGTTGGGTCCATTTTTGTATGTAACTTCACTGTCACTTTCCAAAGACAGCTGTCCTTGTTGCCCCTCTTCTGAAGCAAAGGCAACCCCCCCTGAACTCACGCCACATTCACCACGGGTTGTTCCATCTCTAGGAGACGAGGACCCTGTGAATCTGGGGGTACCTTCTTGTGTATGATTTATTAAAAAAGATTCAGATTCCATTTCTGATTGGACCCCTTCCAGCTCTGCTGTGTCTCCTGGAGGGGCATGATGTGGCCCTGGGCTGTCTGGATGAGGGTTAGCACTAGAAAGAGGGAAGGTGTTATCCGCAGGCTCGGGGCCGAGTTCTTTGGGGGTGGTACCATCTAGGTCTGGAAATGGAGATAAGATTTGGAAAGGCCTGATCTGAGAGGCCTGTGGGCTGGAAGAATCTGGGTTTGAATTGGGAGGGTTCTGAGGGATGCTTGCTGAGGAGCTGCCAGTGGTGACAGCCAAGGGGGTAGCCTCGAGATTCTCTGTATTGCCAGGGTCAATTCGGAGGCGAATGGCTGAGATAGAAGACACCCGAGAGTCAACGACTGACTTGGTTTCCATGGTCTCTGGCTCCATCTCCATGATCCTGGAGGCTGGATTTTTGCTCTTTGTCTCCCTCAGGGAAGCCAGCAACCCCAAGGCCTTAGTCTCCAGGAGGCCGGGCTCACCCTGCACGTCCTGCAAGGAGGACACAGTTGGGGAGGGGGCAGTGAGTTTCAGGTAGGGCTCTCTGTCATAGTAGCACACGTCTTCCATGTTCTCCTGGGAGGCTGATGGCTCCAGCGGGAAGGAGACCTGGGAGGTGTGGTCTGTCTGGAGGAAGGACCTTCTTTTCCTCAGGGTCTTGGCATACTTCTTCATCCCTCCCCGCCTGCTTGGCTCTCCAACCTCTGGTCCTGGATGCAGGCTTTCCTCAGAGCCACGGGTTCTAGACTGACTCTGCAATCTCTCGGCACTAAGATCGGCAGCTCTGGGCCCTGCAAGTCAAGACAAGGAAAAATCACATTAAGCACAGAACAGAAGGAGAGAGGTTGTCCATGCTTGGGCAAGCACGTAGGCTAGCCTGGACTCAAGTCCTAAACCTTGGGCAAATTAAGATTTCATTCCCTCAGTCTCCTCATCTGAAAGATGGGAATAATGACTGTGGTAGACATTTCTTATGTTGCTTGCCCAAGACCCATTTATTACCTTTAGTCATGGCACCTCAAGTTTCTTTTCAGGAGATGACATCTCCTCGTGCACTCTGGTGGAGACTGGCAGTGCCAGAGATCAAACCTAGACCCTACGCAGGTTGGGCAAGTACTCTAACACTCATGTTCTCAAGCAACAGAATACTAATTTACAATCCCAAAGATGAGATTCATAGCCCAGGCAGTCAGCACAAACTCTCCAGAACTTCAAACACACACACACACACACACACACACAAACATTTTAAAAGTGTGTTAGAGAGATAGCTCAGTAGTTAAGAGCATTGGCCGCTCTTCTAGAGGACCTGGATTCAATTCCCAGAATTCCCATGGCTACTCACAACTATCTGTGACTCCAGTTCCAAGGGATCTGACACCCTTTTCTGGCCCCTATAGGCACTGTATACACACATGCACAGACAAATATGCAGGGAAAACACCCATACACATAAAATGAATTAAAAATGAAGAAAAAACAAAAACCATGTGTGATGGTACATGTCTGTAATTTCATCACTCAGGAGGCCTGAGAAGTTTAAGGTCAGCCTAGGCTATATACTTGAGTTTCTAGCCAGCCTGGGCTATATCTCAAGACTGTAACTTAAAAAGAAAAAAAACAAACAAACAAATAAAAATAAAGAGAAAAAAAAAAAGACTATAACTCAATAACTGTTAATGGTGGTGAGAAGTCCTTTTTGCAGCCACAATACCCTGACAATAATGCTAGGGAATTTTGCTGCAAACACTCTTGGCCTGGCTGCCAGCCATGCCTCAACCCTGTTCTTCGGACTTGCTGGAAATCTCAAGGCTCTTTGCTCTTCAAGCTTTTCTGCATGTTCACTTACACCCATAGCCGCTGCTGCGTCTATTGAGACTTTGATGTTGCATGTGAAGGGGGTGACCATCAGTCAGTCATGAGGGGTTTATACATGCTAGGATGATCTTTCTCAGGAGAAGCAGTATGTGAAAAGGTCTTGGGATTTGGGCAGAAGAAATCAGGATTGCATGTTAGCAGGGACTTGGAGGCATGTTAGACACTCAGACCAAACATCCCCAACCTGCTTGCGTGGTACTGAAATGGCCAAATTCTAGGCCACCCCTCAGACCTCCAAAGTCAGAACTGCTGAGGTTAAAGCTGAGGAGCAGACAGACTTCGAACAAGGTTCCTTGGGTGATTCTGAGGTGCTGCTATGTTTGAGAGGTGCTGTCTTGTTGACCAATACCCTTTGATGGCGCTCACAGTGTGTCATGAGCTAGACTGAAACCCAGGCACAAGAGTCCCAGTTCTAGTGTGCTTAGCACACTGGCCCCCTCCCTGTGAAAAGGTGCCTCACATGGACCTAAATTTGGACTAGGTCCCCATAAGAGTCCCATCTGCCAGTCTCAGCCACACCCCTCATCCTGTTGCTAGTATAAGGGCTAGCTCAGCAGGGCAGAGTTGGGGTCAGGGAGAGCCCGGGAAGCGGTTAGCCGGGTTCTTGGGGAGTGTAGTGTAGTGTACCCATTGCTGTTCTGTTCCCATGGTCTACAGAGTGAGTTCCAGGACAGCCACAATCACACAGTGAGACAACAGGAAAAACCAAAATCAGCCCCCAACAAACGAAGAAATGAAATCAAGTCAACAGAGATGGCATGAGCTCAGTCATTCATTTTAGCGACGATGCCCAGGTGCTGTGTGCACTCAAGGAGCCTTACACAACTACATGAACAACTAGAGGCAGGTACCAAGAGAGAGGCATGAAGCCACCGCCGCCGCCGGAACCACCTGTGACTGAGATGAGCAGCTGGCCCTGGTCTGGTAAACCCACAAAATGTTCCCTGCAGAATGGAGCCCTCAGCGGAGACTAGATGGTTGATGGGCACCAGCAGCTGAGGAGCAGGGCAGACACATTAGCAGACACAAAGGTCTGCTGAGACACAGGGCAAGGGAGTGGGGGCAAGCAGGCGGAAGCCCTCAGGAGCTGAGCTGGCTTTTCTGTCAAGAGCAACCACGAGAGGGCAGTATTGGAGAGGCGCAGGAGAGGGCTGAGGCAGAGCCTGCCATGTCTGCCAGTTTTTAACCTCAGAGTGGGGAGACAGTGTGAGAGAGTATGTGTGAGCGTGTGCACATATGTGTGTCTTGCAAGATTTTCTGGTTAGCTCGGCAAGTCTTTCTTTGGAGAAAGACTTTACAGTGGTGTTTTGTTTGTATGAGATGGTATATCATGGATTAGAGGTTAAATTTTCACAATCTTTTTTGGGAGATATAAGAGGAACCCAGCCAACAGATCCCCAAGCTGATATCAGGAACCACTGGACTCCCAAAGGCCACCAAAAACCACTGCTGCTTGGATCCCAGGATCCGCAGGGGCACAGTGAACCTCTCACCTGGACTCTCCATTCCTTTATTGCGTGTTCTGTCCACCTGATGAGTCTGGGAAGCCTTCCCTGGTTCCCACAGTGGGATGAATTCCTCTCATCTCCCCTTGCTCACAATTCTCCAAACCTCCCTTGCAGCCCTGACTCAAGGCCATGATGCTTGTAATTTGGTCCACGGAATCCAGGGTGGCCTCCTCAAGAGTAGACAAAGCCTTTGTATCTTGCTCTCAAGCTGGCCCTGGGCTCTTGGAAGCTAGCTAAGGGTATAGATCTGTTGGGATATGGGGGATGGGGCTCACCTGAGAGTGTGTCTGGGGGTGTGAGTTTGTCAGCTGCATCATAGTATTCCTCATCTGAGCTGCCATCCTCAAAGGCCAGTGGTGGCAGTGGGCGCAGGGCCAGGGTTTCCAGCATGGAGCTAGGCTGAGCCTCCATCCAGCCCTGCTGGGACCATGGTGCGGGTGCAGCTCCCTGCCGGGAAGCTGTACTTCCTGAGCTGTCACTCAGGTGGCTGCCTGGAGAGATGCTGGAACACAGGCTATAGTAGTCAGTCCGGCTGCCCTCATACAACCTGGGGTCTAGCCTGCCCATGCTCAGTTCTGGTCCCCAGCTGCAGGCCCCTGAAGCTAGGCCCTGGGGACACTCTATCTGCTGGCATTGAGGGTTGGTATTCTGGGCTAGGTCCAGCAAACACAGGAAACCCCTGGTCTCGATGCTGCTTTTCTCCTCTTGGCTGTTGGTATCAAAATCCTTTGAGAAGCCTGGTGGGCCAAAGTGAAAGAAGCTGGTCCCGCTGGAGGAGCAGGCATCTAAGTCGTCCTCTTCCAGAGCATCCATGGACTCACTGGAGCCACTGGTCCTGCAGCCTCGGCTCTCAGTGTTGGCCGAATCAGATGCCTCGGACTCAGCACTGTCCGTCATGCTGCTGGCCCCGCAGGTGCTCGGGCCTCTCCTGGTCACCTCAGGTGTGGGATTGTCTCCAGGGGGCTGCTCCTCTCTCACAAATGGTCTACAGAGGCTCAGCTTCACCAGGCGTCGGTCAGAGAGGGGCTCCAGTACGCAATCCACTTCAGAGCACTCCTCCGAGTCACTGCAGGCCCTAGACTCATAGCCTATGACAAATGAGACACTGAGAGTTACAAATGGACGTCCAGGTCTGACAGATCCCTGTGTGTCCTGCTATCCTGCTGGAAGGGAAAAATACAGGAAGTGACTGACCCAAATCACACTAGGTTGATGCACGATCTGAGGATGCCACACCATGGGGTTACCTGTCCCTCATCTGTCCTGCCACCTAAGGAGACAGGATGAGTCCACCTCTTCTTCCAAGGAGACCCGTCTGTCTAAGAGTGGTGAATATTCACTCGGGTCTCCCTTGTGTGCTCAGCTTTTCCCTCAAATATTTCTCCCATCCTGTCTGAACATCGAATCATATGGGGAACCAAATGTAAAACACAAAATAGATCCTTGGCCTACCTTTGATATAGAGTCAGACAGCTAGGGAGTGGGGCCTGAGGCTGCTAGTGGCCTCGGAGACCCTTTGCTGTGATGGGCCATTTAGGACAGTGGAGATGCATCTACAGTAGGTACCTGGGAAGACTCTGACTATGGAGAGAAGCAACATTGGGCTAGGTTTCCTGTTTTCCTCCAACCAGCCTCTGGAACTATTTCCTAAAAACATCTCTCGGTACACTGCTTGACCCTCTTCCTGGCTTCCCCTCCCTACAGGGAAGAGCAGAAGCTCCCTCATGAGGGGAGAAGATTCTCAGAGTGTGGCCTTGTTGCTCTCCTATCAGAGAAAGGCCCTGATCCCTCCTTTGTTACAGCCCTCACAGTATGGCCAGTCCGTACCTCAGCAGACTGGAGCCAGTCCGTACCTCAGCAGATTGGGGCCAGTCCGTACCTCAGCAGACTGGCTACCCTCTGCAGCCTTCTCCAACCTTGTTCTGGTGTCATGCCTCCATACTCCCTCTTCTCAAGTGATCTCTCCTTTTTCATCTGCTTAGCTCTAAGGTGTTCTTCAGGGTCCAACCCTCTAAAGCATGGTCTCTGATCATGGTGGCAGTCCCTCCCACCATCACCATCCAGAACAACACCACTCCCACCTGGTGGTGTTTTCCTGACCAGACTCTGAGCTAGTCATCACTCACAAATGCTTGGCAAAAGCAAAGAGAACATACGCAAAGCGCATCACTTCCTAGCTACAGTTGGCCCTCCAAATCTGTAGGTTTCATATGGGTGGATTCATCCGTCCATAGTCTCAAAACACTTTGAGTGAAATGTACCGGTGTTGAACATGTATAAGCCTTTCTTCTTGTTATGGTTCCTGCAACAACTTAGGATAACAATGGAACACTATAATGTAAATTATGGGGGATAGCTTAGTGGCAGACCATTTGACTGTAATGTAATTATATCAGTAAATTGTCATGTGCTTATTTGCATCCGTGTTGAGTGCTGACTCAGAAAACAAGAGATGGCCCCATTCAAACATGTTTATTTAGAATTTCCCCCAAAACTACTTTCCCTGGGTCAGGCTGGTCACAGGGACAAAGGAGAACAGCAACAGCCAAAGAGGATTAGAAAAATTGTGTCCTTGAGGACATCCAGAAGGCAGACTGTTTCAAACCAAGATTCCTATTGCTTATCCCATGGCATAAAAACATGGGCAGTGGGAACAGGAAACCAGAAGCTCCTCCATGAAGAAAAAACTACCTGGCCTGCTCTTTATTGATAGGGTCCCCAGATGACTTTTTGTTTGTTTGTTTTTTCAAGACAGAGTTTCTCTGAGTGACTGTCCTGGCTGTCCTCCAGCTCACAGAGATCTGCCTGCCTCTGCTTCCCAAGGGCTGGAATTAAAGGTGTGCGCCACCATGCCTGGTTCCAGGTGACTATTTTTACAAGGCTTCTCCAGTCACTCCTGCTAGATGACGTAAGCACCAGATCTGATGTCCTGCTGTGTGTCTGCTGCCCACTATTTGTTCTTTGACTTTTGCTTGTTATAGACTAATGAACTCACTCGTTCAAAACTGAAAGCAAGGCTATCCTGGACCAGTCTCTGGAGGAGACACATACCTGGCATTGACAGTGGGATAGATAATTTAGAGTTTGATTTAAAGTCTATGCAAGGATGTGTGCTGGTTCTGTATAAATTATATACCATTTCATAGAAAGGACAGAACATGTGCACATTTTAGTGAGCACCAAGGGTTGTGGAAACCATCTCTTGTGGTAACCACAGATGGCATGGACGACCACGGTCTACTTTCCAACTGTCTAGTCTCCTGGGATGGTCCATGCCTGTTTTGCCATGAGGAGGAGGCACTGTAGAACGGTAAGCTACTGAGCACCTCTGTCTACCTCTGTCGACCATCATGTTGGCAGCTTGAAATGGTGGTGATGATGGTAGCTATGTCTGACAGTTGTTTTAGGTCAGGGGTTTCCCCCCTGCAGAGGCCGTTATTAAACATTTATCAGGACACCCCTGGAAAAGCCACATCAATAGAACAGCTGATGTGGAAGCTGCCCGGGAGGCTGTTTCTCTCCCTTGCCCTTTAAAACTCGGCCCTTTCATTCTTTACATGGTATAATTTCAAGTCTTTTGTCCCCAGGTACCCTTTCTTCTGAATGTAAGGCTGAGGGTCTCCATCATAATTCAAGAGAATGAGAAAGAGGGCAAAGGCACGGATGAGACCAAGTCTGAAAAAGTGACATCTCCTTTTGCCGAGAAATAAGATACAATGGATCTTAGAGAGGATTCTGGGAAACTCTTCAGGGAATCAGAGACCTTCTAGCGCTCCTTGGCATTTAGGAGAGTTCCAAAGACTAAGAGCGCATCTCTCCTATTTAAGAAAGGTCAATTGCTGGGTTGGAAATAAATAAGCATGTCCTTACTGGGAAAGACTCAGCCCCTCACCTTCTTCAGCAGAAACTCGGTGAATCTGCTGTCTGTTTCCAGACCAGAGGAAAACCGAGCTAGCCGGATCCACAAACAGCCTGTAGTACCCGGCAATCAAGCATGCCAGATCTTTTGCACTGTTGGATTCCAGCAACAAAGTCAGAACCTGTGAAGGCAAACAGAACTTTTCTGTTTGTAGAGGGTCAAGATACAACAAGGTCCACGGGGCCAAGGAGAGAGATTAAGTATATTCAACCACGGTGCACAGACTGGGGCCCCCAAGCAGCCCATATATTCACAGCGAGGAGCTAAATCTAAATGCCCAAGCATGTATGTGCACATAAACACATATGCATACCCTGGCACACTGTGGGTCCCTCCTCCCTAATCTAAATATTGTCTCCTTTCTTTCTATCCTTGATGCCACCATGCCCTACCTACACCATCCCCTACTCATTCACACAACAGGTCCCTAGCACAGGAAAAGGAGAAGAAGGAGCAGAAACACAGGGCTATTTTTGAGCACATTGGATGACATCAAAAGAGGGAAGAGTGAATGTAGAACCTTCCAGAAAGGCACATGAGGTACCCTGAACTATTTATCCATTTTAACTTCCACCCAACAAACTCTGGGTCCAGAATTCTTCATCAATAAAACACACATAGTCCAACCAATAGAACACAACTCTCTCAGGAGCCTCTCAGGATAATGTATCCTATTCACCATGGTCCACTTGAGGCAGCTCCATTTAGCCAGAAAAACAGTGGACTTTATTATCACTCAGAGCTCATATAAACTATCCTAGAATAATTTCACACCCAATCCCAGAGGCCAGAGTCTCTTCCTCTGTGTTACCTTAATGTCCTGAAGATACACCTTGACCATGCTCACTTTCTCAGACTCCTCGGTCAGCTCCACGCGGCTGATGTTGGCAAACTCCGCCAGGGTGGACACGATGTTGAGTTTGCTATTGATAATCTGACTAATGCCGTACTTGGCTCCAACCAGAAGGGCAATGTAGGATTCTCTATCCTGTAACTGCACAAGGGTGGAAGGTCAATTAGTTTCTATTCCCAAGCTCGTGAAAACACACCGTGCATGATCTCCCTCTCTACAGATTCTTCTCTGTCATTTTTGGAAATGGTTTTGCTGTGTGGCCCAGGCTGGCCTCAAATCTATGGTCCCCCTGCTGCAGACTCCTGAGTCCTGGGATTACAGTGTGTGCCACGTCTGGCTCCCCTCTCTGCCAAGCCTTTCCTACTTTAGCCCCTCCCCACCATTCCCTGAGAGGGCTCCTCAGCAAGGGGCCCAGCCCCAACTGAATTAAAAAGAACTCTTTATGTTTCACGGTTTTAAAATTATGTGTATATGTGTGTCTCTGTGTACATGAGTTCAGTACAAGTGGAGGCCAGAAGAGGGTGTTGAATTCCCTGGAACTAGAGTGACAGGCAATTGTGAGCGGCCCGACGTAAGTGCTGGGAACTGAACTAAAGGTTGTCTGGAAGAGCAGTGCCTGCTCTTGATGCCCAGGCCACTTCTTCAGGCCCCTTTGTAAGGCTTTTTAGTAGAGAACTCTTACCTCATCCATAACCATCATCTGCACTTTGTCACCCACGCATCTGAATTCAGACTGCACGCCTCTCCTGGACTCTCACCCTGCCACCATGACTTATGTAAATCCTGACCCTTCCTTAAATGCTCCCTCCAAACCCCCAGCCCCCTGGCATTAGCAGCACTACCTGTAATCCCAGCCCTCAGAAGACCGAGGCAGGAGGACCAGTTCCAGGTCATCCTCCGGTATACAGCGAATTTGAGGCCAGCTTGGGCTACATGAGATCCTGTCTCCACAAAACAAAATAAACAAACCACATCTTATGCCTAGGGAAAGCCTCAGCCTCCTCAGCCCGAACAGGCCCTCTCTGCCACGAGGATCCCACGCCATGTCTGTATATCTCTGGGAACACTGGGTGCATCTTGCTTATTTCAATCACCGACACTCAGATTTCATATTACATGTTGGGTTCTCTGGCAGCAGAGGCTGTATGATTCTATATTTGTAGTCAAGCCCCAGCCAGTCTTGTATAGCTGGCTGCCCTTTCCTGGGGCCAATTCTTTCCTGAGACAGGAAAAGTCAGGGCAGTCTTGGGATAGGAGGACTAGAGCCTGTGGGAACACTACAAGCTTTTCCAGGCCCTTCAAATCCCCCTGTTCTGAAATCTAGTCTCTTTCCCACCTTTGGGGCCTTGTCCTTATACAGATTCTGTCCACTTTTCCCATTCCTCTAACTGCCCACTTCTCTTCTGTCTATGCTGTGAGGCCAGCCATCTCATGGGATTGTCCCATCACTGAAAATAATAAAATACATAAAACCTCTGAATTCTCTCCTTAGTATTCTTGGGAAAAAAAAAATCGACTGGCCAGCTGGCTTGGAGCTGGAAAGTTCTGGGGGGGGGGGGCTGGCGGCATGATGGGACAGAGTGCCTTAAACCACACCAAAAGCATTGACGGCCACAAAGCACATGTGCTGGGCTGAGGCTCCTCAAAGGAAGCAGGAGGAATGGGCTCAGGGCAGAGGGCATCATCCTTCTCCTGTCTCAGGCCCACACCTCAGTTTGTTGGTCTGCCCCATCAGGGCCCAGCCTGGCAGCCAGTCCACCATTCTCATCTCTTACTTTCCAGTCTCCCTGTTGCCCTTCTGTACCAAAACTCCCAAGGGTGCTGCTTACACTAGACTGCATCCCAGTGCTTGTCTCCCATTTTCCAGCCAGGCTTCGTCCAACCATCTGAAAGCCTTCCCTTTCTCGGACCCAGACTCAGTCAGCAATGGCAGCATCTATCTTCCCGCCCTGAACAGTGGTCATAGCTTGCCTAATGGCCTTGTCTTGTGAAGTGGCTTATTTCATCCTTGAGGACAGAAATCAGAACTAATTCAGCTCTGCCTCCCCTAGCATCTTCCATGAGGCTAACACACACCATGAGCCTAATCCATATCTGTCAATCTGTAAATATTCAAGGTCCCAAGCAAGCAGGAGTCCACCGTGGTCTGGTACATACCATCAGGGTAGCATTAAAGACTTTCCCACCATATGTCTTGAGTTCTCCAAGGATCTGAAGATAATTTAAGCGTAGCTGAGCAGCAGAAATAAGTTGCTTTAATAGACAAAAAAAAACAAAAAAACAAGTGTTGAAACCAGAGTTATTCACATGTCTAAAATCCAGGCAATGTTGAAAATTTCCCCTAAGGCTTCATGATAGACAACTGGGTGGGTCCGCAGAGGCTATGGTTGCCTTACCTTCTGTCGGGGTTCCAGCAAATTCTGGTTCCTCTTCATGTGGAAACTAATGGCTTTCTTGATGTCTTTGCCTTTCATATTTCGGAGTAAAGTTGGAGATATAAAATTCTCTATTCCCCAGTCTTTCCTGCCATGAGACATTGGAGACAAGGGGGTCCATGTTTACTGTGCACTTGGTTCTAATGAAGAGCAAATGACATGGAATTCAGATCCAGAATTCCGAACACACAGCAGTCATGAGCACCTTTCTCTAGTGGGAGGAATGCTGAGGGACAGAAGAGAAAGGGGGTATCTGTCTCTATCCATATTTATCTATATATGCATATTTCTCTATAAAAGGAGAGTGAGAAAGAGTGGGGGTTCCCCCATAGACACACATGATACACATTATACATATTCCGAATTTAGGACCTTCCGACTAACCTGGAAATAGACTGGTCTCGGTGTTATGTGATATTTCATGAATCAAAGCAGAAGCTCTCAATCTTTTTATTTTTTATTTTTATTGTGCATCTATACTGAGTCAAACTTGTAAGAAGAGTCTGAGATGCTGTATTTTAGCAAGTGTGCTCATGTGTGGTGGGCAGAGGACAACTTGTGGGAATCAACTCTCTCCTTCCACCACCTGGAGATCGAACTCAGGTAGTCAGCTTGGCGGCAAGTGTCCCTACCTGCTGAGCCATCCCACAGGCCTGTTCACAATCCTTTTAATAACAAAGTATGTGGCATGATCATCCATACGTATGAACCACGTTCCCACCCTCTGCTAGGGAACAAACCCAGGGTCTTCATCATAAGCTGGGCAAGTGCTCTACCGTTAGCCATGTTCACTGCCCAAACACCCTTGCACCTGTCAATCCCCAAGGCTAAGCTTTAGAATGGCATTAGCCCAGAAACCTCAGAATCCCCCTAAAGTTGTTCCTTGACTCAATATTCTGGGGTAGAACCAGGGATCTGTTCTGTTTTTAAATTCTGATTTCTCCGTATGATTTTGAGGCTTAGACAAGGTAGAGCAAAGACCTGGGGAGGGGCTTAGCATAAAAGGTGTTAGCTAAGAATCAAGATGTACCTAGATTCTGGATGGATCGTAGGACTTGACACCTCCCCCATTGGGGGGAGGGGGCAAAATGCAATAGCAACTGCTTCACACCTGTTGGAAGAATTTATTTCCAAGACGTCCCTGCCCTTAGACGCTGTTAACTGACTGCCTCGGACTTCCTTCTAGGGACTGGAAATTTCCAAGGGGACCCTGTGGTCCCTTTGCATGTAGAAGTGGCTTCTACCCAGATGGGGAGTCAGGCTGGGTAAAGGGGAATGGATGGGAAGACAAAGGCAGATGGGTGAATGTCAGCTTCCTGTGAAGTCTGTCCACCCTGGCTAGAAGCCAGCGGCCACAATGTGACACAGCTGCTGCCCCTGCCACTCACTCTATGTACTTCAGCGAGATCTTCTGTGGCTGGGCACAGGCATAAATCCGCTCCTGGATGTGCAGGGCTGCGAGCCGGAGAGCAGAGTTACACTTCATCTCCACAGCAAAGCGCTCCTGGAGTACATCACTGCAACTCTGTAAGAGAGTATATAGAGCAGCTGGGCAACAAGAGAATGCACATCAGGCCCCCTGTTCTCTCAGGTCGAAGACTGCAGGACCAGCAGTCAGCACTGAGGGCTGGCTCTGACAGTTAGTTCTTGGCTGTGCGACCTTAGTTACATTATTAAGAATCCCTGAGCATGGTGCCTTCCATTGTTAAATACATACTAACTATCTGATCTGCACTGCTTGATTTCTGTGGGGTTTAGAGAAGACAATGTAGGCTGGAGAAATGGCTCAGTGATTAAGGGCACAGACCGTTTTTCCTGAGGACCCGGGTTCAATTCCCAGCACCCACACAGCAGCTCACAACTGTCTGTAATTCCAGTTCCAGGGAATCTGACACTCTCACACCAATAAACATTGAATAGAAAAGACAATATTCAGAAATGCAAGCATAAAGCACACAGAATTATATAAATGCAAATATAATGCATTGGTGGTGTTGTGGCTGTTGCTGTTATTATTTCTTGGTACCATTTCTGTAAGACCTGGGCCAATCAACCCACCACATTGAATTGCCTCTTCTATAAACTGGTGATTTTTCCCAGATGACTCTTTTCATCCAAATAAAAATAACAAAATTAATCTCAGCCCAGGCAATAGAGGGCAGGCCCAGGCTGGGAACCAGGTTTCTAGCCGGGCATGGTGGCTCATGCCTTTAACCTCAGGACTTAAGAGGCAGAGGCAAATGAATCTCTGAGTTTCAGGCCAGCCTGATCTACAGAGCTAGTTTTAGAACAGCCAGGGCTACAAAGAAGAAACACTGCCTTGAAAAACAAAAAACAAACAAACAAAAAGAAAAAAGGAAGGAAGGAAGGAAGGAAGGAAGGAAGGAAGGAAGGAAGGAAGGGAGAGAGAGAGAGAGAGAGAGAGAGAGAGAGAGAGAGAGAGAGAGAGAGAGAGATCAACCAGTTATGGCTTAAATATTACTCGGGGACTTCAGACACAGGCGCCTCCTAAGACCCAGTCCCATCATCTCTACCGTGAGTTTCCGAAGCACTAAAGCCCTGTTCCGCAATAAAAATGGAAACGATAGCAGTGCTTAATAGTATTAGAAAAAAATGTATCATCTACATTGAGGACTAAGCCTAAATTTGATTAGTCTCCTGCAAATCTCCCATTACAGCAACTCAGAGGATGGGAGGGATAATGGGAGCCACTGTCCTCCAGGAAAAGACAGTCCCCCTGGGAGAGTTGTTTAACAGCCACCAACCCAGAATAACCCAATGCATCTTTGAGGACACTGTCACGGCAGGTAGCTCAGCCCAGTCACCTGCAAGTAGAGATACTCAAAAGCCACGGGGTCTTCTTTCAGCAGGTCCAGGGGGTCCTTGGGAACAAAGCACACCCTGAAGAGGCAGCGGGAGTCCTGCAATTCTTCCCTTTCCACCACCTGCCAGGGTAAAGAGGACACAGTGACCTTGGGCTCTCTATAAAGCGGCTTCACAAGGGAAAAGAGAGAAAGGGGGGCCCTGTTCTATTTCAGTCTTTCCCCAGATAGCACAGCCTTCTCTCCCAGCCTGCTTTCTTTCCTGTGGTGTAAAATGTGCACTTAAAAGGGTGATGTTTCTTCTGTCAGAGGAACCCCTGTCCACTCAATACCTTCCCAGAGACAGCCTAGGGCTCCTCGCTTGCTTTGTGGACTGAATGTGAACCCCCCATCCCCTAGCGTATGTTAAAACACTTGGTTAATTCAGTTGGCAGGGCTGTTTTGGGAGACTGTGGAGCTTTTAGGGGGTGGGGCCTGGTTGGAGAGAGTGGGTCCTGAGGCAGGGGTGCAAAACCCTGGGGTGTATCTTGGGTCTACTTCTTATCT
This sequence comes from Onychomys torridus, assembly GCF_903995425.1. NCBI lineage: Eukaryota > Metazoa > Chordata > Mammalia > Rodentia > Cricetidae > Onychomys > Onychomys torridus. The sequence goes on along the minus strand of NC_050444.1, from coordinate 65,980,290 downwards.
ACAGTCTCTCTGCTTCCTATCTGCCAAGACAATGTGACATCTGCTACAGGCTCTCACCACCATGGACAAGAACTGCCCCTGTAGCCTCGATGTGCTGCAGCTCCTAGACTCTGAGGTAAAGCAAACCCCTCTTTTCTTCTGCCAGGAATTTGATCACAGCCAGGAGGAAAGGACTGCTCGTGAGTGTGTCAGTTTCCACGAGTAAAGATGGAGTTTGCACCATTCTGCACCATACTCCCCCCTTCCCCCCCACTTCAACTATGTTGGGGATTTAGTTGGATTTTCTTCCTCAACACAAATGCAAGTGGTTGTTTATATGTAGATTCTAAAAAGGTTTCTAGCAGTAGGTGAGCAGTGACTGGATCATAACTCACTTGCAGTGAGGAAGGCTGAGTGATTCCAAGGTTAAGGCTTCCCCATTCCATTCCCCTGCTGAAGAAGCTCGGCCCTTTCTCAACTGTAGACTATCTACTGATCGTTTCATAGTATACACCCTACAATGATTTGTTGAACTGGCTTGTGTTTGACTTTAAGGAGTCAGTACAACTTTTTGCATGACCAAAGGATTGGGTAGCAAAGAAGGACGGGCTGTTTGGCCTGTCCTATTATGGGGGTACAGCTCAGTGGGGCAAGTGCCACAAAAAATGGTCTTGGACATAGGAACCAATGTTTCCTACTAGTTCTGAGACAGCAGGTGCCAGGAAAGATCATCAGAGCCAGAAGCAAAAGACTTTATCAGATGTGTGATGACTGGGAAAACCACTGTACCCATGTAAGCCTCCATCTCCACATCTACAAGATAGACGGGTGTCCTGGACTGTGCCCTGCCTGCCTCATAGGAGCGGATGCAAACCAGGCCTGAGTCTTGCCCTGCTATCCCCAGGCTGAGTGAGTGCAGTAGGCCCCAGCCCTAATGTGGCTGAGGAGCTTGGCCTCCCCAGAGCAGGGTGGATTCTCCTACCTGCTGGATGAGCTCCTCCTCATGTAGTAGGTGTAGGCGGGAGATGCTGTACTGCTCCTCCAGGGCCAGAGCAAAGTACTCGATACTTCGGATGGACAGTTTCTCCTTGACTGTGAGAATGATGTCCTGGCAGCAGAGGGAACAGGGTCACCTGATGAGTGGGAGGGAAGACTTCCCGGGCCTTCCCACAGCTCCCCCAGAATATCTGGGAGGGAGAAGCTGCCGCCACCACCGTATCTACTGCTAACACAAGCAGGACTGCAGTTCCTATGTGGGACCTTTACGGCCCTGCACCCCACGGCACCAATCTATCTTGCTTTTCTTCAGAGGATGTAGGTACCAAGGGGAGATTCAGGTCTCTTGCCTCATATCAACTGCTTTCTAGAGAGAATCCTACCAGGGACCTCATGTGACTATGAGAAACTGGCTTCAGTTTCTTCTTTTGAAATGGAGGAAATGATGTCTACAGACTGCCAGGGAGGCTATCCAGATGGCATGGCAGATAGTGCTGTGCTGAGGTTTGATGGCTGCCGGGCTATATTCACCCTTTCTCGCCAATGGGCCTCTGTCATGGTGAATGCCTCAGGCACCCACAGATGTTGTTTCCTCTGACTTACACACTTTTTTCAACATTCTTCACAAGGCTGTTTCTCTCCCTTCAAGTTTAAGCTCACATGTCTTCAGAGAGGTAATGTGTGGCTATTATATTGAAATGACATTCTACCTATTATCCTCAGTTCCGGGGCCGTCTTTGTTTGCTTTCCATTCTGGGGATTGGACCGATGGCCTCATACATACTAGGTAAGAGCTTTCCCACTGAGCTAGGCCCCCAGCTCCTGGGGCATGTTTAGTTTCATCATTTTTGGGGGTGGGGTGGGGGGGGGTGGGAAGTTTGAGACAGGGTTTCTCTGTGTGTGTAGCTTTGGAGCCTTTCTTGGAACTCACTCTGTAGCCCAGGCTGGCCTCGAAATCACAGAGATCTGCCTGCCTCTGCCTCCTGAGTGCTGGGATTAAAGGCATGCACCACCACCGCCTGGCTAGCCCCATCATTATTTAATGACTATTTCTTTAATAAATCATGTTTTTTTTGTAAAGGACAGTCTAGCAAGTAGATGAAAGGATTCTAGATTGAACCGCTCTTCCTCACTTCACTGTGTGCCCACGGACACACTGCTTGTTCTGTGTGGCTCGGCACAGTGCTCTAGGGAGAAGAAACACTGGGAAGTATTGGTGGAACATCAACATCTGTCAACCGGACTGCTGTGTGCATTCATTTCCCCGCGGAAGGCACTGAGGACACTCGCTGGCGGGCAGTGTTCCACAGAGGCTCACTTCCAACATTTGTTTTCTTGTTCATCTCCTCCTACCCTAATAGACAGCAGCTTTCTGATGGCGTAAACCTCACCTATGTTGGAGTCTTGGTCAGGGTTTCTAGTGCTGGGACAAAGACCAAGGCCAGAAGCAAGCTGTGGAGGAAAGGGTTTACTCTTCCACATCACTGTTCACCATCAAAGGAAGTCAGGAGCTGACGCAGAGGCCATGGCGGGGTGCTGCTTACTGGCTTGCTCCCCATGGCTTGCTCAGCCTTGCTCTGGACCGCCAGCCCAGGGGTGGCATTATGCACAATGGGCCTCTCCCATCAATTACTAATTAAGAAAATGCCCCACAGTTGGCTCTTATGGAGACGTTTTCTCAATGGAGGTTCCCTCCTTTCAGATGACTGTGTCAAGCTGACATAAGACTAGCCAGCACAGGTGGGGTCTGTTAGACGCCACTGCTTGGGGCCTAGGAGATGCTCATCAAAGTGCCAGCTGATGAGTGACCACTGTGGATGCACTATAGAACTCCCGTCAGAACCTCAGATTTAAAGCCCCAAACCATTAAGTGCTGTCTGCTCCCTGTGACTACCAGCCCCTCACTATGGGTTCCGTCCCCCTCTACAACTGAACCCACCACTAAAAGACACACTTCATAAAATTCGGCTACTGCCGATAAGATTAACCAGTATTATACCGGCTAAGCCTTTGTTCACCGTCATAACTCTATCTTCTTAATTCCTCTGTGACATGAACTTTTATTGTAAATCCCCTGCAGGTATTTTTGGCTGCCACCGAAGGCTTACTTGCCCTCGTCCACACTCCTTTGATCGAAGATGATAGAAGGAAAACCCAGCCTGATGCACTCACAAAACCTCCCTCCTGAAGCAGAAGGGCGGGGGAGGCAAGCCCAGCCCAGAGCTCAGCAACAGAGCAAGCTTGATGTCCACTATAAGCCAGTGGGTCATGACAAGTGGGGGACTTGTGGGGCCTGTTGGGATAGTGCTTGCTAGCCAGTCATCTCTCAAGGTCAGCCAGACCGCACACAAGGAGGTGCTCAGCAGAGTGGCTGACGTGAATGAAACCCACCCATTTCTCCCTCTTCTTCCTCCAACGGCTTGGAGCTTCCCGGGTTCCAAAGGGCTCTCTCTATCTTCTAAGTTACACTCAGGGAGAAACCGTGGGAATTTGGAGTATCTTGGGAAACTGCCAAAGAAAGGTACCAGAGTGAAATATTAGGTATGTTCCTAGGTGTGTGTGTGTGTGTGTGTGTGTGTGTGCGCATGCGCGTGTATGCGTGTACAAGTGCATGTGTCTTGTTGCCATCTATAACCCACAGCTACATCGTCCCACCTCTGCCTGTTCAGCCCCTAAAGAGCTAGGCTCTGCTTCCCGAGTGCTGGAATTAAAGGCGCGTGTCACCACACTCAGCTCTGACGGCTTTTAGGGTTCTAAAAACAACTCTGATAGTTTGCTTCCTCGTGCCGCCTCTCCCTGACCTCTCTCCTTCCGTGCTTGAGAACAACTAGAGCCATGCTCTCTCCTGTCTCTGGACAGTGCTCTCTGGCACTGGAGGCCCTCCATGGCTACTATCCCTCTCTTCCCCAGAGAACAGCCTGTGCTCCCAACCGCGTGCCCGGCTTGATCATGCCCGTCTTCCTGGTGTGCACCGGAAATCTTGGTTGCCCTTCATAGCTGCTCAAGGACACGTCCTTTTCCCTGCTGGCATGAGAAAGATGCATCCTATGTGGTACGGGCACAACCTGCTCATCCCATCTCCCGTAGCTTCATTTCACTCTGCTGTGGACGACTGGAGTTTCTGGGCTGCCCACTCTCTAAACTTGACTGGAGGCTCCTGCAGTCCTTTACCAGGCTCAGTAACCCCTCTTAGAGAACCTCAAGAGGGAGTTTATTATGTACAAGAGCATGCAAGGGCCTGGGCTTGTTCTCACATCTTGCCTTGGTGTTTAGCTAATTTGGTGTTTGGGTAGCAGGTGGAGACAAGATGCAGGGAAGTCTGGTGGTTAAGGGTGAAGGCAGAGATGTAATATGACCTTGGACAAGCCACTTGGTTTCTTGGAGTCCCTTCCCTGCAGGAGGTAACAAAAACACCATCTTACTGGGTGGCTGTGGAACCAAATGAGATAGTACGGCACATATCTCGGCATGGGCACTCAGACTGCAGTGGGCAGACCACCAAGGCAGACAGAGGGCAGGCTGTCTGGGAGTCCATTAAGCTAGGAAGCAAGGCCCAGGTTTACTCTTAATACCTTCACAGTTGTGTTTGCCTCAAACTTGAATGCTTTGGTCTGTCCATTCTCCAGATACACCTTGAGCACATTGGGCATACACAGCAGAGAGCTCCCCTGGAAAACACAAGGGTGGTGTTACGGCGCTGACACACTCTTCTGGCTCCCGGCGTACCAATCCCCAGCTGCCTGGTACTGCCGGTCTTGGAGAGCAGATTGCTGCTCATTAGCATTTGGGGATTTCTCCAGGGCAGGTAGATCTGCCTTGTCCAGGGACATGCAGGAGAGGGGCTCAGTGTGATGGGGAGTGGGGAAGGAAAGGGGAGTCGTGTCCCATCAGAGCACTGCAGGAACCTATGGGTGGCTCACAACCGTTCGCTGATGTGATCTGTTGGTTGCCACCCTAAAGGGACACAGCTAAAAAATGATGACCACTGTCTGTCATTTTCTGTGCTCTTCACATGGGGCTTTCCTGAGATTCTTAACCGTTCTGTGTGGGGCTGGTGTGGAATAAGGGTAGGGGTAGAAGTGGGGTGCCTCCCTAGAGCCTCCCCTCCCCCATTTTACTAAGCAGCTCTGCAGTGAAGCATCAGCAGGGGACAGAGAGAGACACCCTGTACGTACCTCCACTGACCCCAACCATCACTTCTCAAAGAGACCCTGCCACTCTTACAGGCTTTGGGAGTAGGAGGTGTAGGGCTAGTCTTTAGTAACTCCATGCCAGTCAGGATTCCTGGGAGCAGGGAAGCATTTGGGGGGATTTAAATGATCTCTGAGTTGAGCTGAAACTAAGTGAGAACTAGTGAGAAATTCTCGAGTCCCCAGGGTTTGAACCAGGACAACCAGGGGTATCTGTGTTTCTATGGAGAATCTGGGTATAAATCCCAACGGGGCAAGAAAGTTCCTCACCCCCACCCCCAGAAAAAAAAAAGACCACCTGACAGCATTTTCCCCATGAGAATCTAGAGTCTTCTAGTGTGAAATATCATAGCTCGGTTAATTTTTTTTTCATGCAGTGTTTTTATTTATGGAGGTAAGAGATAGGGTCACACTCTGTCCTGGTTTTTGTTTTGTTTTGTTTTGTTTTGCTTTGTTTTTTGTCAACTTGACACAAGCTAGAGTTATCTGGGAAGAGAAAAATGCTCCATCAGAATGACTATAGACAAGTCTGTAGTACATTTTCTTGATTACTGATTGATGTGGGAGGGCCCAGCCCGTTCCCCCCCAGGGCAGGTGGTCCTGAGGCGTGTAAGAAAGCAGACTCAGCAAGGCAGCGGAAGGAACCCGACTGTCAGCAGGCTTCCTCCACGGCCTGTTTCCGCTCCTGTCTCCAGGTTCCTGCCCTGGGTTTCTACCCTGACTTCCCTCAGTGATGGAGTTGCAAGTTGAAGGAAACCCTTTTCTCTCCTTGTTGCTTTGGTCATGGTGTTTAATCACAGCAACAGAGACCCTGTCTAAGACATGCTCCAGTACCAAATCCCACTCAGCCACGACGTGGCACTTGATTCGAGCGGCCCCTCTCCTCTCCTTTCCCATTTCTGGCTCTGGGAGTAGAAATCTCATTTTGGATTTCCTACTTGGTCTTTTCTCCTTAAAACATTATAATCTTGATTTACAAGGCTTCCAAAAACACATGCCGTCCTGACATACATCTCACATCGTTTGCTTCTCTGGAAAGCTTGCTTCAATTCTTGTCTAAGTTTGTACATGGATTTTAGAGAGCTGAAAAAACAGATTGTGCCCAATTCTGCATTCTTTCATTCTTGTTCAACATTTCATATAGAATTTTTATGTAGGCTTTCTATTTATTATTGCAAAGGTTTTAGAATATCCTAAGGAACTGAAATATCGGAGTTGACATAACCACTTCTCCATTCTAGACACACAGCGTCTTCCTGGGTTTGGCTGTTTGAAAGACTGATACTACAACTATCTTCTTGTACGTGCACTTCTTACATTTGAATTTCTTTATATTCTAAATTTATAGAAGTGAGATGTCTTGGGCATATTTCACGGCAGACATTGACTTGTGTCTTTTTCCACCTCCCCCATAAGTTTATAAACTATTTCACAAAGCCCCCAGTGGGTGCATGATTGTAACTCTTTTCTCAGCATCCAGGCTGACATTTTTTTCTGATTTGTGCTCATTTACTGATGAGTTGGCAGCTCACCAGCTTCATCACTTCGTAACAGCTTCCTTTGTGTCTCTTTAACTGTGAACAAGCCAGACTCATTTCTTTCTTTCTTTTTTTTTTTTTTTTTAAGATTTATTTATTTATTATGTATACAGTGTTCTGTTTGTATGTATGTCTGCACACCAGAAGAGGGCACCAGATCTCATTATAGATGGTTGTGAGCCACCATGTGGTTGCTGGGAATTGAACTCGGGACCTCTGGAAGAGCAGTCAGTGCTCTTAACCTCTGAGCCATCTCTCCAGCCTGCCAGACCCATTTCTAAGGCTGGGTTACTCCAGAAAAATCTAGTCTAATAGTTCTCAACCTGTGGGTTGCAACCCCTTGCAGGGGGGTGGGAGTGTCGAATGGCCCTTTCACAAGAGTCGAATGTCAGATATCCTGCATGTCAGATATTTACATTATTATTCTTAACAGTATCAAAATTACAGTTATGGTGAAGCAACAAAATAATCTATGGTTGGTCACCACAACATGAGGAACTGTATTAAAGGGTTGCAGCATTAGGAAGGTGGAGAACCACTGTTCTAGAATGGTGTGCACCCTTAGAGCTGTCTTCTCACTTTTCAAGGGAAGTTCAATCAGTATCATCAGCCTCTAAACACTTGTGAGGAAGGAGAGGCAGGTCACAGTGCTCACTGGCTTCACTTCCTCATCCATGGATGGCAGGTGCAGATGCCAACCTGGAAGCTTCCCAGGGACACTTTTGGAGAGCACTGACTGGTCCTCTAACCTGCCCGTCACCACCAAAACCCTTAACCAGTTCTGTAGCCTATCTGCGTCCTTCTCTTGTCTTTTCAGAATAGACACCAGAGGAGGAAGGATGATGGCCATTTTTAAAGTAACAGTCCAGGTTACCTGGTCCACACCTGGGTGCCTTCATTCTCTCTGTGCTGGGTTGTTTCTTATTCCCACTACTCATCATGTATATTACTCTGCAATCCGCAAGTTGATCGCTTTTTGGCCTTTTGGCTAAGATTAAGTGAATGCACATGCTGGATCTAAATTTAATCTTTGGAGAGGTTCAACCCATTTTCACAAGTGTCAACTCTGAGATTCAAATCACTGCTGACAGGCAGCAGCCTAGGTTACGGATTAATGTGGTAGGCCTCTGCTGGCCCTTCCCGATCAAACGTATCTTCTTCTCTCTGTTCTAACTGAAGATGTCTGTCTGATAGTAGGGCAGAGAGAAAATAAGAGAATAAATGTGAACCAGGTCAACCGGATCCTTTGTTTAAATAGCCATGGACCCCATTCCTTCAATTTCTTTGGATGAAAAGACGTTCTGGCTTGAAAGTTGTAAAATCTAACACTGGTGGCTGGATTCAGAATGGTTGCTAGGCATTTTATAAGTCATGAGTAAATGTGCCTTTGATAAATAAATTCGTATTTAAAAACACCAACCTCAGGCTGGGAAATGGCTCCATAGTTAAGAATGTTTGTTGTTCTTTGCAGAGAACCTGAATTCAGTTCTCAGAACCCACAGGGTACTTACAACTGTAACTCCAGCCACAGCGGATTCAATGACCGCTTCTGGCTTCTGTGTGCATGATCATGCATGCACACACACACACACACACACACACACACTGTATACAGACAAACACAGATACACACACACAGTATACAGATAAACACAGATATACACACAAAAATAAAAAATAAAAATAAGGCCAGGTGGTGGTGGCACACACCTTTAATCCCAGCACTCGGGAGGCAGAGCCAGGCGGAACTTTGTGAGTTCGAGGCCAGCCTGGTCTACAGAGTGAGATCCAGGACAGGCACCAAAACTACACGGAGAAACCCTGTCTCAAAAAAAAACATCAAAACAGCAATCCTAGCTACCACCATCATTATTAGCAATAATTAGTATTTCCTTTCAAGAGAATGGTAAGCTCTTTCCTAGTGAGAACTGGAACCTGTAGGACTATCACAGCCGGAGAGTGCAGCTGGTGAATACCAGGCAGCCACACTCAGAGCTTGTTCCTCATCCCACATAGCTCAGGCCCCACGAGCTTCCCTGGTCCAGGGTTAGCAGGAAGCACACTAAGCCTCTCACAAACACTTTCTGAGGACTCCAGAGTTTCGGGGAGGCACGTGCTAGAAGAGGCTTGTCCACCTGAGCAAGCACTCCCGTCTCTCACCAGTGACGCACCTGGCTGTGCCCACTGACCAGCACTTCCTCAGCAAAGTGCACCTTCACAGGGTTGGTCTTCAGCCGGGCCCTCTTCTCTTCAGTCAAGAAGGATGACTTGGGAACTCCCTGAAACATATTAACACGACACACTTTGGAACACTGCACTCAAAACCATTTACATCTTCTTAAAACAACAACCAACAGCCTCATGGCTGCTACAGACTCAGTCAAGCCCACATGAAGGGAGGGTACGCTGTTTAAAGATTTCTTTTCCTAGAATCTAAGGAATCCAACCTAGATACTGTTCTTGTGTGTCTGCACAGCTGGAAATCCCAAATGGCAGCATGGTAGTGGTGACAAAGAAGGGGACAAAGTGGGGACAAAGAAGACTAGAAGAGGAAGCCCTGAAGTCCAACCCAAGTGCTACCTCAGGAGTTATGAAAACACCAAACTGCTGTGTGCGTTTGTGTGTGCACATGCGTGTGAGAGTGTGTGAGTGTGCGTGTGTGTGTGTGCGCGTGCATGCGTGCACACGCGTGTATGTGTAGACGCCCCATGATTAAAAGTGCTTACTGTGCAATAATGAAATCATTAGGACTGGACTTCAGGTCCTAGCTCTTAGGTAACAAAGCCTGATACCAAGCCTTTCTGGTCTCCATGTGCACACACATGCGCGTGCACACACGCACCAGATAGATGCGTACACATAAATAAATAAACCTTAAAAATAACTGGGTAATCTTGGCTGTCTTTGGCCTTCTCTGAATTTCAGTCTGTCCATGTATACCTATGGGAGCTAGATAGAGCTCCCTGATGCTCTGGCCTGTGACATGTGATTGGCACTCTGTCTCCAGAAGTAGAATGGCAAACCCTTATACAGCTCTTATCAGGTCAGAATGTGGTGCTTGAACAGTTCTTATATGAATCAATCCAACAGGACATGCTCTTCTTGCTCAGTGGACTATTTCCAGCTAGATCCCACATTCCCTTCAACACTCTAGGTCTTTCAGGCCAACTTTTAGGGTGTCTGTGGTGTATAAGAGCCCCAAGATGGCACTCTGGGCCATGTTCTATGTAGCCAAGGAAAGCAATGGGGAACTTGCAGTAAGCAAAGTTCAAGGACTTAGATATCAATAGACCAATGCATGAAGTGCATGAAATGAACAAATGACTTGACATTTAACAAGAAGATAACTGTGATGTTACTTGGTGTGATTCAGCATCTCAGAGACACAGCTTGCTTTCAAACCATGACCATAACAAAACCTCAAGCAGAGAGGGAAGGAAGCCTGGCTGTTCCCAGGAAGAAACACATGTGGAAATTCCTGGTTTTCCAACAACCTGAAACAATAACTAAAATAAGAAAAGAAAAAGGTGAAATCCAGAGCTGGTGATGAGATGACCAGACGACTTGAGGAGGTTTAAGAGGGCTCTCCAGGTAAATCTAGATGCTCATGGAACCAGAATCTGCCACAGTTGGCACTGCCCAAGATCAGAGAAAGGAAGACATACTTAAAGACTACAGATGGTCAACATCACGTTCTCCACAACAAACCAGGAAGTTTCAGAAAAGCACACATTGGAAAGCCTGCAAAGCATTTAATAATCTCTCCCGCAACCCCGCTGCAGAGGCCAGATGCAGAGCCATCAGGTGGGGTCAGCAGTGGTTTACCTGCACTCTAGATAGTTCTGGTCTCTTTCTTTCCTTTCCCTTCCTTTTCTGTGCTGAGATCAAACCCAGGGCCTCGCTCTTGTCAGACAAGGGATCTACCGCTGAGCTGTAAGTCCTGATTTCTAGCTAAGTAACTCAGGCTCCCTTTGGCTTAACCCTTCCTGATGATGTTTAGCAATGCCTTGGAGGAAGGCAGAGAAAGAATTTAGGAATGTAGAACTGTCGGAGGGCATCAGCTCTCAAGCAACAGAAATTGAATGAGATCCATGAGAATCAGGAGAAGCTGTGAGTCAAAGGCCATGGCAACCCAAGAGCAAGTGAAGAGGGCACAGAGGGACAGGGCTGTCAACTGTGAGTATTCAAAGCATCAGGAGAACAGTACCACTAAAGACTCAGAAGATAGAGCAACCAGAGACAGAACAGAAGAGAGCAGAGAGAGATCAGGGATATACAGGAGGCAATCGCTGTTTCTCACACTAGGGAGGGCAACCTCTGAAGAGTTAGGCCCAGAGCTGGACCTTGATAAAGAAAATTAGCTGGTTGAGCACTAGAAGCAGAGGAGACCTGAGAAGAGGAGGCTCCTTGACAAGAAAGGACGATGGTTATAGCTGGCAACTGTACAAATAAGCCTTCTAGTCTCAGGACTACGAAAGCCCAGCAGCCAAACACCTGCCAAGGCAACATGACCTGACAGGGATTAATAGGAAGAGTGACTCAGGGAAAAAAAATCAATTGGACAAGCACGGGTAGTGGACTCAGCTTAGAAGCTATTCATTTGAAAACCAGCTCGGTATTTCCCTGACCACAAATTTCACCCAAGCTAACAGTGTGAGTGGCCAAGGGTTGACCCACTCCCGAGCTCCACTAGCATTCCTGGTGCACATGAGGAGCTCTGTTTGGCTATTGGTGGAACTATGGACTTTTCTGGATGACATCATCTGCTAGTGTCTTAGTTAGGGTTTCTATTGCTGTGAAGAGACACTGTGACCATGGCAACTCTTACAAAGGAAAAACATTTAATTGGGGCAGCTTATATTTTCAGAGGTTCAGTCCAGCATCATCATGGTGCAACATGGTGCTGGAGAGGGAGCTAAGATTCCTACATCTTGATCCACAGGCAACAGGAAGTGAATGGGTGTCACACTGAGTGAAGCTTGAGCAAAGGAGAAAAAAGCCCACCCCCACAGTGACACACTTCCTCCAACAAGGCCACGTCTACTCCAACAAAGCCACACCTACTATTAGTGCCCCTCCCTATGAGCCCATGAGGGCCAATTACGTTCAAACTACCACAGCATAGATCACTACAAAACTGTAATCCATCCAGAAAACCATCAGCAGAGAGAAAAGTCACAAAAACCACACCTACAGGAAGTAATTGTCCAGCGTGAAGACACGGAAGCCATGCTGCTTTCAAATCTCAGAAGAGCTGCCTCAGACAAGGCAACTGTGTTGAAGCAGGCTAGTCAGTGAGAGTTACGTGGAAAGAGGGCCTGTCACTCCTGGAGCCATGAAACTGGCTGCCTTGAGAAAGAATGCACCATCACCCGCCATGGAAAAGCCATGGGCCCCACGGTGGCTCCTGCGTTTTCACATCTGCACGTCAGTACCACAAACCAGGCACCCCAGCATCTCAACACTCTGCAAACCACCTGTGTAAGTGCGCCGATATTTAAAGGAACAATTTGGAGGATATGAACCATCATTTGTCCTAGGACTTCCTAACTCTTCCTGGGTTCACTGATAAAATGTGCTTTTGTTGCAGAGTTTAATGCTTAAAAGTGTTAAAGAGCAGAAAAAAAGTCAGCTGGGCATGGTAGCACACTCCTTAATCCTACAACTCAGGAGGCAGAGGCAGGTGGATCTCTGTGAGTTCAAGACCAGCCTGGTCTACAGAGCGAGTTCCATGACAGCCAGAGCTACATAGTGATACCCTGTCTCAGAAACAACAAAATAATTCCTGCTACTCTCCCAGAGAACCTGAGTTCAATTCCTAGCACCCACATCAGGTGGCTCACAATTGCCTGGAACTTAGCTTCCTTAGCACTGCATTCACATACACAAACCCACACACAGACACATACCAGCACACATAATTTAAGAAAAATAACAATGATAATTGTTTTAAAATGCAAATTTTAAGCCAGAATATATTTTTCCATAAATTCATTTGTCCTAGCTATGAGAAGTAGTAGTTAATGTTCTAGCTTTGGATTTTATTTTTATTTTTTTGTCTTTTGAAACAGGGTTTTTCTGCGTAGCTTTGGTGCCTGTCCTGTTACTCACTGTGTAGCCCAGGCTGGCCTTGAACTTACAGAGACCCGCCTGCCTCTGCCTCCTGAGTGCTGGGATTAAAGGTGTGTAGCACTACCGCCTGGCTCTAGTTTTGGATTATGTAGTTCCCAGTCTGTTAAAATTATTTGAGGATTCTAAGAATCTATCATGACCACAGTAATGCCAAGCTTCCTTGTTGAAGCAAGTTATGTCTGCTCATGTTGCCATGTCTGTAAAATGCTTTGAATGCTGCTGATCGAGGCCACGAGGTCAGCCTACAGTCAGGACATTTCTCAGAGGTCTGGGTGACCAGAAATGGGTGTTCCTACAGATTCTCCTGAGTGTAGTACTCACATTCTACTTGGAAAGCTTGGTACTGGGATATACACTTTTTTCCTTCCCTACTTTTCAAATTTTAAGGACTAAAGCTTGTGCTGTTCTCTGCCTCACAGAACCAAGTGCTCTATTTTGTCCATTTCATAGACTTGCTGTGGAAAACCCCCACCTAATCAAGATTGAGATGCTTCCCATTGAGATGATAATAAGCTAAGTAAAAAGAATGGCTTACCACCTGCACTGCTATTTACACTGATTAGCTATCCCCATTTTTATATTGAGTTCACATTATTTCATAGACAAACTGGTTAGAATACAAAATAGATGTGCATAGAACATCCAGCTTGTCATATTTAGAGCAAACATTTTAATCCTAATTGGGTGACTTTCCCCCCTGTTGTTCCCAAGAAATAAAACAAAAAATTTCTTGAACAGGGAGAGGAGATGAGTTCTTTGTTTATGGAATGTTTGGACCACAAACATGTTACATTTTCACACAATTGAAAGGGCATTTTTGGGCTGTTGAGATGGCTCAGAGGTTAAGAGCACTGGCTGTTCTTCCAGAAGTCCTGAGTTCAAACCCAGCAACCACAGGGTGGCTCACAACCATTTATAATGAGATCTTGTGCCTTTTTCTGGCATGCAGGCAGTACACTGTATACATAATAAACAAAAAACAAACAAACAAATAAAAGAAAGAGCATTTCTTCCTATCCCCATATGCACAGGAAATCCTTCAATAGCCAATGGTCTGATAGTCAATCATCCATATTGTTTACATCTTATTTTTATTATTTATTATTTATTTAAAATTACATTTATTTACTGTGTGCACACACGTGTGTTCATGCATGCATGTGTGTGTGTATGTGTGTGAGAGAGAGAGAGAGAGTGAGAGAGAGAGAGAGAGAGAGAGAGAGAGAGAGAGAGAGACCCCATGGTGCCCACATGGAGGTTCTTTTCTTTCACTAGGTCCCAGGCATTGAACTCTGGTCATCAGGCATGACAACAATATACACTCTATAACACCATATGTATGTGATAAGGTTGCCTGTATCTCAGCTACTTTAAAACATTAAGGGTGGTTATACAGACCTATAATACCAGCACTCAGGAGGCTGAGGAAGGAGGATTCACTATAAGATGTAGATTTTGATTTTTATTATTTTCTTTAATCATTTTAGTTGATTGTTTTGGTCTATTGAGGCAGAATCTCATATAGCCCAGCTTGGCCTTCATCTAGGTATTAGCTGAGGCTGGCCTTGAACTTCTGATCCGTCTGCCTCTGCCTGACAAATTTCATGCACCGCCACACTTGGTTATCTAATTCGTTTTATTCTTTTCTCCAACTTGTTTTCACCAAATACTTAATTGATGTATTTCTTTTCAAACAGTAAAAACAGTTAAGACTATGAGTTTTACCCTGGTCACAGCTTCAACACATAGTAATTTTGTTGTTGTTTTGAGACATGGGCCTTTTCCATGTGGCCCCGGCTGTCCTAGAACTCGCCAGGGAGACCAGGCTGGCCTCAAACTCACAGACCCTCCTTTCGAGTGCTGGGATTAAACGTGTGTACCACCACACCCAGGTTAGTTTTTATTTTAAATTATATTCAGGAAAAGGAACCTTTATAGCCTTAAATATTTTGTTTTGTGTATTTTTAATAGAGTCTCACATATAACCTAAGATAGCCTGGAACTTGCTCGGAAACCCAGGCTGGTCTCAAACATTTGGTCCTCCTGCCTCAGCCATGTGAGAGCTAGGATTTTAAGTGTAAGCCTCCACACCCCACCTACAAACTTTTTCGTTTTAATTGTGAGGTGCTGTTGGTTTGTTTTTACTCTTTGGCTCTTTGGGTACCCTCCACCTAGTCACAGAGGCTTATTTTTTTAAATGAATGCCCAGGCTTAGCTTGGCTTATTTCTAGCCAGCTTTTCTTTTCTTTTGGTTTTTCGAGACAGGGTTTCTCTGTGTAGTTTTGTGCCTTTCCTGGAACTCACTTGGTAGCCCAGGCTGGCCTCGAACTCACAGAGATCTGCCTGGCTCTGCCTCCCCAATGCTGGGATTAAAGGTGTGCGCCACCACTGCCCGGCTCTAGCCAGCTTTTCTTAACTTAAATTATCCTGTCTATCTTTTGGCTCTGGGCTTTTATCTTTCTCTATTCTATATACCTTTCTTTACTTCTTACTCCTTAGCTTGCTATGTAGCTGGGTGGCTGGTCCCTGGGGTCCTCTCTCCTTCTTTTCTCACTCCTTGTCTTCCCAGATTCCTCCTTCTGTATATTCTCTCTGCCTGCCAGTCCCACCTATCCTTTCTCCTGCCTCACTATTGGCCAATCAGGTGTTTTAGACTGGCAAAGTAACACAGCTTCACAGAGTTAAACACATGCAACATAAAAGGATGCAATATGGGTGGTGGTAGTGCACACCTTTAATCCCAGCACTTGGGAGGCAGAGCCAGGCAAATCTCTGGCCAGCCTGGCCTACCAAGTGAGTTCCAGAAAAGGTGCAAAGCTACACAGAGAAACCCTGTGTCGGAAAAAAAAAGAAAGAAAAAAAGAATGCAACACATCTTTGCATCATTAAACAAATATTCCACAGCATAAAAGAATGCAACACATCTTCAACTAAGACTGCACAACAGGGGGGTGTTACTGCATTTTCTTGTGAATCTAATACATGGTCAATTAGGCTAGGTTATTAAATATATTGTTAAAATTCCCTATGTTGCTCCCTCCTCCTTTTTTGATCTATGTGTAGCCAAATTCTCAAAATGTGAATTTTTCTCACTGTTCCCTCCCTGGTCAGTTTGTTCTTTCAGTTGATCCCAGGAGTTTCCCTGTCCCCGCATCAAGGATCCTGTTGGTGACCCAGGTGTGATATTTTCTGACTCATGGAAGCTATCCTACCTCAGCTGATAAAACTGTCACATGTGACACTTCATTTGGTGCCTTGGACAATCCATTAGGCAGATAAGGCAGTTACTGTCATCTACCATTTTACCCAGTAGAAACTGGAAGGAGGGACTTGTCCAAAGCCATCCCATCCCAGTGTGCTGTCCCCCCATTAGCCCACTCTGCATTACACATGGTCTCCTCCCCTGAGGTCTGGACCACAGCACCTGTGGCCAGGAGGTCTTCAGGTAGCATTGGCTAACTAGCCACCCACTGCCTGGCAGCTGCCACCCTCTGCCCTGTTTATAAGGGATATCTGCAAGAAGCATCAGAGTTTCAGAGTCAGGGGAGAGTGAAACTAACATACAGGACCAAAACAAATAAATAAATAAATAAAAAATAAAAAAGAGAGAGAGATTTACCGATGTGCAGCGGACAACTGTAATTGAAAGAGCATCTTCAGTTTCCCTGAAAAACAGAAGAGGATAAAGAAAAACATTCAGTCATTTGTGTGTGTGTCTGTGTGTGTGTGTTGTATGTGTGCGTTATGTATAGGTGGTGTGTATATATGGTATGTGTGTGGTGTGTGTGTGTGTGTGTGTGTGTGTGTGTGTGTGATGTGTGGTGTGTATGTGGTGTGTGTTGTATACGTACGTGTATATATATGTATGTGGTGTGAATGTATGTGTGTGTGTGTGGCACACTGTGATAAAGAACCTCTTTAGAAAGAATTCTTGGGCTCAGCAAAGCAAAGGAGGACCCGGGAGTACTCCTGCCTGGATCCTGCCTGCATGCTTACCTCTGCCATGTGGACCCTCCATAGCCACTAACTTGAGCCTCCTTCTTTACTCTCCTATGGTAGGGAACTCACGCAGTTGATACTGGCTAGTTTTATGCCTGAAGATAATTTTATTTTTAAAAGCACAGTGACAACACAGGTAATCTAATTATTTCCAAACACATCGGCTAAACATTCCTCTGTCGATAACATCTATCAGCTAAAAGTCAACTCTTTTGTGGTGTTTGGGACACACAGTCACTGCAGTGAGCCCAAAGCATATAATCAAAAGACTGAATAGACATTTTTTTTTTTTTTTTTTGAGCTGAGGACCGAACCCAGGGCCTTGGGCTTGCTAGGCAAGCAAGCACTCTACCACTGAGCTAAATCCCCAACCCCTGAATAGACATTGTTATCTCAAATTATCTTGGAGATTTCAAAAGCAATTAAACAGGTAACTGTCACACCTCCACTTTCTTTAACAAAGGGCCAAGGAGCTGGGGCATGCCATATCTACAGAAAGAAGTAGTTTGCAAACTTTCTTCTGATTTCTTGCAATACAAACATTTAGGCCAGTGGAGGAGGGTACATCATTCCCCGCAATGGTTAAGCTCAACCTGAGGATTCCCACTGTCTGGGGGTCGCCTCTGCTCCAGTTCATGTGAGCTCAGGCCTTTTCAGAGGTAAATCACAAAAATCCAAGGTCCTGGTGCTCTACAAAGGATATTTGGGAGAAAGCTCTTTGGAGAAACTAGAGATTTTTGTTGTTGTTATTGTCAGGCTATTTTAGTTTGTTTATCCTTTCCAACAAAAATGAGTGGAAAATACACACTGCTTTCAGATACAGGACAACAGCAATCCATGCTGGGATTCCCACGTGCACAGGGAGCAGAGTTATAACCCTGTGGTGGCCCTTCTCAGAGAGAATGACACTGGATCTTGCTAAACTGGCACCCAGGACCCTCCATCATCTAGGTTTTACTTCCCAGAACATTCCTTGAGGCAAAGGGCAGTGTTCGGCACTCCCCTGCTCCAAGTGTTATGGCCCTAGTTCATCATTTTACCCAGATCATCACCCAAATTCCACCTAGCAATAAAGGTCCTGCCGCAGAGGCTGGCATGTGCTTGTCTAGTATGTCTAAAGCCCTGGATTCGATCCTCCGAATCCCGAAAACTGGATGTGGTACCACACACCTGTCTCCTAGCACTGGAGAGGTGGGGGCAGGAAGATGTAAAGTTCAAGGTCATGTGAGTTCGGGGCCAACCTGGGCTACAAGAGACTTGGTCTCAAATAAATAGATACAATGAAAAAGGTATAGCTGAACTATTTCTGGACTCTTCTCTGCTTTGTCAAGCTGCAGCTTCTCCCTAAGCCGGGAGTCTCCCATGCTTGTAGCCTTGTTGGAGGACTCTGGCTACATAACCTTGCTTCCCATGCCTGCTCATCCTCATCCCAGAAGGCTGTACACACACCGACCTGCACAGGCTTGTAAGTGGCTGGGGAGCAGAGTTCCTCTGCCTCCCAGGGTTCCTTGCCCAGACTAGATGTTCAGTAAGCAGACAGGGGCCAACTGTTACCTAAACACCAGTTCTAGACTGTGGCTTAAAGTTATAAATACATCCCTTGATCCCTTGGAGTACAAGGCTGACAGAAATGTCAGTGGCACTGAAAAATCTGTTGGAAGCGATCCTCTTTGGGAAAACGGCCCAATAACTTAGAAAGCAAACTTTGAAGGTTCTATATTCACTTAAAATCATCAAATCCTTTCCTGTCAGCTTCAGACTCAATTAAACTCCTGGCACTCCTGAAGCAACCCTGGGTTTGGTTCCAGAGATTCCCTGTGAATCTTCCCTTGAACTCTGTCTGTCTGTCTCCACAGAAGGACTGAGCTTCCCAAGGGCAGTGGTGGGGCTCTGTACTGTCAGTCCCTCCTCTGCCTGTGTGTGCCACCTGTCAGTGCACGGAAGCACACACCCACAAAGCCAGGCCAGCCAGCTCCCAAAAGGGCACAGACTATCCTCACTTAACTCCGCTTCTCATCTCTATTAATATTAAAGTCACAAAGCAGCACTGAGTAGAACACTTAGAAGCCAAAGCTTGCATGTCCTGACGCTGTCTCCAAGGCTTCCCCTACCTCACCACTGTTCATCTGTCTACCTTTCAGTCTGGTGGCTGGTGCTCAGTGCCACAGGTCTCTCATCTTACTGAGTAGCCTCTGCTCATCTGTCTTGCTCTTGGGAAGGTCCAGGCAGAAAGGGAAGCATTCATGTAAATCACAGTGACACAAAAGAGAGATATAGATGTCACACCAATGAAATCACATATATGCCAGTCAGGCTGGAACAGTAAAGAACACCCAAGCAGACAGTGACAGGATTAAAGACAAGCCAGCATACTGGCACATATTTAGTTCAAGCTTTGCCATATGCTACCATCAATCCTTAGAGGACAGGGCCAACGCAGTATCCACCAGTACACGCCCCACAGTGCTTAGCATGGAGTCTTGGGTACAGTGAAGGTTTGAGAAATAAGCACTCTATGCCTGTCAAAGTTCTGTAGGCAGGTGGAAGACAGCAGACCATACTACAGTCATGGCCAAACACACACTATTCCTGGTGCTGTACAGGGGTCAGGGCCTGCCTGGGCACGGGGCTAGCCACAGCACTCCTAAGGCCTAGCTTTGCTCTTCCCTCTCCTGTGCGGCCCTGGATGCTGGAAGACAGCTGAGTACCTGAGAATATCGACCGCTCGTTCCCAGGAAAGGTCTTCAGCTGGCTCGTTGTTCATTTGGAGGATCTGATCACCAGGAAAAAGCTTGCCATGAGCAGAGCCGCCTGTTGGACAGAAAATAGGTCACTGCTCAGGCTAGAAAGTCACAAGTCACCCCACAAGTCACAGTGTACCCTGGAATGGCAGCCTAGGTCCCTTGGGCAGTGGCTCATATGGAGCATACTTTTCCTTATTATAAACCATGGGAAAGATACATATTCTCCCTCAGTTTCAAGAGAGGGAGACGGTCCACAGAAAGAAAAGCAACAGAAACGTCTAAGCCATCACTGCTTGCCGAGCGACTGGTCTATTCCCCTCCAAGGAATTGAATGTGTGTACCTTCCTATGTCAATAAGTGGAAATTAATACACTCTAACCAGCCTCAAGTCTAACACCGACACATAGCTCAAGCTTGAGAACAAGCACTGGGCTCCTCGCCTGCTCCTCTCCGTCCAGCCCAGACTATATTTCACAGAGACTCAAACGAAAACAAATCAATAGTTCCTGTTACACACACATACTCTCTCTCCAGAAGCTTGACAGCCTGGACATGCAGGATCCAGCTTCTCCAAATACCTTCCCTGCCCCTGACACAGGCCTGGAAGCCAGGAGAATGCAGAGCCCCGGGCTGAGGCCAGTGGGAGTCTGGGGCTCAGAGCAGCGAGTTCTCCCAGGCCACTCCATTCTGGCACAAAAATCAGGTGAAAAGCCCAAGACAGAATGAGGTCAGAATTTTCCAGCTTCCCAGGTAGCATTTTTGTGCCTTTTCTTACAAACTGGAAGGGGCGGGAGGAGAAGCTACTTTCTCTAAGAGGCCAAGATCCTTTCACATGTCCCCATCAGCCCCTACCTGCTGTGACAGCCACCACTGTGAGAGGAAGTGTCTCGGAAATGTGAAATCCATAGTTCTGGAGGAGGGCATCCTTGTCTAGTGTTACGGTGTGCCTCACTGTCGAGAGAGCCTGGGCTGGGTTCCCGGGTGGCCCATCAGCTGCAGCAACTTTAGCCCTGGAAGAGAAGGAGTAAGTTTAAAGAAAAAAAAAAAAAAAAGCATCCAAAAAGTGGACATCAGCTGGGTCAGCCCCAGGGGTGACAGAAAGATAGGAGACTTAAGTAAACACCAGGCCTTTTCTTCCAGTGCAGAGGCTCGAACCAGGGTCTTGCATGTGGTAGGCAAGAGCTCAGCCACCAGGCTAAATCTTCAGGGCTTGGTTTTGGGATATAAGGAATGGTTATACAGTCCATGCTGGCCTCAAACGGAGAGGGACGAGACACAATGCTGGTAGCAGCTACAATAGGACTTAGCACCACGCTCTAGAAGTGGGGCCACAGGATGCTATGGGCACCCAGAAGGTGGAAGAACTGTGTTCATTCTGTAGGGATGGAGATAGGATGGAGGGCTTGGGTGCACCTAGAGAAACACAGCCCAGGTTCTAGACTAAAAGAGAATCAATGACTGAAGGACAGATGGTTGACAGGCATTCCAGTGAGGAGGACTACCTGAGCAGAGAAGGAAACAGAAAATACAGGAGCAAGAGTTATTCTGTTTAAAGGTTTCACTTTGATTTTTTATGTGTGTCTGTGTGTGTCTGTGTGTGTATGCGCACACATGTGTGGGGACTCATGGAGGCCAGAAGAGGGCGCTGGATTCCCTGGAGCTGGAATTACAGGAGGTTGTGAGCTACACAACATGGGTCCTGGGAACTGAACCTAGATCCTCTGCAAGAGCAGCCAGTGCTTTAGCCTCTGGAAGTCCCTCTAGCCCCAGAGGTACTCTGCTTAGAGGTACATCTGTTTGATGATGGCTTATTTTATAGATGGAGGTTCCTTAGGTGCTCTATCTGTTTAGCTTTATGATACATTTTTTTTTCTGCTAAGCTTTGTAACTGTAAGGATTTCCATATGAAATGCCAGAAAGCAAGGACTGCCTTAGTATTAAATCTCTAAAATATACATATTCTCTCTACATCTAAAAGCAAGGAAATTGAAAGCTGTATTTTCTACCCCTTAAAACCACAAAGCAAATTTCAAACTATTTTTCATCTATCTGCAGCAAATGATTTTTCTCACCCTAACATTCAGCAGTTCCTTCTGAGGAAGGGCAAAGAGCGATGAGCCGAGGTGTTTATCATTATTATAAACAAGAGGACTGGAGAAGTAACAGCTCCCTCAGGCCTCTGCACCATGTTGTCTATAATTGATTCCCATCTATTTACTAAACACTGTCAGGAACTCTGCCTGATGCGGCAGGACCGTACCTACTGGACTGTGTCATTTATAATGACCTCACAGTCCCATCAAGAACCAGGAAGTATTACACACTGTCTCCTAGAGCCAGCTTTTTGGACCCCATGCATTCTCCGACCAGGAGCCCACTGATGGACGAGCACAGCCAGACTCTGGAGAGATGAGCCAAGCCCTGCTGCTTAGAGGCAGGGCCTTTCCTCCAGGAAGCCAATGTGTCCCCATGAGGAAGGATCAGCAGAGAGACCTAGTGCAAGACAGACCATATGGCAGGAAATCACAAAAATGTATGAATCTTAAACCCATAGCCAGTCTGGATTTAAAAAAACCAAACTTTAAGCCAAGTGTAGTGAGGACACCTATAATCCCAGCTCTCAGGAGGCTGAGGCAGGAGGCGCTAGAGGTAGCATACAGCCTGAGCTATATAAGAACACCCTACTTCAAAACAAAACAAAACAAAAAAAACACCAGCCATAGAAGCCTACCCTGCAATGCCAGCATCTGAGAGGCAGGAGGATCACAAGTTCAAGACCACAATGGGCTTCACGACACTCTGTCTCAGAAAAACAACACAAAAAAACATTACAAAAATTTAAATTTATGTATCTGCATGTATGTATCTGTGTATATGTACACACATCTTTAAGTACCCTTGGGGTCAGAAGAGGGAGATGGATCCCCTGGAGTTAGATTTGCAGGTACTGTGAGCCACCCAAATATGGGTGCTGAGAACCAAACACCAGTCTACTGCAAGAGCAGCAAGTGCTCTCGCCCACTGAGCTGTCTCTCCAGGTGTTAAAGCTATAAGATGGCTGCAGAGCACATCTGTTGTTCTCTGCTGGAAGGCCGAGACAGGAAGACAGTGGAGCCTGCGAGTTGGAGGCCAGCCTGAGCAATCCAGGCACACACACACACACACACACACACACACACACACACACACACACTATAAAAGGTCTTTCTAAATGTAAGTGATATACTTTACATTGAAAGCAAAAATTCAATATTTGAGGGCTGGAGAGATGGCTCAGCAGAGAAATCATGAGGACCTGAGTCCAGGTCCCCAGAACCCACATAAAGCCAGGCAGCATAACCTCTATAAACCCTGCAACCAAAGAACTGGGAGGTGGAGATAAGCAGATCCCCGGAACTTGCTAGACAGCCAGTCTAGCCAAAGGTTCAGTGAGAGACTCCGCATCAACAAACAAGATTAATAAAGGAGACAACACCAGATGTCAACCCCTGGTTCCACACGCATCCACACATATACACACGAGCACAAAAACACACACATGCACATAAACACAGAAATACAGAAAGCTCTCAACATTTGGAGGTGGAGAGATGGCTCAGCAGTTAAGAACACTGGCTACTTTTGCAGAGGACCCAGGTTCAGTTCCTAGCACCCACATAGTGGCTCATAACCATCTGTGAATTCAGTTCCAGGGAATGTGATGCCCTCTGCCTATGCTGACGCTAGTCATACACACAGTGAACATATACACATACATGCAGGCAAAACATTCATACACATAAAATAATCTTTTAAAAAACACCATCTGGGTTGGGGATTTAGCTCAGTGGTAGAGCACTTGCCTAGCAAGCACAAGGCCCTGGGTTCGATCCTCAGCTCTGGCAAAAAAACCCAAACAAACCCAAAAACCAAAAAATACCATCTGTGTTTTTAAAAAAGTAAAGGATAATTATGCCTATTTAATGTTACAAAAGAAAGTTTAGAACATTTAATCAGGGATGAAAATAAGAGAAATGAGCATAGAAAATGGGCAAGTATCACCTTTATTTTCATTTAATTTTATTTAGTGTGTGTGTGTGTATGTATGTATGTATGTGTGTGTGTGTGTATATATGTGTATGCTGTGTATATATGTGTATGTGTGTATGCTGTGTATGTGTGTGTATGCGTGTGTGTATGTTGTATAAATATGTGTGTGTGTGTATGTGTGTGCTGTGTATGTGTGTATGTTGTGTGTATGTGTATGTGTGTGCTCATTCAGTGCACACACATGGTGGTTAGAAGCCAGCTTTGTGGGGTTGGTTCTCTTCTCCCATTATTACTCAGTTCTGAGGACTGAACCCCAGCTGGAAGGCTTGCAGGGTGGGCACTTTTACGCACTGAGCCATCTCTCTGGCCCCCTCATCCCCGCCCCCCAGCTTTTTCCTAGACTAGAAATCATTGGAGCTGCAGGATAAAACAAAACCCAGCCACAGAAAGACTCCAACAACTCATTAAAAACAGATTAGTGGAAGGGATATTTGGTGCCAGGCATTTTTAATGAACTAATGCTAGGTAGTTAGAAAACAGCACCAGCGGATTCCACGACCAAAATTAGTGGTGTGTGTTCATTAACTCAGGGTCAGAGAGGTTTACTGGAGGGGAATGACGAAACTGTCATTGAAGCTGTAAAGGAAGGCAAATCCGGTACAAGTCAGACCAGGTTCCTTCCTGGGGTGGGGATTGGGAGGGCTAAAAGGAGAAACTAAAGGTCTCTGTTAAAACACAGATTTAATGTCCTATGGATTAGAAATTCTCTCAGATTAAAAAATAAATTTAGAAAACTAAATCCAGGCATGGTGGCACATGCCTGTAATTCCAGCCCTTGGGAGGTAGAGGAAGAGAGAGATCAAGAGTTCAAGGTCATCCTCAGCTACACAGTGAATTTGAGGCTGGCTGGGGCTACCTGAGACTGTCTCAAAAATCCAAAAGAAGAAAGCAAAATTGATCAGTTAATGGGAACAACACTAGCAGTAGTAGCAACAGCAGGAGCATACCATCAATGAAGGAGTATGTTTTTATATGTAACTTATTCACTTAGCCCTCACAGCAAACACATAAGGTATTTTTGCTTTGATAAAGAGATGAACAACCTCTCAGCTGACTGACACTCCCTTCCTAATGCTGACCTAGTGGTTGTTTTGCACACGTATACCCCCACATCGTATCTCCTAACCACTCACAGAACACAGATCCCTTTGTCCCCACGTCCCTCACCCCAGTCTTGAAGTGCTGGCCAGGACCCACTGGCCTATGCCCCTTCCCAGACCTCACTCTAGCCTGATTGTCCCACCTACACTAGCTTTAACCTTTAGCTTTCAACTTTTCCAGCTAATCACTGCACAAAGTCATCAGGACAAGCCAAGTCCAGTCAAAATGTCTTCTCTTCCTCAGAGTCCTGGCCTCTTATGACCCCAGAGCACTTGAACCTTTGAAAGCTACTTAACCCAAATATCATTACTTGCAGTAGACTCTAATTTCATGGAAGCAGAAACCAACTTGTGTATTTCTCACAGCACCAAGGGAAGATGTTAGTTCACAGGAAGCATCAAGACTTCTCCAGGATGTAACTGACAGGGCTTACTGGGTGTGTAAATGAACAAAATACTATAGATATGCAGCATGATACTGCTCATTAGTTAGCTGTGACATTCCTTTAAGGTAATGATCCAATAAAGCCAATGAATTAGCCAGAAGTGTAAATGTATATAAACCCACGAGTAACTAGCAATATGAATATGTTGGATAACTCAATGCTGCTCATTTTCTCTTACGTTTGCTTGATTTGGGTGTCACTCAGCTCTATGACTATTGTTCTAGCCAGGACTCATCTTTGCCATGTCCCAGAGCTCAGTAAATGGTACCCTTGGGGTGACAGCAGTTTCTCAGGCCTGATTCCCAGAAGTCCTTCCTGATATTCCCTTGCTCTGACCCCAACATCAAATCAGTCCTGATACCAAAAGATCTTGACATTCTGTTTCAGTCCTGTGGTGGACTTCTGCCAACAGGCTCTTAACCAGTTGCCCCACTTTTCATCCTTCTCGGTCTTGTTCCTATGTCTCCCCTGACTGACCTAATTCAAACCTGTACATATGGCTCAGTATAGCCCCTGCTCGTCACTCCAGCCTCCAAGACCAAGTCATTCATTCTCTGTTATTTTGGTTCCATCTGAATTGGTCTCCTTTGAGTTCTCTAAACATGCTAGCCTTTAGGCAGGCTCTTTCTTCTGCCTGGAAACCTCTCTCTCTCTAACCCCCCCCCCCTCTCTCTCTCTCTCACACACACACACACACACACACACACACACACACACACACACACACGTTCTCTTTCTCAACATATCCAACCATGCACTCTACCTATCCAATTCCTATTCGGTCTTATAATTTGGGTAATAATATCTCCATCTGCTGAATGTGCCCAAAGAACCAGAACCAGAGGTCTCCCTCTCCCCTCTTATTTTTAAATGTGTGTGTGTGTGTGTGTGTGTGTGTGTGTGTGTGTGTGTGCGCGCGCGCGCGCGCATGCGCGCGCAGGTCACAGGGTGGGTTCTCTCTTCTTGTTTTTGTCACCAAGCTACATACTTCCAGACAGCTGGCCCTCAAGCTTCCAGCCAACTCAACTCTCCCATCTATGCCTCCCTTTTCACAATAGGAGCCCTGGGATGACAGGTATGTGTCACTGCATTCGACTTCTTAGTTTCCAGGGATGGAGCTCAGGTTGTCAGGCGGGTGTGGCTCACACTTTTACTTACTGAGTCATCTCCCTGGCACTTCTTTTTGATTTTCTGAGCTTGTCTTATGAAGTTTGAACCCAGATTGGCATCAGACTCCCTATGTAACTGAGGGTGGGCTTGAACTTATGATCCTCCTGCCTCTACCTCCTGAGTGCCGGGATTACAGGCCTGCACCATCACACCCAGCTACTATCTTACTTCAAACAGACCTCATATGTATAATGGCCAATGCAAACTGCAGGCCTCTCTAGACTGAACCTTTCTTAATCCATGTGAGGAACTCAGCCAGCTGGAGTCTCAGTAACTGGAGAATAAAAGAAAGAACACACACTCTTACCACAGGGTTTCGACAGAATCCATCTCGATGCTTTCCAAATGAGTAGGCTCCAGTTATCTGACACTTTCCCTTTGGAGGGTGTACTCTTTAACAATGGTAGACAAACAAGGCCCCACTGTGTCCATTAATCCCTGGGTAGCGTCAGCGACTTTGGTTCAAAGTCTGGAGTTGACATTTTCCCCAAAGGCCACGTCTAGCTTTTGCTTGGAAAGGGATTATCTAAGTACACGACCAAACTGGCCTCTCTCACAGAGAACATTTAATATTTGACTGTGGCAGAAAGAAATGGCTTCTATAACAAAATGTCCTCTTCTGAGACGTCTTTGAAATAGAAAATTAAGTGGTGATCCAAAAATATCTGTCTACCACTTTGGTGATGCCTGGTACACGCAAACCATACATCTGAGGTCATTTCTGCGAGCTTACACCCAAAGTGCAGAAGACACATCGTTATACTAATGCAATTCCCATCAGATAACTGGATTTACCCCTAAGGTAGGAGCAGAGAAAACACATTCAATTTATCACAAACAGTTTGTAGATGCTAATGCTAAATCTTATGGCTCATAAGTTCATGCTGAGCTGATCAATAACACCGAAAAGAGAAAAATGCCAGGTGGAAATAGATTATACTTCAAACATCCTCTGGCCTTCTCTCTGTTCTGAAACCCAGGGAAGTGTTTTACCTCTGCTTGGAATCACTCTCACGTTCCAGCAGCTTTCAGAGAAGCAGTTTAAATAGATGTTTAAACACCCTATTATGTTTAGCTTGAGTGATTTTAAAAGCTGAATTTGGTATAAACCAGATTTTGTAATTTGAAATGTATTCAGAAAAATGTGGAACAGAGGCAAGTCTGTATCAGAAAGGAAATTAGCATGTTGTCATAGTTGGAGGAATAGTCCTGTGCTAAGACAGTATCAGGGGCAGTCAATGTAGGTATTGTGAGTAGAGCACCTCCACCGTTGAGAGGAGCACATCCATGACCACTATTTATTATTTTTGTGGTACGAGTGGTGGAACCCCGGGCCTTACACACTATTACCATATTACTATTGTACTATTACTATATTACATCCCCAGGTGTGTTAGTACTTTAAACACGTGATTCAGAGATAGACATGGCAGTATAAGCTTGCAATCCCAACACTTGGGAGGCTGGGGCAGAAGATCCCAAGTTTTCAGCCAACCTAGACAACACAATGAGTTCACAGCCAGCCTGAGAACATGTCACAAACAATTCAAGCAAAGGGTTTAGGAAATAGTGTAGATTAAATGTAATTTGTAGATTTAATCAGGAGCTTCTAGACTGTTCTCAAATCTTTCTCTCTCTCTCTCTCTCTCTCTCTCTCTCTCTCTCTGTGTGTGTGTGTGTGTTTTAAAGATTTATTTATTTATTATGTACACAGAAGAGGGCGCCAGATCTCATTACAGATGGTTGTGAGCCATCATGTGGTTGCTGGGAATTGAACTCAGGACCTCTGGAAGAACAGTCGGTGCTCTTAATCTCTGAGCCACCTCTCTAGTCCATGTTCTCAAATCTTTCAACTTGCTCACAGGTCAAGAAGCAATAAAAAAAAAAAAAAATCTGGTACCTGAAAGGATATTTCATTACGAATATTAGAAAGGACAAACAAAGCTGCCTCTATTTTATGGTAAGTAGACTACTCCTTCCTTCCTTCCTTCCTTCCTTCCTTCCTTCCTTCCTTCCTTCCTTCCTTCCTTTATTTTGTTTTTTCAAGACAGGGTTTCTCTGTGTAGCTTTGGAGCCTGTTCTAGAATTCACTTTGTAGACCAGGCTGGCTTTGAACTCAGATATCTGCCTGGCTCTGCCTCCTTCCTGAGTGCTGGAATTAAAGGCGTGAGCCACCACCACCAGGCCTAGTAGACTATTTATAATGGGGATGAACAAACAAATCTGGAAAGTATATAAAGCCAGTAGAAAGGGCTGTGACTACTGAGATGCCATATGTGTTTACGTGTGTGTACATATATTCAATATATTCAGTTCTAAGAGTCAAACTAGGTTGAAAGAAATATTTTTTGAGCTTAAAGATAAAAACCAATCTTGCTGTGTAGAGCGCTCATCTCCAAAGATTAGAAAAGTCAGTCAATTTCATGCTTATTTTAATAACCAAGTGAAATTATTCTGTATGGCAAAAACGGCAACTGAGCATAAAAGCACTGAAAATGAACTCCAAGAAGAGCCTAGTTTAGCAGGAAATGAGATGGAGGATACAATTAATATAAGTAATTTTAACCCAGCTATATAAGGCAGGCAGTAAGATCAACATCTCAGAAACAAATGCCATCTCCTGCTTCAGAATGCAGCAACGGTCCCGTCAGTTAAGTAGGGAAACAGACAAGGATGGTGACTCATGACTGCTTACTGTCTTGGGGAAAAACATTAGGCTATATCTTTATTTCCTAGGTTATATTAAATAAATTCCACACTGAAAAACCAAATATAGAATAATAGCTATCTTAAACTATACTGCATTAAAAATTAAACTTTCATTAGGTCAAAATTTACAAAAAATTTTTTCTTTGCGTGTGTATGAGTGTGGAGGCCAGAGGTTGACGTGGGTACCTTCTTGGATCATATTCCACCTTACTTTTTCCTTTTGAAATAATAAAATTTTGCATATATATGACACATAATTATACAAATTTATGGAGTACCAATACACCTATATATATCATGTGATGTTCAAATCAAGGTAATTTATCTTTCTTCTCCACGAGAATATTCAAAATCCCTTTGTTTCCTTTTTTGAGACATTCTTTAAAAAATTTTTTTTTGAAATGGGATCTCTCACTGAACCTGGAGCTCACCAACTGGGTGAACTGGCTTCCAATGAACTCTAGGGACCCACCATTGCTAGAGTTACAGACACATCCTGCTGCACCCAGCTTTTGCATGGGTGCTGGGACCTGAACTGTGGTCCTCATGCTCACAAGGCAAGCACATTATTGACTAAGCCATCCCTCGAGCCCCAGGTTAGGATTATTTAAAATTTAGAAGCAATAAAGAAACTCGCCGGGTGGTGGTGGTGGTGCACGACTTTAATCCTAGCACTCGGGAGGCAGAGCCAGGCAGATTTCTGTGAGTTCGAGGCCAAGCCTGGTCTCCAAAGTGAGTTCCAGGAAAGGCACAAAGCTACACAGAGAAACTCTGTCTTGGGGGAAAAAAAAACAAAAACAAGAACAACAACAACAAAAACCAGAAACAAAAACTCATCAAGGAAAGGAAATGCATTTAACTACAACTTTTGTTGGAAGAAAGGAGAAATGGAAAGACAGCTTCTAGGACAGCATAGCCTTACTTTTATAGTCCTACAGATATTTAAAAAATTGTGTCACGAGTGTGGCACACGCCCAGCAGAGTCAGGTGGATCTGAGTTTGAGCCCAGCCTTGTCTACGGAGTGAGTTCCAGGACAGCCAGGGCTATGTGGAGAGACCCTGTCTCAAAAAACAGGACAAAACAAAATCAAACAAATAATAATTCATAGGAGGCAGAGACAGGCAGATCTCTATGAGTTCCAGATGAACCAAGGCTACATAGTGAAACTTTGTCTAAAAAGAGTCAAACAAAAAACCCCCCAAAACAAAAACAAACAAACAAACAAAACCCCCTGATTTAATTGTAAGGAAAATGCCTACAAGTTATGATTTTTGTGGTACAATTATACAATGACGCAGCTCTTTTTGCTTGTACTGCATAATTATCACGCGCTGCAGTTCTGTAGCTAAGACCCAAGGCCTTGCACATATAAAGCATATGTTCTACTGTAGAGCGACACCCCCAGGCCTGTATCATGCCATTTATGCCTGGCATGGTGGAGAACACCTTGAATCCCAGCACAGGAGGCAGAACAGGTGGATCTCCATGAGTTCAAAGCCAGCCTGCTCTACATAAGGAGCTCTCGGCCAGTCATCACTAGTTTACATAGTGAGACTTTACCTTAAAATAATTAATGAATTAATTTCAAACCTGTCTAGTGGAGTTTCTATTGCTGTGATAAACTACCATGACCAAATGTAACTTGGGGAGCAAAGGGTTCACATTGGCACTTACTGTTTCAACTACAGTCCACTATCCAAGGAAGTCAGTGTGGGCACTAGAGGCAAGAACCTAGAGGCAGGAACTTCTGCAGAGACTATGGTGGAACTTTGCTTCCTGGCTTGTTCCTCATGGCTCAGTTTGCTCTCTTATACCACCCAGGACCACCTGCCCAGGGGTGGCACCATCCACAGCAGGATGGGCCCTTCCACATCAATCATTAATCAAGGAAATACCCAAGAGGCTTGTAAACAGACCAATCGAGTATAAACAGGGAACCTGTTCTCAAATGACTCTAGCCTACATCAAGACTAAAAAAAGTAACCAAGACAAAAACCATATCAAGAGGCCATTTGAGGGATTAGCTATTTCTTTTGTTTATTTCAAAAGAAACAGGTTTGTTTTTATTATTTTGAAATTATGTGCATATATGTAGGTATGTGTACCCGAGTGCAGGAACCTGCAGAGCCCAGAAAAGGGCCTCGGATCCCCTGGGGCTGGAGTTACAGGTGGCTGTGAATGACCTGATGCAGGTGCTGGGAACTGTTCTCTGCAAAAAGCATACATGCCCTTAACCTCCGAGCCATCACTCCAGCCCTACAGGTTAGCTATTTCCAAAAGAGCACTGACACTGCACACAGTATTGTCATAATGGAATATGAAGTCACGTGGTCATCCGGGAGTCAGCTTCACTGTATTTGCATAATCTCCCTTTCCTGGAATTACAAGCAGCCCTCGGCTTCCCTCAGCCTAGGTACATGCATTCAAATCTACTACAGCTGAATTTGACTAATGATGGTACCAATAATACCTGGTGAGAACTTATTTCAAACTCAGGCCATCTGAGTAGCACTGAGAATTGACACTCCCCGCAGTAAAACATCAGTTGAAGACACGCTGCATCACTCCAGGTGCATAAAGTTAGCCATTATTTCATAAGGTTTAGCCACTTTGAGCTGATTTACTCCCAGATAACATAAGTCAAGCATAAGGTTTAAATAGTATGTAGAGAGTGGCAATTATAAGTAAAAGTGAAGACTGAAATTATTTGGTCTTTGAAATTCTGAAGAAAAAAATAAAACAAAACAGAGAATATGCATGCAAAATGGTGTGACTGCAGGTAACCACTTCCTGGGCCACAATAAAGACTTCAGGGAATTTCTCTCACTGCTGGCCCTGGCCACCAGGAAACCCAGAGCTAACTTGAAGATTTGTATGCTAAGTCCTGGTCTAGTATTTGTGATGTATTTTTAACATCCCTATTCGCTTTTTCAGTTTCTCTAGTGTTTTAAAACTATAAGCCATCAAGATGCCCTCTTGGAAGAAGGAAGGATGAAAATAATAATAAAAAATCCATGGCTTGTTCTTTAAAAGCTATTCCATAGAACTCGGGTTCAGTTCCCAGCACCCACCTGGCAGCTCACAACCAGCTGTAACTCTACTTCTAAGGGATCCAACACCCTCTTCTGGTCTCTGCAGGCACCAGACATGCACATGTAGCACAACACAGATGCAGGCAAAACACTCACACATGTAAAATAAAATTAAAATAAAAAAAAATTCGGGCTGGAGAGATGGCTCAGTAGTTAAGAACACCGACTGCTCTTCCAGAGGACCTAGGTTCAATTCCTAGCACCCACATGGCAGCTCACAACTGTAGGTAACTTTCTGTGAGTTTGAGGCCAGCCTTGTCTACAAAGAGAGTTCCAGGACAGCCAGAGCTACACAGAGAAACCCTGTCTGAAAGGAAGAAAGGAAGGAAGGAAGAGAGGAAGGAAGGGAGGGAGGGAGGGAGGGAGGGAGGAAGGAAGGAAGGAAGGAAGGAAGGAAGGAAGGAAGGAAGGAAGGAAGGAAGAGCTAATGCTAGACATGATTGTGCACGTCTTTAATCCCAGCACTCGGGAGGCAGAAGCAGGTGGATCTCTGTGAGTTCGAGGCCAGCCTGGGCTACAGAGTGAGAGGCTTTCTCAAAAAAGAAATAAGGAAGGTAAAGGTAGGTGAGATGTCTTAATAGTTAAAGGCACCTGCCACCAAACCTGAGGACCCAGTTTGATGCCCAAGATTCATTCTCTCTCTCTCCCTCCCTCCCTCTCTCTCACACACACACTAATAATAATAATAATAATAATAATAATAATAATAATTATAATAATTATTATTATTATTATTAAAAAACAGGCAATTTGACAGGCATATGTTTTTTTTTTTTTTCAAAACCGCAGGGGCCTCTGATCTCCCCAGCCAGGGGCTTTTGACCAGATTCACAGTATCAGGCATGAATTCTGTCCTCCGAGGAAGGTATCAAGTCCAACCTGAAATGGAAGCCACCCTCTGTCTTAGCAGTAGGAGGGACTCACTCTTTGTGAGGGCTGCTATGCAGTTAAAGTTTGATGGGGAGGGAGAAACATTTTCTTCAGTTGTGTAGCCACTGGGAAGGGGCTCATGTTCCTGTAAATCAACACTCATCCACACCTCTGTGAACAACCCTAGTGAAACTCAATGGGACACACACATACACACATGCATAAACAAAAACAAACCATAAAAAAGGTAAGTAGTTGTGAGTATCTGGAAAGAGGAAGGGGGTCAACAGAAGTGGGAGGGGCCAGGATGGGAGAGGGTGGGGGAATTCAATCAAATACATTATGTGCATATGTGAAAACACATAATGCAATTCATTGTCATGTATAGTCAATATATATTAACAAAAGCTGCTCTTTTGCGAGGCGGTGGTGGCACACACCTTTAATCCCAGCACCTGGGAGGCAAAGCCAGGCGAATCTCTGTGAGTTCGAGGCCAGTCTGGTCTACAAAGTGAGTTCCAGGACAAGCACCAAAACTACACAGAGAAACTCTGTCGGGGGAGGAGTGGTGGGGAGCTGCTCTTTTATATAAAATCTCACTGTGTAGCCCTCGCTGGCCTGGAACTCATTATGTAGACAAAGACAGCCTAGAACCCATAGAGATCCGCCTGCTTCTGCCTCCCAAGTACTGGGATTAAAAGCATGTACCACTACACCTATTTTTTTGTTGTTATTGTTGTTTTCTTTAATATAAAAACATTTTTTGAAAGGCTATAAGGTAGGGCTGGAGAGATAGTTAAGAGCACCAGCTGCTCTTCCAGAGGACCTAGTTTTTCATTCCTAGCTCCAACATGGTGGCTGACAACCATCTGTGACTCCAGTTCCAAGGGATCTGGCCAGGCCTCTTTCTAGGCTCAGTGGGCACTGCACGCACATGGTACAGACACACATGTAGGCAAATCACCCATATATTTATGAAATGGAGGCCATCAAAGGTCTTTGAGCGGGGTTGAGAGTGGTCTTAAATAAGGCACCCTGGTCACTCTCCGAGCCTGAGCTGTTTTGTGTGTAAAAGGGAGCTAATTCCCTGTCTCAGTAACAACTGGCACTTCAACTCTGTGGCGGGACCAGATGGGACATCCAGACAAAAGACGAAGGCTTTGAAATTTTATTTTAACGTTTTCTTGTAGCGGCCATTTCAGGCCTGTATTTAATATCATCTTACTTTGTTTAGAAAGACATAGGGACCATGGGGAAGGAACAGCTGCCGGAAATGAGGACATGGAAAGAATATAAACTCTTATATCAAGTGCCCAGAAAGCGTATACGCACATGCGTATAAGTATGCATGTTGTTGTTGTTGTTGATGATGATGATGATGATGATGATGTGTGTGTGTGTGTGTGTGTGTGTGAGTTTGGGGTGTGACTGTATATATGAGTGCATGTTGGGGCAGGGGTATAAGGAAAGGCATTCCATTCAAACTGCTGGCCTACTTACCTGTCCTATCTCTCTGCATATGGCAGACAAAGTCAAGCCACAGACAGCAAGCCCCAGGTCCTTTCAGAACAGGCCACCTCCCATAGCAGCACCAAACCTCCATAGACACGTCCCCCTGCCAGCCCAGGAGCCTTACCGGGCTGAGCTGTCCCGGGAGCGCCGAAGCCATCTTGCAACCATTTGTTCTATTCTGTGTGCTTTCCGAGTCTGGGATAAACTGCCCTCCAGCTCTTCCATTTACCTAAATGGTATGAACGAAAGAAGAATGTTTTTAGGACACAAACCCAAACCTGGTACAGGACTCGGCCACATCCATGTGATGCTTCCTATGCCCACCCATCTGAAGACCCACTGAACAAATAACTAGTTCCCTACCTAGCTCAGATCTTCACAGTCCACAGAGCAAACATTTCAGCATCCCCTGCCTGAAGAGCCCAGGCTTGTGGTAAACAGAATGCCTTTGTGTCTCACACCTAAGGATGACGGAATTAAAGAAGGTAAGGTTTCACTGCCGACTTGCCTCCAGGACCTGCAGCCCGTGACAGCATTATTTCAAGTTTTTTGTTCTTTGTTTTCTTGCTTTTGTTACTTTGAGATAAGGAAGGTCTTGCTATGTGCCCAGGCTGGTCTTGAACTTATGAGCCTGCTGGATTTACCGGCATGCACCATCACACCTGACATGACAGAACTCCTGTTTTGTTTTTGTTGTTGTTGTTTTTTAAGATTTGTTTCATCTATCTGCAGGAGTTCCTTGCTTCTCTGTTGTTATATACACAATCTATGCATGCCTTTTGTGCCCAGGGAGGCCAGAAGACAGTGCTGAATCCACTTGAACTGAAGTCACAGGTGGTTGTGAGTTGCCCATGTGGGGGCTGGGAATCAAACCCAAGTACTCTGGAAGAGCAGCCAGAGTTCTTCACTGAGATGCCTCTGTAGCCCATGACAGCACTCTTAGTCACATGACTGGCATGCTCTTCTGACTGCTGTTTTGCTCATTGTTTTATACTTAATTTTTAAATAGCTAATTCACCTGCATAATTCCATACCAGCTTATACAAAAGATATGTAGGCTTTGTATTATGAGCTAAAAATTGTGTGATGAGATGGGGGGTGATGTAGCTCAGTTGGTAGAGAGCTTGCTTGGCACTCAAAAAGCCCTGGGTTTCATTTCCAGCACCTCATAAACTGGGCATGATGGTGCAAATCCTGTAATCTCAGGATGCAGAAGGTGGAGGCAGGGGGATCAGAAATAGGTTTTCTTCAACTATCTTAGAAATAATTCATTAAGAATGTACCCTTAAGTCTTCTTACCATGGTTAAAATGAACACTTATACAGTATGTGGTCCCTTCCACCCAGCTCCTGGGCCCATACTCTTCCCTCTCCTTCTGAGTTTCTCTATGCCTGGGCAAGTAAATAGAAACCGAGATTTTATACTTCTTTTCATTGCAAAAGGGGGTACCATAGGCATTGCTCTGCACCAGGTTTTTTGTTTTTTTTTTTTAAATTTTGAATACATATCCTTGATGTCTTTCTACATCAGTACATAGAATCATTCTTCATTCTTTTTGCTAACTGGTTATTCCATTATATCTAGATTACAGTACAGTACTGTAATCTAAAAAGTAGTCTTCTGTTGATAGACATTTGGGTTATTGCCAGTCTTCTGCTATTATAAACAATACTCAATGAGTTTCATAGTATATACATCATTTCTGCATGTATACAATTGTATATCTGGATAGATTCCCCAGTGATAGGTCAAAAGCTACATGCATCTGTGCTTTGATAGATGTTGTCAGATCACAAGAAAAGAGGTATGCTTCAAGATTAATGTTTCATAAATCAATGTATATTGATATTTCTATTGTCTAGTCCATTTCACTTTTTAAAAACACTGGTCTCAAATCACCAAAGTAATTTCATCATAACCCAATAAATAACCACACAAAATAAAAATACAGCAGGAAATAAAATTGGATACAAAGCAAATAAAAACAAATTATAGGCAATTGTGCTGTTTAGCACCATACAATTGTTCAAGAAAACTTTGGAGACAGGAGATTTTTTTTCAAGACAGGGTTTCTTTGTGCTGCCTTGGCTGTCCTGGAACTCACTTAATAGACCAGACTGGCCTTGAGCTCACAGAGATTCGCCTGCCTCTGCCTCCTGAGTGCTGGATTAAAGACATGTGCCACCACCACCTGGCTGACAAGGAGAATTATTAAGAAAAATAAAAGCCATCTAAGATGACCCCAGAAAGGGCAGGAAATCTAAAACACCAGTTACCACATAGATTTGTTAAAGAGCTTCACTCTCCTTCTCTCCCCAGACAGCAAGGACAGGTTCAAAGGTGAGTTTTACACATCTGTAAGATGTGGTTTTATTCTATGTAAACTTTTTATTTTTGAGAGCTGGGGATGTAGCTCAATCGGTAGACTGCTTGCCTAGCATGCATGAGGCCTTGAGCTCAATCCCACTTAAATCAGGTATGGTGGGTAGCACATGCCTGGAATCATAAGTTCAAGTGCAAAATCATCCTCAGCTATGCAGTAAGTTTAAGGTCTAACAGGGCTACATGATACCCTGTCTCAAAATGCATGCACACACATCCCGAACAGAAACTTCATTTTTTATTTAGGAATACTTTGGGGTGTATAAAACATTGCAAAGATAACACAGAGTTGCCATCTTCCCTGAACTCAGCTTTCTGGAAAATATCATCTTACATAATCTTTAATATTTTCTTTTTTTGCAAAATTAAGACATTAACCATCAGCACAATACTATTAACCAAACTGCAGGCAGTATTAAAATCTCACCAGTTTCCCCAGTGTTCCTTTTCTATTCCGGGACCCAAAGCAGGATTATTTGCATTTAGCCATTTTACTTTTCCCTAATGCTATTTTGCATAAGAAAGTTTCCAGTTGGTAGGACCAGCATCACAAAACCAGTTCTCACAAAAAATGGTACCTTGTGGGGAAAGAGCAGCCTTTCCTATGACTAAAGAAAAGTGAATAGTCTGAAAAATAACGATCAAGGGCTGGGTGGTGGTGGCACCCGCTTTTGATGCCAGCAAAGGCAGGCAGATCTCTGAGTTTGAGGCCTGCTGGGCTACAGAGCGAGTTGCAGGATAGCCAGGGTCACACAGAGAAATGCTGTCTTGAAAACTAAATCATCATCATCATCAAAAAGAATCCAAAGGCAACCCACAGTGTGACAGTGGGGCATCTCCAGGGGTGCAGGGGGGAGAGGATTGCCAAGGCACATCTAAATGAGCATAGGATACCCCCAAACCAAATGCCTTGAAAATCTGGAGGCATATGCTTTTCAATAAATGGAAGCAAATCACAAACCAATGAACAAAAGGTGAACATAGACACAGGCTACATACAATAAAACATCCTCCACATTCCAGAGACAACTACATCTTCTTGTGACATGCGAACTCAGATGTTTAGGTCAGAGTAAACAGATTTGGCTGATAGGACACCCTGTCAGCACAGCTGCCCTCAACTCTGGCAAAGTGCATATTGTTGCCATCAGTGACCCCTTCATTGACCTCAGTGGGTAAAGTGCTTGCCATACACAGACAGAAGTTTAGCTCTCCAAACCCCACATACATGCCTGGTGGGTGTAGCAGCCTGCTTGTAATTCCAGCCTTAGAAGGCAGAGGCAGGGGATCCTTGGTGTAAGCTGGCTAGACTAGACAAGCTTGTTGAGCTCTGGCTTCAACTGAGAGTCTATCTATGTCTCCATGAAAGAGTGAAAAGTGATGAAGGCTGATACCAGCACACACCTACACATATATGTGCCCTCACACTTGAAAACGCACACACATATAATTACAAAGAGTAACAATAAAAGGCTCCCATAGGCTTACATGTTGTAGAATATTAATTTAAAATGTGTTCCGTTTGTTTATGCTGTAGAATATTTGTTTAAGGATGCAAAGACGTGCTGCATCCTTTTCTGTTGCATTTGTTTAACTCTGTGAAGCTGTGGTACTTTGGTTACCTTAAAACACCTGACTGGTCTAATAAAGAGCTGAATGGCCAATAGTGAGGCAAGAGAAAGGATAGGTAGAGCTGGCAGGCAGAGAGAATAAATACGAGAAGAATCTAGGCTCAAGAGAAAAGAGAGTGAGGGACCAGCCAGCCACAGAGTAAGAAGGAAAGAAAAGTATGGCTCACTATTTGGCTCGGCACTGGATACTATTTATATCTCTATAATAATGTAAACACTGAGGTGATTTCTCAAAGTATTAATATGATGACATAGGAAAACATAGTGAAGGAAAATCATGTAGTATGTACAAGTTAATCCTCATTTACCATGGGGCTTAGTTATCATCAGTTGGTATAGCAGTGGCTTAGCATGCAAAGCCTTGGGTTTAACCTCCAGTACCACATAAACTAAGCAAGGTGGCCACACCTGTAATCCTAACTCTCCAGAGGATAAGGTCAGGATCAGCTATCCAAGGGGTTCAAGGCCAGCCTTGGATAACCCTGTCTCAAACAAACAAACAAACAAACAAACAAAAAACAAAAAACAAAACTAAGCCGGGTGGTGGTGCACGCCTTTAATCCCAGCACTCGGGAGGCTGACGTAGGCGGATCTTTGTGAGTTCAAGGCCAGCTTGAGTTGCAGGAAAGGCGCTAAAGCTACACAGAGAAACCCTGTCTCAATAACCCCCCCCAAAAAAAATAAAGAAAGAAAGAAAAGAAAACTATTTCCAGAAATCTATAGTAAAACACCAGAGGAAACTAACATGGAAAAAGACAGAGGACAACACTCAACACTGAACTCAGCCACCCATATGTGTATATGTGTACATAAGTGCATGCACATGCACGTGTGTACACACACACTCAAACACGCACTCAGAGGTTTGCAGTGAGAATCCTATCCACGGCAAATGGCCACTTACCAGATATTTTCTTGAGATAAATATCTAGCAGTGAAATTCTTTAAGCATGTATTCTTTGTGTTTGTTTGTTGTTGTTTGAGGAAAGGTCTTTGTATGTAGCCCTGGCTGTTCTGGAACTATGCAACAGGGCTAGCCTAGAACTCACAGAGATCCCCCTGCCTCTGCCTCCTTAGTGGTGGGATTAAAGGTGTGTGCCACCATGCTCTGCTGGCACATCTTCATTTAAAAAATCTGAAGTCTATATTGCTTCTAAGATAGTGCCAATCCACACTCCTGC
Source organism: Onychomys torridus (assembly GCF_903995425.1). Classification (NCBI taxonomy): domain Eukaryota; kingdom Metazoa; phylum Chordata; class Mammalia; order Rodentia; family Cricetidae; genus Onychomys; species Onychomys torridus. Next base: position 65,940,529 of record NC_050444.1, on the reverse strand, counting down.
CCGAAAAGAATTTATAAACATTAATAATTTTTCTAATTATCAACATGAAGAAAACACGACCCAAATATTTACATTCCTGGGGGTTAGACAGATGACTCAGTTGTTAAGAGCACTGGCTGCTCCTCCAGAGGACCCAGGTCCGGTTCTCTACACCCACACAACAACTTATAACTGTCTATAATGCCAGTTCCAGGGGATCTGACACCCTCTTTGGCCTCTATGAGCAGAATACACATGTGGCACACAGACATATTTACAGGCAAACACACCCACACACATAAAATAAAAATAAATTGTAGTAGGACAGGCCCATAGGGTCAAGGAAATTAGCTCAAACCAGTTGCCAAGGCATGCACATAACATACTTCCTTATGAGCCAACCTGGAGTCTGCCTAGGGGCCTAGCAACAGGCGCTGTCACAGTTCCTGATTGTGCCCAGCCAATGAGGGACGACCACACAATGCCACCAGATTGTGACACAGACTGGGTGCTAGGTGGAGGGTATACAAGGCTTCCCTGTTATTAAATAAACAAGTTTGTTGTTTGCCTTCAACTGTTGACCCCCAGTGTCTGTGCACTGACACCCTACTTTCTCACCCCCCCCCCAGGGAGCCATTAGAATCCAGCAACAATAAATAACAATTTTTAAATATTTATATTTTATAATACAGAAGGTGAAAAGTAAATATTCATACTCTCATAAACACTAAACACATCCCTTAAGAATATGTTCTAATAGGATGGAGAAAGTTATGTCTGGCTATTGGTTCAAACATACTTTTAAAAAAATATATACAACATCACCCTATCACATTAAAATAACCCAAAATACCCAGGCCACTTCAAGCATCACCTCAGAGGTCATATGATTAACATCTGTTAACAATATGCTAACTCCCACCAAAGTTTACAGAAACCCATAAAAGTATATTTTCCACAAAAATAGGATGTTATATTACATTTTTTTTTTTAAGACAGGGTCTCACTATACAGCCCTCACTGTCTCCAACTCACAGAGATCCCAAGACTGCATTTTTAAGCTGCAAACACATCACAATCATCTTCCATCACAAAGGTCCATTACGGTGTGATTTAAGGTACTTCGCGACCAACCGGCTTGTCTAAACGTTTTCCATAGGCCCTGCTTGTTCATATGTACTCTTCATGCCTTTGTCCCTGTCGGTTTTCTACTGGGACGTCTGCACTCCTTCCTTACCTCTAGGTACTCTTACAACAAAGGTTATTTAATGTTCCCCTGCCGCAGACACAAAGATCACATTGGATTTCTGTGATCCAGACAATAGAAGAGAAAGAATGTAGGTCTTAGATTTCCAACAATGCAGAGACAGGAAAGTAAATGTGTAGTGGCATCCTGGGATATTGATTCCAAAGGTAATTGCCCCCACGAGTTCACATAGGGGATCAAGTTAGCTGGCAAGTCATAGAATACAATTTTTTTTTGAGCATCACACTTTCAAGGAACTAGGATTGTAAGGAGACTTAAAATAAGCCATGTGACAATTCCCTGAGAATCAGAACACTGGGCTAGGGATGAGTGATGAATGCCTAATATGGGCAAGACCCTGAATTCATTCCTAGCATGGAAAGAGGAAGAAAGCAATCCAGAAATATCTTAGTCAAAACCTGGAGGTAGCCAATATCAGGGTGGTTCACAGACAGCCAAAAGGCTGTTATGGATGGTACATATCCCCATGACTCTGGGATGGAGACCCAGGGTTGATGGAGAAATACCACAGAGGGAGGAACTTCAGTTCACACTCAGTCAAGACCTTTATAGAGATCCAAGGATAGAATGAGTTTTGTAAAGAATTAAGATTCTGGTCCATGAAGGGACTTAAGCAGGAATATGAGAGAGAAACTTCCAGGGAGTCAGGACCAGGCAACTTCTGCGGTTCCTCCAGCTATGTGATTGGAAGCCTCTGTCAGAGTAGGAGCCAGTAGAGCTGACACATGTTGCCCTCTGTTTTAGGTTTAAAATCCTACATAGAGTATTTGGAAGTTCTGGAGCAACCACAGCAGCACAGATGTGAAATTTCTCATGTGGTTCCAGGCTCTGAAGGACTGCAGAGTTTTCTGAGATCTCGCGTACACCTACGAGAACTGAAGACCCGCTTTCCTTTCCCATTGACGGTCATCCAACTGCAGCATTTACTTACAGAGATTGTTAGACTGCTGCCAAATACAGTTCAGCTAACTGATTTCGATAAACATATATGACTCTAATTAAAATAATTAATTTGCATTATATATCTGGACTGTGGGTAAGCCCGTGCCTTCATCTAGGGATCTCCAAAGACCAGACAGATGGCCACATCAACGAACCCATTAAAAGTGCTCCCTGACTCAGCAAGGTCCAAGCAGGACCATTTAAAGTCAAGAGAATGACCTGCTAATGGCTTTAATATTTGCCTGCCAGGCTGCTAGGTTAATGGAACAAAGAAAGAGGCAGATAATCCCCAACCATTTAGAACCTCTGCTACAATCCCAATGCCAAGAATCATCTGGCCCCCTGATGGTTCTGTCCTTCACTGTTGGCACCATCCCCTTGAGTGGAAGTGTCTGCCTGCAGCTGAACCCCACCTCTCTACAGTCCTGGTCTCCTGCAGGACTTTGTTGCCTTTCAGTCTCCTCTGCCTCACGCTAAGCATCCTTGGTTCCTCTAGCAGCTCTTCACAGTCCAGGCTGGCTTTAGATCTCTGACTTCACACCATTTTTGCACAAACCCTTAAATGCCCAAATTCTCAAGCAGAACCCACTCCTGGCTGGCTGGACTGAAGAAAGTATGAAAAGACCCTTTCAAAATATTTTGCCAAAGGACAGGTGAACTGAGTATGAAAAGATAGCCGACATCTTAGAAGCACTTAGGCATTAAATTGAGGGTACCAACATCCAAAGGGGGTCTGAGAGGTGGCACTCAAAGCTGTCACATGCTACAGAAAATTCACAACAGAAGGAAAGCAGAGAAAGTGCAGGGCAGAAATCACTTATGTGACACCTTTAAGGTTGGATAGCAATTCAATCAGACTATCAGACAAAAGCCAGGTTGAGTATGTTCGGCTTATCAACAACAGGAATTAGGAGAGGAAAACACAGCAAAGAAATGCAAAAATCATAATAACATTTCTTGAACTGAAAGTATGTTTCAAATATAAAAGACACAAAATGTAATTCTCAGATGTGCTTCAAGAAAGGCTCCTCACACACTAAGTTCTTGGGGAAAAAAAGAGAGAGAAATTATCCTTAAAATCTATTTTTTAAAAAAAAGATCATCCCTGAAAGAGATTAGGCTTGTGTTTTTTGTTTTATATTATTGTGTGTGTGTGTGTGTGTGTGTGTGTGTATGTGTGTGTGTATGTGTGTGTGTGTGTGTGTGTGTGTGTGTGGTGTGTGTGTGTGTGTGTGTGGGTGGGTGGGTGTGTGTGTGTGTGTGTGTGTGTGTGTGTGTGTGTGTGTGTGTGTGTGTGTGTGTGTGTGTACATGCCATGGTGCTCCTATGGAAGTAGGGGACAACTGAGTCAGCTCTCTTCTTCCATCTTCATGAGGGTTTCAGGGTCAAATTCAGGTGGCCAGGCTGGCCCAGCAAGCGCCTTTCCCTGCTGAGCCATCTCACCAGCCCCTAGGCTGGTACGTTTTACGACATATTATAGAAATAGAAACGCATTCTTCTTCTCTTTAGGGAAGGTAAAGCTTTTACGAATGATATTCACGACTTCAAATTTTAAAGACACACCTGTGCTATTCTGTGATTTTTCTCTTTTAATGGCTTATTTTATTTTTGTGTATGCACGTAAGAGTGTTTTGTCTGCATGTATATCTGTGTACCACATATGTGCCTGGTGCCCACAGGCCAGAACAGGGCATTGGATCCCCTGGAACTTGAGTTGACAGCTGTAAACTGTCATGTCGGTGTTGGGCATTGAACCTGAGTCCTCTGGAAGAGCAGTCAGCATTTCTCCAACCCTATTCTGTGATTTTTTTCAACCTATTAGTGAAGATCTTATATTAGCTTGGTTTTTCCCCCCACCATTTTTTATATCTTCCTGTTAAACTGTCAGTAATCTGAGCACAGGAACTATGACATGTCTGTTTTCTCTCAGGACAATGTCACCATAGTAAATATTGGTTGAATGAGTGAATGCGGTATTCCCTAAGTGAACAAAATTAAAATAAAAGCAGAAAAAGATAGCAAATTAAAATAAAATACCACTTGAGACCAAGTTAACATGGTTTTGTATGAGATCAACAAAAATTTACAAACCTGTATTATAAGTTATTCTTAACAAAATGAGAAATGACGGATACCATACTTAGTTATGCTGCACTAGGTGGCTTCCTGTTAGCAACGTATCGTTCCAGTTAGCCTAGTAAGGCCCCGAATTCCAGCCAGCAGATTCCTGGCTTCCTGTCAGCTTCATGAAATGGCCTCTTCCAAGACCTCCCTATCAACCCCCTGGCATGTGAATGAAATCTGGTAAGAGTTCCCTAGATCACGGAAGACACATTCCATGCAGGCCATTCAGGGAGAAATAAGAAAGGGGAGCTGAGGGACTAAGAGGTCAATTCTGGTCTTCCCTGGATGTGTTCACCATGATGCTTGTAGCAAAAAGACCCATTTCAATAAGAACACATTCACTCGGGGCTGGAGAGAGGGCTTGGTGGTAAAGAGCAAGGACTGTTCTTCCAGAGGACCTGGGTTCAATCTCCAGCACCCACAGGGCAGCTCACAACGGTCTGTGCGTCCTCACAAAAGCATACATGCAGGCCAAACACCAATGCACATACACTAAAAATAAATACATTTTTAAAAAAAGAACACATTCACTGGCGGGGGGCGGGGGGGGGCATGACATGACACAATGGGACTGGAGAGATTACTCAGCAGTTAGGAGCAATGTCTGCTCCTGCAGAGGACCTGGTTCGGTTCCCAGAACCCACAGCAGGTGGCTCACAAGCACCTGTAACTCCAGTTCCAGGAGATCCAATACCTCTGGCCTCCATACTACCTGCCTATCCATGCTCCATACATACACACATACATAGAAATGAAACAATATGTTTAAAAGCCACTCCATGCATGTCACCAAGAACGAGAGGGGAAAGTAAGCTTAGAGCTCCTAAATCAGAAGTCAGCTCTCAACCTGCGCTCTGCCCAGTGCAAACGCCTTGGCTCATTTATTCTGTGGTTTCCACAAACGTCTTTAACCTTTAGCTCCATGAAGACTAATCGACTACAGCCTGATCTACTGAAACTGAAGGCCAATGCCCTTGGGCCCCCATGTAAAGAACTAGAAATAACAACAATCTGAAAACTGAAAGGACTCAGCTCCTGTCCTCAGAATTAATAGAAAACATTCTTCAGCAGAGAAAAGGAGAGCATACAACCAGACTGTCTTAATGATGCAAAGATAACTTTGAGGTTAAAGTCAGAGAAAGATTATTCTAAAGAAAGGATACCGAGATCAATTTTATTTGTGAATTGCTCACACAATTCTGAAATAAGATCCAAGTAAGAAAATGTTAATTCCTCAAGTTGAGAAATGGATACATAAAGTTCACTGTATTACTCTCTCTGCTTTTGGTACATTTAAATTATTACTCTTTTATAATTAATACATGTTTTTAATCTTTGCATTTTTATTACACCTAGTTACCTAAGCCATTTTCATGTACGTTTATCATGTACTTTGTACCTATTCCTCTCCTTTGTGAAATTATTCTTAATAAATGTTTTAAAATTTAAAAATTGCCAACAAACTCCAATAGCAGTACATTATAAGGATTATGTATCTCAACTAAGTAGGATTTACCCTAAGAAGTAAAACTTCAATTTAAATAAAACTATTAATATATTTTATCTTATAAATAGAAATGAGACTATTATAAATGGTTACATTATAAGCTGTAGGTCATTTGTTACATTTAACTCAATTTCCTTGTTTTAAACAATATAGAAACACCATGTGATTGTTATTCTAAAAAGAAAAATAGAACAATTTTGCTTAAAAGAGAAAACAAAATAGCAATGTTCACTGCAGTGGTGGAGTTGCTGGGCAGTAAATGCAACACCAGCAAGAAATGAGGAGGCGGCTGGAGAGATGGCTCAGTGGTTAACAGCACTGGAACCCTTTGGTTCCCAGCATCACATGGCGGCCCACAACCACTTCTAATTCCAGCCCCCTCCACATGCACCAGGCACACACATGCTGCACAGATGTGCAGGCAGGCAAAACACCCATCCACATAAAAAACACTTTTTAAGCCTTTTTTTTTTTTTTTTTGAGTTGAGGATCGAACCCAGGGCCTTGCGCTTGCTAGGCAAGCGCTCTACCATTGAGCTAAACCCCCAATCCTAAGTCTTTTTTTAAAAAAGAAACGAGAGAACCACAGCTAAGGAAGAAATGATTCAGTGGGTGTCAGGTGGCGTGAGAATGCTCATTTTTAACATGGGTTTTAGGTAAAACTTGGGGACCCCTGAAGACAGCGCTGAGCTCAGACTTGGGCACCTGGCTTGCTCTCTGTGGGAAAGTCACAAGGCTTATGTCTGCTAACCTCACCAGCAATTTCTCTACAGATCTGAAATGCTATACCATCCTGTAATTTCCCTTTATTCCTCTAGAGCTCCTTATCCCTAAATTCCAAGCTTTTGGCATGAATATAACTTTATCTTCTACCAAGAGACCACCCCACTCTTATGACCAATTCGGGGGAAGGGGTGTGTTAGTTTCTCATGACTGATGGAATACCCACGAATACATCTTAAGAGAGAAAGGATTTGAGTTGTTTCCAGTCTGTGATTGGGCGCAAGAGAGGAAGGGTTTGTTTGGTTCATCCAGTCCACGGCTGGCTGGCTCCATCGCTGTGGGCCTGGGATAAGGCTGAACAATGAAGGCTTCAATCCACAAGCTTTTTAGGGGGACACGGTACTCAAAGCCTAATGAGGAGAAATTAACATTTTTACCTACAGATTCATGGGCTAACTTGAAGACAAACTGAGGCCTGGAGTGGATAAAGTCCTCTGTCCTGAGGCTTCTTTCCTTCTCTGTAGCCCTTCACTGTGTCTGTGATGACCTCCCATTTCTCTGGAACTAATTCTAATTAGATTTGACCTTCGGCACATAGCCTCACCACATTCAGGTCAGTTTCACAGGGCCTCTAATCACAGTACCATGCCACCATGCCCTTCCACCCAGCTGAGGCCAGCTCATCTACACTCTAGTGTGTGCTTTCTAACTCCACGGGGATTCCGGGCTTGTTTTCTGTCCTCTCAACGGTAAGTTCCCTGAAGGGAGGAGGAGAGGAGGACCCAGGCATAGCCTAGCAGTGATTTTGAGCACTGTGCAGTGTTTGTTGAATGAATAAGGACAGAGACACGGAAGCCTAAAATGCAGTGGTAAGATCAGAATAATTTATTTAAACTTCTAAACCCAACGAAAACGTCACTAGTAAATATTTTAGGGAAGCGCATATTAACTTTTAATTTTTATTGTCTTTTTAAAAAAGTTCTTAATTGCATTTGTGTGTGTGTGTGTGTGTGTGTGTGTGAGTGAGAGAGAGAGAGAGAGAGAGAGAGAGAGAGAGAGAGAGAGAGAGAGAGAGAGAGAGAACACTTTCAAGGGTCAGTTCTCTCCCTTTACCATCTGGGTTCCAGGGATCAAATTTGGGTGACTAGGTGTGCACCACCACACTTGGCTTTGTATATACATCTCTAATACAAATGAGTTGCTATTGTTGTGCTTCATTTCATTGGCCATGGCTGGTGAAGGATAAAGAGCTGGTATCTCATATGCACCTGAATTTCTTAGAAGGAATTCAGATTGATACGCCACTTACCAAGGAAATGTCATTCTGAGAAAAGAAGAGGCATCCTAGGCCATGATACTTCTCTAGTACAGCGGCCACCAGGACCCCAGGGAGGCATTTTATATCTTTTCCCTTGAAGGATCCCAGTCAACACTGGCCTGATACAGAATCTATTCACAAGTCATTTCGCCTGGGCCATAAAAACAGTCCAGGAAAAAAGCTGAGTGGCATTACTTCATTTCTCATAAAAACAGTCCAGGAAAAGCTGAGTGGCATTACTTCATCTCATGCGCCTGCGCCTCCTCCATCTTCCTTTCCTCAGCTTGTCTTTTCAAGAGCTGTTTCCACCCAGCGCCTTTTGTTTCAGAGAAAAGGACTTCTGGTGCCTAACAGGAGGTTTACCATGGACCAAAGAAAAACCAGTGACTCCCAACTGGCTCCCAAGGTTTTCCTTAGCCCCATAGCATGAGTGTTAGACATAGCCCTCCCCACGTCCTTTCTGGGGCTCACTTTTCCATCTGATGCTGACGATAAATTGTGTAATTAACTTCCCATCTTACACTTGGAGTGTCCGGGGCCCTGGTCATCAGCATCCTCGGCCATCTCATGCTGAACCAGGTACAAACGAGACACAGGGCATGGCTCTCGAGAAAGCACCCAGGGTCACCACAATCCATGGCGGCACTCCCAAATGACAGCTAGCTGCCTTTGTGACTTTGTCCATGTCAGCAAACTGCCAGGCCACCATCCTGATGGCACATGACATACATGGAAATGACACCATGGTGTGGTGCCTCCCGAATTAATGGCACCCCAAACTAATATTCACTATACCACAGATTTGGTCAGGTCTGGCTTTTCCCCTAGTCACAGAAAAATGCATACACAACAATTTAAACAGAAAATATCCATTTCCATCATCACCCTAAATCGCCCTCAGTGCTGCAGAGGGTAAACACAAATGTTCTTGGAAATGATGGCCCAGGGTATCCTGGGATCACATGTCCTCAGATTATACATCTGCCTGACAAGATTGGGCATCTCAGAGAGAGCTGAGCTTCTTATCTAGCTCACTGCAGATGGCCTCTGCGTGGCCCTCTGGGAGCTCCAGAGAGGCAGCAGCCAGCACTGATGGGAACTCAGGCCGCATCTTTCTTTTTCTTTTTCTTTTTTCTTTTTCTCTTTTTCTTTTTTCTTTTTTTTTTTTTGACAGTGATTTGGGGGCATGGGGCCCAGGCCACTCCAAGAGGACGATGGGAAGTTGGTCACACAATTCATCCTCCTTATCAGATGGACAATGAGCCCTGGAAAGGATGTGGGAAAGGGCTGACTCGAATACCAGTGCGGCCTACACCTCACCTCAGCTGTCCTGGGGTCCCTGAGGCAACCCTCAGAGATAAAAGCAAATGTCACTGTTGAATTACATGCAGCTGCCAAGCCCCTTGTCTTCAGTGGGTGAGGAACAGAGCTCTCTCCATAGGGAGACACAAGATCTGTGATCGGGCCCCTGCTGTCACCAGCTGGACACAGGACCCAGTCACACACACACCCCTTTACACTCAAATCCCAGTTTCCCCAGCTGTAAAGTGAAGGGTCTGTGCGAATGAACTTGGGAAACACGATTATATTACAGGAGTGTGTGTCTTCACTCCCCAGTGCTGAGACTAGAGGCACACTCAGTTATGCAGGGCTTCTTATGTGAGGGCTGTGGGTTTGAACTCAGGTCTTCACACTTGCACCTCAAGCATGCTTACTTCCTGAACCGTCCCCCAGCCCTTCTTACAGTCTTCATATGAAAATCCAGAACCCAGAATCTTGTTTGTACTAGGTATTTGTCTAGGGCTTGAGACACCCTGGGAACAAAGCTCTAAATCCTCATACATTCTGGTGGGGACTCCAATTACACCAAGCACAAGAAAGGAGTGTTAGAAAGGGTTAAATGCGAGGAGACAGAGATGGAATCAGTGCCAGCCCTTCACATTGGATTTCATTGACTGAGATCTCACCCTGGGCTTCTGCCCATTTTCCTAATTCTTGAGTCAAATCTGTACCAGGTACTTAGCCAGGACACACCTAAACAAACACCACTGCTTCGCTTTCTTCCTCCTTGAGCTGGCTTTGATTTCTACATGTTCCTATAAGAAACAGTGATCAGCAGCAGGATGCCAGATAGAGACAGTGGGGGTTGGGGGTGGGGTAGGGCTGGAGGATAGGAGAGATCATGCTATCACAATCCTCACGGTCCCTGGAGGAGTCAGAGAAACATGTCACCTAATTTAGAGTGGGACAAAAGGATCACTTGCTGGAGACCTCTATAGTTTTCAAGCAGTTTCCAGATGCTCTCATCTGGTGTCATATCACGACCCTCCTCCCTCCATTTGGGCTCAGAGGTCTTCCCCACTGACCCCTTACATCTAGAGCAGAGACCCCCCAACTCTCACTAACCATGCCACCAGGAAGTTACCCTAGACTTTCCAGAGCCTGTCACCAGTGGAAGGGGACGTTTCTCCCACCCCACGGTAATTAGATAATATGCACAGTGGTGGGCATGTGCTGTTAAAGGAACCCTGGGGATTGCAGGGCACAGCTGCCACTGAAGACCACTAGGGGAGAACGGACAGAGCTGAGGGGGCTGGGCAGGGCTGTCATTCCAGGTGCAGAAGAACCATGGAGGCCATGTGAGAAGAGATAGCCGGGGAGGCCTGAGAGCAACTAGAGAAGACTAAGGGGAAGGGAGGTTCAAAGAGATTGTGTCAACGGTTTAGAGCGCTAACCTTAGGATGACACTGACCCAGCAAGTCCCCTCCTCGGTATACACCCCAAAGAACTGAGAACGAACGTCCAAACGAAAACCTGCACACTAATGTTCATGGAGAAATATTTATGATAGCCAAATGGCAGAAACAACCCAAAAGGGCATCAATGAGTAAATGGGTAAAGAAGTCACGACATACCCACACAATGCAATACGTCTCAGCCACTAAAAAGAATGAAGTACTGATACATGCTATGACGTGGATACATCATGAAAACATGCGGACTGAAAGAAGCCAGACCCAAAGGATAAAATATTGTATGCTCCCACTTACATTTAATGTCCAGAGTTAGCAAGTCTATACAGAGACAGAAAGTAAACTGGTGGCTGCCAAGGCCTGGTGGGAAGGAGGGACTGAAAAATGCTGCTTAATGGGTATAGGATTTACTTGGGGGATGATAAAAAACTTTAGATAGTAGTGTTTATGCAACAATGTGAATCTATCTAAATGCCACCAAACTGTATACATTAAAATGGCTAACGCTGGAGATAGCTCAGCAGGTAAATTTTCTGTTGTGCATTTTATTATTTCAAAAAGTATGTAACTGACCAGGTCAAATATATATAAGGGAGCCAATAAAAACTATCCTGATTGGAACCACAGATTTGGCAACCAGGACTCTTCCTGTTGGGATGCAATACTATACAGGTGCACAAAGAGTCCAGGAGCAGGAATGGAAGTCTGCAGGGACCTTCAGCACAGAGGTCTTTAGGGCCTATGGTGTCTGGTGTCCCTCAGGTACTGAGGAGAGTCTCTTCCATCTTCACAGACATGTTGGTTATTACAAATGTCTTTATTCTCATTAGTAGAAGTATTGAAAATTCATCGGGGGATATTTCAACCAAATTGTACAGTGAGGACTAAAATCTGTGTTTTTAACTATGAAATGATTCATCAGATATCACTAGGCACTAGCAAATTTCCAAAACCCTCTGGGCGTATCTGATACCATGAGCACCAAAACCAAAATCCACAACTGCATTGCTTGGGAAATTTAGACTGAGGGGTCCCAGAGCCACGGCTCACCTCTCTAGCAGTCTGAGCTGTGACTCCATGTGTCTGTCTAGGGAGTGAGGTGGGCTTCCAATCCTCTCAGATCAAAACCAACCACAATAACAGCATAGTATATCAACAATGGCTTCCAGAGCTGGGCCCAAGGATTACGTCACAGGGCTGTGACTCACGGCTGGTGACACCAAGGCTCTGTTCGACCCTGTGGTCCCTTGTCTGAAGTTCATACCCTTCCCACAGATGAGGTACTTGGCCATGGCCTTACTCTGCATTTTTCAAGTCCACACCTGGGGTTTAGACTCTAGTGTGAAGACTTTTCAATCATCTAAAGTTAAAAAGGAACCTCTAAGTCAGCATGACTCATTCCATTCATGTCAATCCCCTCTTTCACTGAGACCTGTGCTGGGCATGGTATCGGGGACCCAGGTTACCCAGCATGACCCCTGCCCTTGAAGAATTCCTTAGGTTCTAGAGAAAATAAAACTCACAGATGACTCTTAGTGAACACAAGTCAAGAGTGTGGGATTCTCAAGAGAAAGGATGCCTATCACATCCTGTAGCATCTAAGAACTAACTCTTCAGGGCAGCATGGGTCTGGCTCGTCTCTGCATGAGGCCTGGTTGCTGTCAGACAGCCAAGAGTGCCAGGTGCCATCTGCCAATCAGGACCCTGCACAAGGTTCAGGCCGAAGGGTTATTCTGGCTGTCTTAATTAAGCCCTAATTAAGTATTCTGCCCGGAAACCTTCTCTCTCTTGCAGAACTGCACCGTTTACAGCAAACGATTCAGGGAATCAGGTCAGCTGTTGGGTGATGGCAGCCGTTAGGAGCAGCACTGACGGCTGTGAATGGATGCCAGTGGGATTCACAGATCCCCCACACCACAGGGCCCGGAAATGTAGAAAGCCAGCCCTTGTGAAGCATTCTGCTCTGTCCCCAGCCTCAGCAGAGCCCAGTTTTGCCCATGGGGAGAAGGAAAGGGACGTGTAACTAAATGCCTGCTGAGATACATAAGAAGCAAAGAGCAACAGTCAGCAGCAGAGTAGCCATGCCACCGCACTCTCTTTCCTGAATTCTAACCAGAAACCGTAGAGCATTCCAGAAACTGCTGTCAAATCAAACACTTCGATTTAATGCGGGCTGTAAACCATAGGCTATATACCTACATGACCACAATCTGTGAGGCTATTTTCTTCAGGAGGAATCAACCCCTACGTTGGGCAAAGACAGGTGGGAAATACAAACTTGATTTAACATGTGGGGTTTTTGGTTTTGGGAGTAAATTCTAGGAATGTGTCTGTTCTTATTGTTTGCGCAGCAAGGAAACCTCTTCTAAGGCTCGGAGAGGTCTCTGCCAAGGGATGGAGCGAGGGTTCCCTGGAGAGTACGATGTGCCAAGTGAAGGCACACCAGTCTAAGAAGCAGTAGGGACACACCTCAGGCCACCCCAGTCCTGCCCCCACAGGAGCTCCAGCAAGCCCTTCTTTCTGCACCCCCATCTCCACCCTTAAATCTAGACACATCCCAAAGCCCCGCGACCTACATTAAGATTCTGATGGGCAGAGGAGTCAGAAGTTGAATCTCTTCTGTCACAAGCAGCCGCCAGCCAGCTCACACAGGACAGGACCCTGTCAGCTGCACCAACAGCAACCGTCCCACTCTACTTCCCAAGCCCAGAACCCAGGCTTGGGGGACATCCGTCCGCGTTTGGGAGTTGTAGATGTAGCTCGGTGCTTAGTACTGGCTTAGCATGCATGAGGCCCTGGGTCTAAGCTCCTCCAGCCTTGCCCAAACGAAACAACAGAAACCAGAGCAACAGCAAAATCTAGCCACTCCTCGGCTCCCGCGAACATGCTTTCTCAAGTCTCCACTTCTTCCCGCCTCCACCACCACCCGACATGGTGGAGCTGGCATGGCCTCGGAGGTGGACCACTGCAGCTCCTGGGCCCCTAGCCTTGGTGTTTCTCTCTCTCATCTATGCCGCATGTCATGGAATGATCTTCTAAGACGTGCCTCTGACTGTCACTCTCTGGCACAAACCTCTCCGACACCGGTAACTTTTAGGGTGATGTATTAGGTTCTCACTGTGAGCTCCGTCTCCGCTCTGCTCCTTCACAGATGGATGACTCTGGGCAGATTAACTCCCCACTGATCAAGTGGTGACAATAACAGCACCTGCTGCACAAGGCTGGTGTGGGCTTGAAGGAAGGAATGCGTGTAACTGCTCAGGACATGCTGTGCCTGGCCGGCATAGAGGCGCTGCACAAACGGTAGCTGCTATCATTGTTTCTAGGCTGTCAAGGCCCTGACTGTTCAGGCCCCGTGTGTCTCTCTCTTCAGCCTCTCAATACGCTCACATTCCAGAGAGTTCCAGCCCTGCTTAGGCTCCTCCGGCTCTGCTCCCAGAGCGGGACCTTTCATTGCCCGTATAGCCCCTTCCACTGCTGGCTCCCCCGTAGATTTTATTATCACCACCATTACTGCTATTGTTCTGGTTGTCTGTTTTGGTAGGGCTGGGGCTCAAACCCAGGACCTCATACACACTAGGCAGGCACTCTACCACTGAGCTACAGCCACAGTCCCTGAATGATTTTTTTTTCCCAAGACAGCTTTATTGAGGTATGAAAGTCCTGCTTTCACTGGGTGGTGGTGAAAGCGCACGCCTTTAATCCCAGCACTCGGGAGGCAGAGCCAGGTGGATCTCTGTGAATTCAAGGCCAGCCTGGTCTACAGAGTGAGTTCCAGGAAAGGCACAAAGCTACACAGAGAAACCCTGTCTCGAGAAAAAAAAAAAGTAAGAAAGAAAAGAAGAGAGAGATGGCTCAGTGGTTAAGGGCACTGACTGATGTTCCAGAGGACCCAGGTTCGAGTCCCAGGCTGTCTGACCATGCCAGATAAAATAAAATTTAAAAGAAAGAAAGAAAGAAAGAAAGAAAGAAAGAAAGAAAGAAAGAGGGAGGGAGGGAGGGAGGGAGGGAGGGAGGGAGGGAGGGAGGGAGGAAGGAAGGAAGGAAGGACGAAAGGCCTGCTTTCAGCACAGCCATGGGGTTGAGCCTCTGACATCACAATCAACTTCAGGGCAACTTCATGGCTCCCCTCAAACCCCAGACTCATAATTAGTCACTCCCAAGACCCTACACCCCCAACTCCATCCAGGCAATTACTAATCCTCACCAAATGATTTTTAGATTCCACTTTCTACCTCTGACTCTGAGCAAGGTGCTCCCGTCGTGCCCGGCACCTTCCCTCCCTCAGAACGGATCATTTACTTGCTAGACAATAAGCCGTCTATCATGATTCTCTGGTTCCCATGACTCCAGTGCTAGACAAGTGTCCAGTCAATACTGGCTGAGTGACTATAGCCAATGGTACAAGCTGACCAACGCCCAGGACAGGAAAACCAACGGTAACAGTTTCCACAGCACATATGACCAGTCACAACACTCATGACATCCTCTTCTAGGACACTCCTCTCTCAGCCACTACCAACATGGGTCAGACGAGCTTCACCAGGTACCCAACAGTCGGTCTTCAGTGAGGGAAGATGAACAAGAGTTGGAAATGTCACATGAATCTCGAAAGGTCTTATTAATAAAAACAAACCTGGAGCCAGGTATTGGGGTGAATGCTGGAAGATCAGAGAAGCAGAGCAGGCCACAGCCACCTCACCTGGCCAACTTCTCAGCCGATCCTGCTTCCTCAGACTGGAAGTCTCTGAGTCCTCATCCCAGTGGATCTCAGCTGAACTGCTGCTAAAAGCTTAAAAGCTTAACCAGGCCTAGTTCCTGGTCCTCACACCTTATATACCTTTCTGCTTCCTGCCATCACTCCCTGGGATTAAAGGTGTGAGTCACCATGCTTGGCTGTATCCTTGAACACACAGAAATGCAGGTAGATCTCTGCCTCTGGAATGCTAGGATTAAAGGTGTGTGTGTCACCATTTTCTGGCCTCTGTATCTAGCGGTTGTTCTGTTCTCTGACCCCAAATAAGTTTATTAGGGTGCACAGTATATTGGAGAACACAGTATCACCACAGGAAAAAGTGAATGAAACCCTTTTATGGGGCCTGGCATCCCCAGACCATTACTGGGTGAAGTGGACACAAACATAGAAAATAAAATGTTGAAAAGCAAAAGGAGAAGGAAGGAAGCAGTTTGTTCTAGAAGTTTCCTACAAAGCCATTTTGTTAAGCAGTTTCTGTTTTCCTGCACATGCCCGATTATAAAATTAGAGCTGCCGCCCCCAGACAATAATCTATGCCCTTTCAAAATCCAATGGCCATCAGAAGAAAAGCAATTACCTCCTAGTTAAACATTAAGACAATTTCCAATCCATCAACACACCGAGGCAGAAGTTACAGAGCAAGAATAACAAGAGGCTCTCCTCACACTCCCCCGCCCCACACTGCCTGCTAACCCCACTGGAAACACAGCTCTGCCCAGGCCTGGTTTATGAGAAACCGCTCAATGGCTCCCTACTGCCTCCAGGATGAAGCATGACTCCTAGGTAGGTACAAGAAAAGCCTCCTGCTTAATATACTGGCCTACTTACCTAGCCTCATTTTCTTCTAATCACCTTCAAATAACCTCCATCCAAAACTACCCACTGCATCCCTGCCATGTCTTTACCCACTGCATCCCTGCCATGTCTTTACCCACTGCATCCCTGCCATGTCTTTACCCACTGCATCCCTGCCATGTCTTTACCCACTGCATCCCTGCCATGTCTTACCCACAGCATCCTTACCATGTCTTTACCCACTGCATCCCTGCCATGTCTTACCCACTGCATCCCTGCCATGTCTTACCCACAGCATCCCTGCCATGACACATCTTTACCTACAGCATCCCTGCCATGACACATCTTTACCCACAGCATCCTTACCATGTCTTTACCCACAGTATCCCTGCCATGACACATCTTTACCCACAGCATCCTTACCATGTCATGTCTTTACCCACAGCATCCCTACCATGTCATGTCTTTACCCACAGCATCCCTGCCATGTCTTACCCACAGCATCCCTGCCATGTCTTACCCACAGCATCCCTGACACGTCATGTCTTTACCCACAGCATCCCTGACACGTCATGTCTTTACCCACAGCATCCCTACCATGTCATGTCTTTACCCACAGCACCCCTGACATGCCTTTACCTGTTCTCCCTCTGTTTAGAATGTGCTGACTTAGCCCCAATCTTCCACGTCAAATTTTCTGTTCACCTAGGCATGCAGGCATAGTGTTGCCCACCTTTAACCCCAGCTCTTGGGAGGCAGAGGCAGGTGGATCTCTGTGATTTTGAGGCCAGCCTGGTCTACAGTGAGTTCCAGAACAGCCAGGAAGATGTGGAGGCCCTGTCTCAAAAAACAAAAGAAACACAAGCAAACAAAACCCCCCCCAAACTTGTGTTAGCTGTTACCCCACAGCACGAGCATCGTGACTTCTGCAAAGTCTTCCATCATTCCTCCCTCTCTCCCTTCCTTCCTCCCTCCCTCCCTCCCCTTCCCCCTCCCCTCCCCATCTCTCTGCCCCTCTTTTATTTTTGGTTTTTGTTGTTTCTGAGACAGTCCACATAGCCCAGGCCAATAATGACCTTGAACTCCTGATCCTCCTGCTTCCGGATCTCGGCACTGGGACCACAGGTGTGTGACCCTGAAGGGAGCCACACTTCAAGGACTCACAGAGCAGACTGTCAGGTCAACCAGAGACTCAAGGTCAAGGGAACCAGCTATGGTAAGGCAGGGTCATCTTTCTAAGACTAGAAATTTCATTGTAATTAGATCAAGATTTAGGGGAAAGTTCAATAAAATTGTGAATTTTCCCCCATCTTATGTGTATGTCAGAAGTTAAAGTCTACAGTGTCTAAAAGTCTAGACAATAGACCGAGGAATCTGAACTTGAAAGAGGTTCAGTAAAAAACTGACCCCACCCTGTCACCAGGTCACTGTGTAACCCAAGCCCACCCATTACCCAATTAGGACACAATGTGCTGTACAAAATCTGGAGCTGGGGGCTGGCAAGACAGCTCAGTGGGTCAACGTGCTTGCTCACTGACAACCTGAGTTTGCTCTCTGGAACTCACATCATGCTAGGAGAAAACCAACTCCCCGAGAGTTGCCCACTGACGTTCATAGTGGTCCCTTGGCACCCATGCCCCAGTCCCACAACAAACACACACACAAAGGAACCCTGGAGAGAACCGGAAATCTTCCTTGTTATTTACATCCTACAACCCCATAATTCTGAAAATCTGTGAGCAATTTAGTGCCAGAAGTATTTAATAATTATGCTATCTACATACAAATGATTAATGATACAAGGGTTTGCCAGCACACACATAAGAGATATTTGCCAGACATATTGGGAAGAAACCTTGATAATTACATTGTCATTATGACTAAAAAGGGTCCTTTGCTCAAACAGATTTTAATGGAATGCTTGAGAACAAACATGCTACTGAAGTGGATATTTATTTAAATAGACATATATTTAATTAAATCTGTTTCCCTGCTATGTTTATTGCTGCATATACACATGCACAGAATAGCTAGTACAGTTGAAAGTCAAAGTGGTCCCTTTCTGAGAGCAGTCTAGAGCAAACAGGACTCACTTCAGAGTGGGAAATGACTACTCACCAGTCAGTCTGAGCTGAAGGGACTCCTCCAAGACATGAATCCCTCACCTCTTCTCCACAAGGACACCTCCCCTTCATCCCAGGACACTGCTCCCAGGCTATTCTTAAAGATAAAAGGCCAACGTTCCCAGGACTGCAGCCAGAGGAATGTGGGTATCCAAAGCTCATCAATAAGGTGGAGCGGAGAGGATGGTGAGGCCATGTGGGCACAATGTGATGGTCTCTGGCCCAGGCTGCACTGCTCTCAGTACTGGGCACTCCTAGCTGCTGCTGCTGGGCTGCAGTACGACTCTCAGGACAAGGCTGGCTTCTCTCCTTTCAGTGCATTAAGCCCAGAAGTCGTCTGGATGCCATTGTCATCCCCAAGACCTCAGCCACTTGAGCCAGCCAAAGGAGGAAACCTTAGAGGCTCTTGACTGGCACACTGGCTTCCTCTGTGCCAAGGGCAACCCAGACGATAACACCCAAGGGCTTAGGATGCATCCATTCTATGGGGACCCAACACCTGGTCCCCAGCTCTTTCTGCCCAGTCACCTTCGGCTGACGTGAATGGCAAGAGCATTAGTTCACTAAGCCTCACAGGAGCCCTGATGGGCAGGTCACCCCCAAGCACATTATCCTCCCTTAACAGATGGGGAAATGACGGCACAGGAAGATTAAATAACCTGCCCAGCCTCATGCAGCCTGCCCCAGGTGGAGCACAAAATGATCGGGGGCCCTCATGCCAGCTCTCAGGGACAGAGAAGGCTCTAGGTAAAGCTCTTTATAATTCTAGGATCCTGTGCATCATGGATGCCTGGCACAGGAGGCAGAAAAGAATAGGAAGATAAGAAAGCAGGGTAACGGGGAAGGGGCTCTCACCATCTCTGCTTAACTGTGCTAAACCATGAGAGAAGAAAGATATTTAATACACAGTGGAGAGTGACGGCATGGGCCTGCGTGTAGTGGGCAGGAAGGCAGCAAGTGAACGGGTTCATCGGAGGGGTCAGGCTGGGTGGCGTGGCGGTGGCACACACCTTTAATCCCAGCACCCAGGAGGCAGAGCCAGGTGAAGCTCTGTGAGTTCGAGGCCAGCCTGGGCTACAGCATGAGTTCCAGGACAGGCGCAAAGCTACACAGAGAAACCCTGTCTCGAAAAACAAACAAACAAACAAACAAAAAGAAAAAGAAAAAGAAAATGGAGGAGTCAGGCTAAGTGGGGTTCTGTCAGTCAGTGACCTCTGTCCTTCACTCCCCTGGGACTTGGCATAGACCACAGACCTCTAGCTTAAAACTGTGCCCATTTTATTCTTTCTCTCAATAAGCATTAACATCTGGAATGTGTGCAAGGTGCTAAGGGAGACAAAGATGATCAACCTGCCCCGAAGTAAAAACCAGCTGGGGATGTCATCAGGGAGCACACAGAAGCCACTAAGACAGTGAACGGCAGCAAGGCCCGGAGCTGGTAGGAAGCCCAGGGGTCTTCTGGAAAACTCAGAGTAAAGGGAGATCCCAGGGAAGGGAGCCATCTCCACAGCACAGGAGAGGGAGTCCTGCAAAGCTGGCCAGAGAGACATTAGAAAGAGAAAGTACTTAGGGTAGGGCACCAGGCTATCCTCAAGACCCAAACCTCACGGTGGTAAGGAACAAAGGGCAGCTGGGCACGAGGGCAGAGGCATGTGAATCTCTGTGAGTTCAAGGCTAGCCTAATCTACAGAGTTCCAGGAAAGCCAGGGCTAGACAGAGAAACCCTATCTGAACAAAACAAGACAAAAACATAAACAAACAAACCAACAAAAAACAACCAAGAGAGAACAAAGGGTATGTCAGGTAGGGTTGAGGCTTGAGGGTGGGGTTGACACCAAGAAGCCAGATCAACAAACATCTGAAGTGTGGAATAAGGAGGTTAAATTTTACTCCCAGAATCACCCCAGTCAGTAAGCGTTAGTGGGAGAAAGGGCAGGGAGGCCATTGTACTTCTGAGGAATGCGGGACGACATGGAGGAAGATATGCCAAACCAGACAAAACCCACCTCTGTTTTCTTTTATCAATTGTTATCTAGTCCTGACCACTCCCAAGTTCAACAATTTAAAACATGTATTTGGGAGGCCAGAGGTAGTGACATACTTGGAAGGCTGAGGCAGGAGGATTATGAGTTCCAGGACATCCAAGCCTACAGAGTAAGACCCTGTCTCAAAGGAGAGAGGGGGCTGGGGGCGGGGTATGGATGCAGTTCATTCTTTAGAGTGCTTGCCTAGAACTCTTTATTCCCTGCACAGCATAAGCTGGGAGTGGTGGGGTATGCCTGTAATCCCAACAATTTGGTGATGAAGGCAAGTAGATCAGAAGTTCCAAGTCATAGATACAGTGAGTTCAAGGCCTACGTAGGTGACAGGAGACCTTTTCTTTTTTTCTTTCTTTACTTTTTTTTTTTTTTTGGTTTTTCAAGACAGGGTTTCTCTGTGTAGTTTCGGTACCTATCCTGGATCTTGCTCTGTAGACCAGGCTGGCCTTGAACTCACAGAGATCTACCCGCCTCTGCCTCCCGAGTGCTGGAATTAAAGGTGTGTGCCACCATGGCCCGGCTGAGACCTTTTCAAAATAAACTAGGCCACTAGATGCCTCAGCAGGTAAATGTGCTTGCTAGGCATGTATGCTGAGCTGAGTTTGAGCCTTAGATCTCAAAATGGGAGGAGAGAACCAGCTCCTGAAAGTTGCCCTCTGACTTCCACGGCAGGTACACAAAGCCTGTTAATATTCTGACCCAGCCTGCGTCCTGACATAAAAGCCTCGTTTTAAGGAAAAACTCCTCCCCCTCTCTTCCTCTCTCTCCCTCCCCTCTCTTACCCCTCCCTCTCCCCCCCCCCCCCAGGTGTGCACTCCAGAGCTTTCTCTCCCTTTCAATTTCTTCTTTGTCTCCCTCTTTCCTATCCTTCTCTTCATCTCTCTAGTATAAGAAACTCTCCATGTGGATGCAGCACCTGGGTGTGAATGACTTTCCACAAGCCGCCACGGTGGGGTACTCTGGCCTGGACAGCTGGGGGGTTCCCTACTCGTGCACAATTCCTAACAATGCCTACACACATGCACACACAAATAACATGAAAAAAATTAGAAATACACATAAAAAAGTCTAAGTCTAGAAGGGTATTTAGCACCTTGAATGTAAATAAGGTAATACAACAAAATATTTGTTACGCTTTGCCCCCACAGAGGGTCATAACCCTAGCCATCAACTTCTCACCCAAGAACGCTTCTCCCAAGATGATGATGAGGTAATGTCTGTGAAATGCCCAGAGCTCTCTGAAGATGCGTGGCAAAAGGCATCACTGTAATTAATATTTAACGAGATACTCCCAGCTCTGATCTTTTTTTCTGCAGACTAATGTTACGTCTACAGGATAAGGTGATGCCAGATTGGTCCCCACATCAACTTCTCCAGCACACAGTGCCCAGCCCTGCTACCCATCCCCTGGGCTCCTTCCTTCTATGGTTGATGGGTCCCATTATCCCAACCATTCAGGACTGGTCTCAAGTGTGAGAGTCTAAGGTTGCTAGAAAAGGAAGGTCAAAACACATCAAGGTGAAGGGCAAAATAAATGTCAGAGGGCAGTCTTCCTTGGGGTCCCATTTCAAAGCATGAGAGGACCCCATGAAGACTTCAAGGGGAATTATTTTAGCAAAACCCACATCCTAAGCCAGTTAATATTTTTAGGCCTACTGGAGTACTCAAGAAAGGAAGGAATAAGAATAGCTGTGTGGGTTCAATTACAAATGGAGTGGAGAAAATAATTTCAAAAGTTCAAGGGGAAAAAAATCAATCTATTTCCTCCCTGCCCCAAGCTTTCACATCTATAAATATTCACACAAATGGACCCAAGACCACGCTGCCTTCGAAAATGCTACCTGTCTGAGAGTCTGCAAGATCGATGATGTGCTAGGCTGCCTCTCAATGCACCTGAGCTCAAACAATACTTCCCGAAGTGTCTCTGTTCTTAAATAATGTCATTTCCCCTCTCGGATTACCAGAGCAATACATGCGCCTGGCAGAAAATTTTCATCTCTTAGAAATAAGAAAATATTCTCTAAAATCTCCAAGGTACTCATTATCTTTCCTTTTCGTATGAAAACACATTTTTCAACATAGCTTGAGAACTTTCCTTTTGGATGAGTTATAACCTGGTTTCCCCTGTGCCTTTGCTCTTCTGCTACAGTTGTCCTGTAGGTAGAAGCATCCCGTCTGAAGCAATGCCCTATTCTGGACACTTGGTTCTTTTTCTGTGTCTTACAGACACTGCTGATAGACACATCTTTGCCTGATGCATCACGGGTTATTCTTAGGACTGGCCTACTGGGTGAAAGACCGTTGTACACCAATGCAGAGCTTTTTTGTTTGGTTTTGTTTGGGGAGACAGTTGGTAGCCCAGGCTGGCTTTGAACACACTATATAGACAAGGATGGTATTAAATCCTGACCCGACACATGAACATGTCCTCTGAGTACCTGTAGTACAATGCACATTTGAAAGCTGATACAGCCAAAATGCCTGGCAGACAGGTTATCTCAAATTTACTCCCTCCATCTGTGGGAGAGCCACTCCCCAAAATGCTCATTGTCCTTTAATTTGATAGATGTATAAAGGTAACATTGCAGCCAGGGATGTAGCCCTATTGGTAGAGTGCTTGTCCAGCATGTTGAGGCCGGGGTTTGAACCCAACCACTGACTGACTATTACCAGGTATGTTGGCACTCACTTGTAATCCCAACACCGGAAAAATGAAGGCAGAAGGGTTAGAAAGTCAAGGTCCTCCTTAGCTACAGACAGTTTGAGGCCAGCCTGGGCTACAAGAGACATTCTCTCAAAAATAAGAAAACAAAGGCGTGTCACTGCTTTTATGTGCAGCTCTTTGATTATTGGAGACGTCCCCAAACCTTAGTGTCAACAGTGCTCTTCAGAGTATGTTTACAGTGCGGTTCTGATCATCAGACCTCCCTACCAGACCACACCTCCCGCAAAGGATCTCCTTCATCCCTCTCCAGACGAGGAAAAGAGGAAACACAAGAAAAAGCGCCTGGTGCAGAGCCCCAATTCCTACTTTATGGATGTGAAATGCCCAGGAAGCTATACGATCACCACGGTCTTTAGCCATGCACAGACGGTAGTCTTGTGTGTCGGCTGCTGCACTGTCCTCTGTCAGCCCACAGGTGGAAAAGCATGGCTGACAGAAGGATGCTCCTTCAGGAGGAAGCAGCACTGGAAAGCACCTGATTCAAGATGAGTGGGAACCAGCCCAATAAACACATTTTTGGATATATTAAAAAAATACATCTGCTCCTCTAAAGGGGTCTCTCATGCCTCTAAGGACACCTTGGTGGTCTCCTCACTCTGGACCAGGCACACCGTTTTCACCTCCATGCCTCTCTCACCAAACATTTCAGTCTTTCTTTCTCCCACTGCTACCTCTTGCAAGAGGGGTGGGGTGTCTGCGCCGCCATGGGCACCACGCTAAGAGGAGAGAATAGCCAGGGTGCTGTGAGAAGCCAGGGCAGGGTCATTAATGAGCTTGGGAAGAAAACAGGGCGGTGGGGCAAGAGCAAAGTCCAGAAGCTTGCTAGAGTACCAGCCACAGAGGGGGAATATTTTCATCACCAAGGCATGGGGAGAGAGGCTGAAGACAGGTTAGCTCAGGCCAAACTACTGAGCTGCCTCACCTGTGCTCCACTCTCTTCCCCGGCATCTTAGTTCAGACTTGTGATCCCTGCCTGGCTCATCTCAGCTGCAGATTCATCTAAGAGCTTTCCCACAGCACCCTCCTCAGCATCCATCCATCCATCAGGACCTCAGTGCCTGGGGCAGGAACTCTGGCTGGCATACCAATCTACTCAGCAATCCCCAGTGAATAGAGCACTGTTCCACGACTCTTGGGCACAAGTCTCGGGAGCCTGGCTAGAAAAGAAAACTCCTGGCTGGTGATATATTCTCTCATACCCCAAAGCTCTCAACATCCGACTGAACTTACATAATAGGCAATCTATAAAAGTGTGCAGAATCTAACCAAATTAAGTTGAGCAGAATAAATATAAGAGAGGTGATGCCTGGACACAGACTATATGGATCTGTTGCCCAGACAGCTGGGAAAATTGAAACTGTCTTTGAAGATTAGTTTCCGAACACAATCATATTAAAACGTGGAGTAATTTCCTTCAGGTGTGAATTTTGCATCTACATGGCCAGTTCTCAGGCACACAGCTGCACTTGTTCAGCCAAGCTGCATATCCCAAGAGCCCTGTGCACAAAGGTCAATCAATTCTAGAGGTTTGCAATTTTTCTTTTTCCTTTGAAGAAAGGCCCCTAACACAAGCCATCTCCCCTGGGGTTTTCCACACTGACAATTCCAGTTCAGGGCAAAAATTCAATCCTTTCCCGTTCATGTTTTCATGAAGGCAGCAAACAGGTCTAGATAATTCTTCCTCAAGGGCCAAAAGGCTGAACATTCCCCAAGTTCATCAGATTCCCTGGGCTAGGGATTCCTTCCTTCTATAGGGAGCCTCGGGCTAAGTTGCTGGGCGTCTCTCTCCCCTCCCTTACCCCCCCCCCCACCAATGACCTCTACAAAACTGAGAACTACCCTACCCGCACAGTTCCTCAGGCCTAGAAGAACTCTCCAGGCAGTGGATTAGCAGTCTGTGTTGAGGCATTAAATGCAGTGTCATGGACTGGAAGTCACTGGGGCCCTGCCAGGGAGGTACTCGCCAGATTCACAGACTCAGTGACAACTGGTGAAATAATAAAACCCAGGCACCTGGGAGGTGGAGGCAGGCCGATCTCTGTGAGTTCAAGACCAGCCTGGTCTACAGAGAGAGTTCCAGGATAGCCAGGGCTACCTGAAAAACTCCACTCTCAGGATTGCTTGGTCACAGAGGATTCCTATATAGGCTGTCCCATTTTTCTGGGAACATTTCCCAGGTAGGCACCAAAGCCTCCTTCTAGTTCATTCTGGAAGCTAGAGGCTGAGCACTCCAGGGCACAGGCTCAGTGAACTGTGTTAACTGAAGAAATGAATGGTGATAAAATGAAGGATGGACATAGCTAGCTAACTGTCTCGGGAACAAAACAAAACAAACAGAAAGAATAAAACCCTAAAATATCACCAATGCTTTGGGCTTGAAAATCAGGAGCCTGGGCATGTGCCACTATGCCCAGCCAACCAAACAAGTCTTGTCTCTCTTCTCCTGACAGCTCTTCAGAGAACAGAAAAGGGAGATGGGCATTGACTGACTCTTCCGCAGTTTTAACATGCCCTGATAATCAAATGAATGAGCAACTAAATTCTGGGCCTGGTTCATGAAGCCAGAAAAACCCAGGCTGATGGAGTCATAAGTCCTGGTACTTTCCCCTGGACCACACAGACCTCCAGTCTCCAGTAGGAAGGCTAAAGCGTACTAACAGGAGCCAGTTGGAGCACATGGCAGGTCCAGGACAACAAGGCATAGATCAGAAGGCTGGAAGCCAGGGCTGCAGCTTCTCCATCCTATGAATCCGGAGCAGTTAAGTACCACCTGAGTTCTTGCCACACTTGCTTGACAAGGGCACACTGACTCCAGGAGCAGGTCTACCTCACAACACCCCAGAGGCCCACATCTGCTCTTAGGCAATATACCTGGTGACCATAAAAAGAGCCACAGAACGGCAGGAAGCCAGACAAATGCAACCATGCCAGCAGTCATAACCATCATCGTTTATTTATTTCTTCAGTCAACACAGCTCGCTGAGTCTGTGCCCTGGAGTGCTCAGCTTCTAACCTCCAGAGTGAGCAAGGAGGAGTGTTCAATGCCTACCTGGGAGAAGGTCCCCCCAAAATGGGACAGACTATATGGAAATCCCCTGTGACCAAACAGTTCTGGGGGTGTCATCTTGAACTGGGATGTGGCAGAAGGGGAGGCTCCCTCCGCCCTGTGAAGGCATCCCATCCCAGACAGGTAAAATGAAGATGTCTCAGAGCAGCTCCAGCAGACAAGGCTTGTCAAAATGGAAAGGCTTCATCCTCTAGACCCACCATGCAAAACCAGAACAGATCTCTGCCCTGCCCCTACCCAGCCCTTCAGGCTCCCAGCAGCTCCCTGTGAATATTTTTCTTACCATGTGAGCCTAAGGTCTCCTTCAAACCCGAGATTCTTATGATCCAGCTATGGCCCATCGTGCTGGCCCCTGCACATCATCCATGGGCCCTGAACCGCAACCTGGGTCCCCGGTGAGGCTGTAGCTCACTTCCTTTGAATGCACAGTTCTGCTTTGCTTCTCCCTCTAAATGTCTTACTCGTGGAGGCTTGGTTCAAATGCCAGTGCCTTCGGGAAGCCCTTCTAGATCTTTTCCCAAGGCATGCCCACGGGTCTTTGTAAGGTATAGCACCTTGCCCAGAGCCAAACAACTGTCATCTGCAAGTGAGGCAGGGACTTAAATGATTCATCGCTCTCCTCCCCACCCTCCCCTGCTTCCTGCCCTGCATAGGCCTTCTTTGGCAAAGCTCAGGTGAACTGGGGTTGGAGTAGCAGCCATGGAGGGTGCTTTGGGCAGATGTGAGGCTGGAACCTTGGGAGCAAAGGGGACAGCCCTGAGCAGAATCTGGAGCTGCTCAGACTTTGGCCCCATGAAGCCACCATCCTGTCCCCTGCTCTCCCTCAGCCCTGTGAACTGCATATAAAACCCACCACTCCTGCTTGCTCCAAGGCTTTTGGGTGCTCTAAACTGCCCCGTGAGCCCAGAAGGCAGCAGCAGATTGTGAATCACATTTAAAAGACCGTAGGGTTTTGCACAAAGTTTGTTGAAGGGGAAGGGAGCTCACACAACATTCTTTTCAGGACTTCCAACCAATACTTCCTGGTTTGTTTGTTTGTTTGTTTCTGTTTTGTTTTCTTTGTTTTTATAGAAATAGATGTGTATTTGGGCCCTGAGAAAACAAATGATTTTTGTTTTCCCTATTGGAGGGAAATACAAAGACCTAAGATTCCCCCTGTCTCTTCCGTCCAGGGCACTCACTGGGGGACTGTCTGTAACTCTAAGAGCTGCTGATGAATATTTTAACAGCAGCAGCAGCTTCTTCCCATTGATAAAACTCCACTGACAAGCTGGAACACGCTGCTGAAATGAGGGCGTGGACCAGAAAGACCTGCACTGCTCTGGGCAGCCTGAGCCTCAGAGGCCCTGCCCCTCCCACCCCCAAAACAGGGAGAGGATGATCTTTGCAGCACAAGCATGACAGCAGCCAGGATGCTGACCGACAGGAGAGAATGAAAACATGGGGATCGGAAAGCAGAGGCAGGCTTGACCTGTTGGAATATTCCTATCATCTGAGCACCAGGAGGGCGAGCTAGGACAGGGGGATCAAAACTTTGAGGCTAGCCTGGTCTACATAACAACCCCCACCTCATGTATATAAAACCACTCGGGATTGGAGAGATGACTCTGTGATTAAGAGCACTGGCAGCTCTTCCAGAGGACCTGGGTTCAATTCTCAGGACCCACATGGTGGTTCACAGAGGGCACCAGGTATGACATGCATGTAGTGCAGACTCATGCAGATCACACTCACACACACAGAGACACACAGACACACACACACACACAGACACACACACAGACACACACACACACACACACACACACACACAAAATGTAATTAAAAAATTTCCCAAGCAAAAGAATGTAAGTAAAATAGGGAGCCAAGGGCTGAGTGAAATCCACATCCCCTAGAAGAAATCTGTGCAAATCTCAAATCAAGGGAATCTGTAAATAACTAAAAGTCTTTTTTCGACATAGAATTCTGTTACTGGGCTTTAGGTGAGCAGCCCATCATGAATGTCCTTGATACAGAAAGCAGAAGAGACGTCCAGGAGGCAGACTGGAGCCATGAATCCACAAGTCAAGAAATAACAACAGCAGGGCAGTGGAGGCACAAGTCTTTAATCCCAGTACTTGGGAGGCAGAGGCAGATGGATTTCTGTGAGTTCGAGGCCAGCCTGTCTACAGAGAAAGTTCCAGGACAGCTAAGGCTACACAGAGAAACCCTATCTCGAAAAACCAAAACCAAACAAACAAGCAAACAGCAAGAACAAGCAAAAAAAAAAAAAAGAAATATAACAGCCACCATAAGTTGAAAGAAGTAAAGGAAGGATCCTCCTCCCCTGCTCTGCCCCCACTCCTGCCCCAGCCTCCACACAGAGGACCGCAGTGCCAACAGCTTGATTTTGCGACCTCCTGTGGATCTCCATAGCTTTAAAAGCCATGGTGTGATGGTGTTACAGCATCCACAGGTAACTAATACAGCACCTCAGAAGCAGTCAAGTCGGGCTGACCAGGCTACCCAGTATCAGCCAATGGTTCTAAGTTCTTAGAATCTGCTTTTTCCCACTTTCCTTCCTTGAGCCCACAGGATACTAAAAGCAGAATAAAGACCCTCATTTTTGCCCGTCTCCTGAACTGTGGGTCACTTGCTTAGATGGGAAGGTCTGTGTGCTAATCAATCAAGGAATGTCCCCCTTTTAGGGTTGACAGGTTGGAGATAAGTTATTGACCCTTTTTCCTTTAGAGTTACTTTGGATTAAGAGAACTTCAAGGAACAGTCTACCTCTCAATTGAGGACATAGTCCATGAGGGGGGCCACACCCTGGAACACCCAACTTGTCCTCTCAATCAATATGAGGTTCTTTGGACACCCTTGCAAGACCAAAGGGATGATCACTGACACCACACCTAAACCAGGATTATTTAACTATGTATACCTCTTGCCCCTTGCTCAAATTCTTCCTCTACTTAAACCTAAAGCCCATTCCAGTGCTCCAATGATTGACTTGGGGGTGGGGTGGGGAGTCACTGGACCAATTTATATTGAATAAATCTCTCTGCTTTTCACAGTCCCTTGTCTCTGTAATTAGAGTCTTAGGACAGTGGCCGAGCCTTGCTTGTTGGGGCTGTTGGAGGCCAGGCTCTGACTCTAACTCCAGTTATAATAACCCAGAGACAGACCCTGAAGTAAGGTGACAACCCTGCTCCTGGGCTGAGCAGACCCCTGTACAGCTGTGTCCTAACTTAGTCCTTTTTGGGCACCAGACAATCTAAGCTACTTTGCCTGAAGACATGAAGACTCGGGAGCCTGATCTCTGAATGTCTAAATGGCCTACGTGACTATTTATTGCAGGAATGAAGAAATGGATTGGGTGTGTTGGGGGCCGGGGAGGGGGGGGAGGCTCAGAGAACAGAGTCAAAGCAACAGGGCAATTCATCGCCCAAGGAAGATTTGTGGCTCAGCGTAACAAAAACTTTCTAATAATCAGAGTCAGCTGAGGGTGGGATCAAAGTGCTTGGAGGAAGGTCAGTCCAAGTAGACCTCTGGGTGTGCTAGAGGAATTCCTGCCCCAGACAAAGGGTGCAGTTGACCAGTTGGCAGCCCTGGAAGGTCTGAGACTGACAGCTAAAATATCCTTTAAGTAGGTGTAAATTTAGGTCTTTGCATAAGACAAGGCATGTTCCCACTTTTATTATTACATGGCGTTTGTGAAGAACTAAGCACAGAACCTCCCCAGAATTGAGCCTCAGAGAGAAACAATCAGTTCTTCCCTGACCCAGAGAGGAAGAAGGCGGGTAGGCATGCAGCTCCACACAGACATCCCTTTCCAAGCTGACCAGCAGCCAACAAACGGCACTTGAGCAGGTGCCCGGGAGCTTTGTGCAGCCTAAGTTTGATGCTCTTTTCCCAAGAAAACCAGAGAGCACAGACTCCAGGTACCAGCTCAATTATCTTAAGAGGAAATAAAAAGCATCCCTCTTGGATAACTGCGTTTTCTTTCCCCTCCCTCTAAATCCTCCCAGGCAAGTACTAAGCAGACCTGACCCTCTTTAGCTTCTAAGATGAGTGCATGTGCATTCAAGGTGGTATGTCTGTAGACCCTCCTTGTGAATTCTGTATTTGCAACCAAGGACACAGAAGTAACTCATCAACTAAACATGGGATGGGTGTTTTGGTTGGGGATGGGTTGTTAGGGAAGGTAGGCTGTAGCCTACACCCTGTCCATATTCTGGATACTGTGGACAGGAAGTACAGCCTTTCTCATCTGCCTGCACATCTGTCTTCTCTTAAGTCAAAATCTCAGAGAAAGGAGCGCTGTTACATCTGGATGAATTCCTCTGAAGCTCTTTCCATTCAGGATTTTGAAAATTCGCCATGTTGCCCTTTTATAGAAACTGCTGGGTTCTTAGATGATTGATTCCTCAAGAGAGGTTAAAAGAAGACACTTTCATATCTACTGCCACCTCTTTTCCAGGGCGCGCACGTGTGTGTGTGTGTGTGTGTGTGTGTGTGTGTGTGTGTGTGTGTGTGTGTGTGTGTGTGTGTGTGTGTCTGTGTGTGTGTGTGTGTAAGAGAGTTGTGTAAGAGTGTGTGTGTGTAAGAGAGTGTGTGTAAGAGAGAGAGAGAGTGTGTGTGTGTGTGTGTGTGTTTGTGTGTTTGTGTTTTCTTTCTCTCCCAAAGAACCAACACTAAGGACGCACATCGTTCAGCAGCTGGCTTACTGAATGATTGGAAGCCTGGACCATTTTTACCCACCACAAATATCAGATGAGTCCCCGAAAACATGTCATATCAGTGAAATAATAGCCACTACTTCCCATCAACTGGCAAAGCGCCACACCAGCCTTCTCACTGTCCCTCAGGCAGAGAGTTAATCTAGAAACAAAGCAAAACAAGCTGTCCTGTTTACAGAGCTGCAAACGGGGATCTATACTTACCCAAACAAACACAAGCTCCTGCTTTGCTTCTGAGCCCCTGTTCGCTGCCTGCCTTAGACTACAGTAAAAATACAACAGCATGCATACATCAGAACTGTGTGGTGGAAGGCACTGAGCACATGGGCATGCATGACACTTGAAAGATTACTGGACCAGATCTCTTGGTACAGTAAAAAATGTTTTTTTACGGGCAGGTGAGATGGCTCAGTGGGTAAAGGTGCTAGCTGGGAAAGCTTGGTATTTTGAGTTTCTCCCCTTCCCCCTACAATAATGAATACGTTTTCAAAAGAATGCTTTTTTTTTTTTTTTGAGCTGAGGATTGAACCCAGGGCCTTGCACTTGCTAGGCAAGCACTCTACCACTGAGCTAAATCCCCAAGCCAAGAATGCTTTTTATGATATTATCGTTCAAAGCTTGAAGGCTCAAACATGCACAGCATGTTTATTTAGCATAGGTCACATTGAAAAGCTAAATTCAAAATTCCTCAATTTTGAGGCTGCATCACTCTTCACCCAGTAAGGCCCTAATTTAGAGCCGAGAGAACTGCTCGAGTGGGTTCAGCTGAGGACCACATGCAACCCTTATGCAGCAGCGGCGGCGGCGGCGGCGTCAGTGGCGTGCTTCTGGCTTCACTCAAATCACTTCTGATCTCAGGAAAATCACAGGCTTTTGTCAATCTTGAACAGCAAGTGTGTGACAAGCATGCACCACAGCTTGGCACTACGACAGGAGGATGGGGTGGGGAGAAGTGGGGCACTGCACCTGCCATTCTGGGGGCCTCTTGTGGGTTCTATCTACATGCACAGAGGACTACACACAAAACCTTCCAAACAGCTGCTTCTCCATGAGCACTACCAAGGGTGCCGGGGAGGTCAGGGGTTTATGAACACCCGAGACAAGGCAATTAGAAAGATGGCTCCCTAGGGAGGTAGGACTTGAGCTTGGTCTTCACACTAAGGCTAGGCAGAGACCTGAGAAGGTGGCTAGAGACAGGGGTGAGGGACTAAGAGTGGTGAAGAAGGATGGATGACATGTCTACAAGACTGGGGACTCTCAACTTCCAGCACAGGACCCCGTGAAGTCTATGAGAAAGGTCAGGATGTGATCAGAGCCACTTCAGAAAGAAATGACAGCAGCCTGATAGTCGAGAGAGACTGGAAAGATGGGAAGTCTGAGAGACTTTGGAAATTAAATATCGTGGCCACCATAAAGAGGGAGCAATCGAGGACAAGTCATTGATGACGTTCCTCACAGCAATAGATGACTATCTTCTCCTGCCGTGGAGTCTCCAGCCTGGGAGGAAGACGACCACCCTATCTATGGCCAGGAGGCAAGGTCAGGGATTCGGTATCGGGGCTGGTATGGCCATACACTCAACCTCACTCAAGCGTTCCCTTCATTCATCAGAGAGCACTAAAGGGTGCTGCTCTGGGGGTCTTGTGGTGAGAAAGGGGAAGAGAAATAAGGAGCAGAGAGGAAAGGGAAAGGTAGGGAGGGCATTAAAGGGAAGAGGGGTGAGAGAGAGAGAGAAAGGGCCATGAGGGAGAGAGGACAAGAGATCCTGAAGCATGTCAACTGATCATGCCATTCCCCAAGCAAAGCAAGAGCAGCTTCGAGTGGGTGCTGCGACCTGGAGACCCCTCTCCTGAACTCCTCAAATGGCTTAGTCCAGAATGTGCCCAGTAACTGTGGGATAGCATTTGTGTAGACAACCTGTCTCACCCTGAAAACACCCAGTCCCTCTACCTGGGATGGTCCTTATTCCCTATTACTTGGTGTTTATCACATACATGCCACTCTTCTGAGTACTTTTTTAAAATTAGGGATTAGAGAGGTGGCTCAGCAGCTAAGAGCACTTGATACTCTTGCAGAGAACCTGGGTTCAATTCCCAGAATCCGCATGGTGTCTCACAACCATCTATAACTCCAGTTCCAGGGGACCCAATGCCCTCTTCTGACCTCTAAGGGCACCAGGCAGACACATGGTACACAGACATACATACATAAAAGCAAAACACTCATACAAGTAAATAAATCATATATATTACACATAATAATGTATGTAATACACATAATCATTTATTTGTGTGAGCATGCACACATGTGTAAACGCATCAGGGCATGCACATGGCAGTCAGAGACAACTTTTGGGAATTGGTTCTCTCTTTCCACCATGTGAGCCTGGGCACTGGACTTGGGTCATCAGGCTTGGCAGCATGTGCCTTTACCTGGGGAGCCACCTTTCCAGGCCCCTCTTCTAAGTACCTTACATGTATCAACACATTTAATACTCCCAACAACCTTATCAAGTGGACCCAACACTCCCCCTGGTAAACAAATAAAGAAATAGAATCTCATAAGATCACATGACCCGGAGCTGGTGAGATGGCTTCTGTGACCACACGTGAAGACCTGAGTGTAATTCCCAGGACCTACACGGTGAAAGGAGGAAACCAATTCCCACAAGTTGTCATGTCCTCTGACCTCCATGCACTGTGGCACACACTTGCGCGCGCGTGTGCGCGCGCGCGCGCGCGCATACACACACACACACACACACACACACACACACACACACAGTTTTTTAACTACTAAGTAACCTAAAGGTAGAATATATGCAGAATAAGTAGACAGATCCAGGTAGTGTGGCCCAAATCTGTATCCTCTTCCAAGAAGCTTCAGCACAGCCCCTTCCTAGATCCTTTGCTGTAGCATATAGAGACAGACAAGCGCCCCGAAGGCCCCCGTGCTTTGTGCCTATCACTTTCTCCCATACCGCCCCGAGTGTTTCTTTCACAGCACAACCTGCAATTGCCTTATTTGTGTAGTTAGTTGTTTATTCTGTTCCTCTAACTGGAACACAAACTTCGGTAAGGCCTTTTGCTATCCTAGAATAATTCTCTGGTTCACGTAGCCATCCTAGGAATAACTGCTGAATGAACCAAGGAGGGGGTGTTGTGGATGCTATGTCGCACTACACCAAGTCATAAAGTATCGAGTGCTGTTCTCCGCCCTCTGCTCTCATTCTTTGACCACTATAAGTGGTCAGCATCCTACACAAAAGCAGAAGGGAGCCAGGGCCCAGTCCCTACATGGACAAAGCTGACACATTTATAAGTGACTGTCAAATCCTCCTGCCTGGGTCCTTGAGCACACAGTGATAAGCCTGAGGGAGGGCAGGGATTGTGGCTTCTGATGACCCCATCGGTAGCCTCCACCACCTTTGGTATTTACGGGACACTGGAAGCTGTCGGTGTCCGAATCAGATCTGAGCTCCCTCCAGAGAACACGTGCCTGTTTCTGGGATCAGGAGGTTCCCTGAGAAGGAACACACTGTCACTGGAGCTCTACCCTGGGAGAAAGGTTCTACATGGATGCACAAGTTCAAACAAAGACACCATTTTATCTCCCACGAGTGCACAGCCACATACCGAACCTGCTGCCCATGAACATGCTAAAAGAGGTACCCACTCTGACCAGACGCCAGTACATACAAACACCATGCTTGTCGCTTTCACATACGCTCTACCTTGTGCATTGGCCATTATCTCTATTCGCCTTTGACAAATGAGAAAATGGAGACTCAGAGGACCCCAATTCAGTCCCACAGCCAGTGGAGACTGACACACTCCCCACTGTCCTCTGCTTTCAGAGGGCTCTCACGGCACATCCGCCAGACTCCCTCATGCCCCATGACCTGAACTTTGCTAGTCTGTGATCATCCCAGC
This sequence comes from Onychomys torridus, assembly GCF_903995425.1. Taxonomy (NCBI): domain Eukaryota; kingdom Metazoa; phylum Chordata; class Mammalia; order Rodentia; family Cricetidae; genus Onychomys; species Onychomys torridus. The sequence continues at coordinate 65,905,758 of NC_050444.1, read as the reverse complement.
CCTTGACTTGAAAACGGCTTCCCCGTCCACCTGTTGCCATCCCGTCCTTCCCTCCACCTTCCAGCATGCCAGCTCCTCCAACTCTCCAGCTGGAGTTCACAGTCCATTTCCACAAACCCCCACCGATGGACCCCAGAAGCCCCGCGGTATAATTCTCTACTCCTCAGCTGTTGCAGTGAGGGAACCTGTCAGTAATTTTCCTCATTTCCTCCCAATGCATGGTGAGAAAGCACCTGAGAACCCTAAAGGATGAGGAGGGGGAAGTCAAGCTTGTGTCTGAATGCCTCTGTGGGGATAAAAAGGCTCTGGGCCAATTAGTCTCCAAATCAGAACATCACCTAGGAAAGGCAAACTTAGGTATCACAACCCCACCCCGGCACAAAACCAACCTCCCCAGCCTTCTGACTTCATAAGGCTTGAAACCTAGAACCAGGATGTCTAGGGAGGAAATCAAGTAGAATTGCTTCTGTGAGATGTCTCTCACTGGGGAGACGCTAACTGGCTAACTGCAGCACAAGTCACTGGGCAGCGGCAAAGCTCGCTTTGCTCCACACATGGTCAGGTATCACACTCTCAACTTTGCTCTGGCTGCATCATAATCCACCAGTCCTGGAAGTGAGGACCTGTCCTTCCTGAACCATGGACCTCTCCAACCCCATGCCCGACCCCCCACCACCACACCCACCAGGGGGCTCCTGGTTTAGAGTGAGTCTCCATGTCCTGCATCGGAAAGCATCTCAACCTCACCTTAGGTTGGAAATAAAAACCCGCAAGCAACCTTCAGGGCCCTGCAACAGTGCATTATCTTCCTCCCTCAATTTGGTGAGGTTTTTGCAAAAAATAACCGCCTCACAAACAGAAACATTTCCTGATCTATAAGCCACTTTGAAAACAAATCATTATGCCGTTGAATATTTTATGATGGGCCAATGCACCGGAGAAGGCAAGGCGCGCTTTCGCCAACTCTTGCCATGTCTATTTTGAGACTCCTGGAGCAAACTCCAAATGCTTCCTTCATTTTCCAAACACCAATTTGTAAGTGCTGGATAGATTCTTGGTGAATTAATGGTTCCACCCAAACTGACCCTCCAAGGGAGAGCTCAGAGAATCCCCTTCTGTAGAGCGTATAGCTAATCTATCTCAATCTATTTCAAGAATGCATCTCATGAACACTACTTCCACCCTACCTTAGAAAGGCACCCAAACCAGCCAAAACACGTGGACTTGCCCAAGGTCACACAGCCTGGATCGCCCCGGGACACTTAGCCCTTGGAGCGCCTCCATTTCGAGAGGCTTTCACCCCACCCATCCTAAAACTCAGCCAAGGCTGCTGTAAGTTAGTGACGTGACCCCCTTCTCCCAATACTGACTTCTGGTGTCTCCAACCTTCCTCTCCACGCCCCACGAGCCCTGGAGCTGAAACACTCTCCGGGTGCTCCTGCAATACAGACATGACACCTCAGCTGATCGCCCTGGAGAACAACTCAACCCACTCTGGTCCAGGTGTGGCCGTGGAGACCGGACAGGCAAGGCTCATCTGAGGTCACTCAGAAAGTTGGCGCTGGCGGCGGCCGCACCTGAACCCAGGTCTGCCTCCCGGCTGGCCGCTCCTCCCACTAACTACACGGTGCAGACCTCGGAAACTTAAGGCACGGGGATCCCGTGTACAGAGTTAACCGTTGCAGGTCCCAAGCAAGCCGGCGGCCAAGCCACGGGCGCCGGGAGTGAGGACACGAGGAGCGGCGCGGGTCACCCGGGAGCGAGCGCAGCGTGGAGGGCGGCGCGGAAGAATCCGAGGGAGCAGCTCCCGGAGGCGCAGGCCTGGGATGTGGGGACTCAGGTCCTCCCCAAAACTTTGCGGCGGCGCGGGGGCCTCGCCCTTACCTGCAGAGGAGGCGCCGCCCGCGCGCACGCGGAGCCGGCGGGAGCAGTGGCAGGGGCGCCCCGCCCAGCGGCGGCCACGGTAGCGGGCCGGGCTCGGGCAGCGGCTCGGCTCGGGCTCGGCTCGGGCTCCGCCTCCCGCGCCGCGGCTGCAGCCGGAGGGGGGAGACGCCGGGCCCGGCTGCGCCCGCGCCGTCTGGCGGCGGCAGGTGCTGAGGCTGCAGCTGCGGGGCCGCCAGCTGCCGGCGCCGCGACCCCCGCCCCGGGGGAGGAGCCCCGCGCGCCGCCCCTGCCGGCTCCGGAGGTCCTGGGCCGCCGCAGTGGGCGGTCCTGCTCCCACCCCGGCCCTGCCTCCTCTGGTTCTCCCCACCTCACCCGCCCCGGGACACGCTGCGTCCCCACGGGGACACTGAGGCCAGGAGGGGAAAGGGACACCGCAAGGTCACCCAGACCCGAGGCCTGAGATGGAACCCAGAAGGATCCCTTTCTAACCTCTGCCTTCCCAGCTCTCTTACCTCGAGGTGGGAGACCCTGGGGAACACTAAGGACCTTTATTCTTTCTTATGTCTCCCTACTCTTGGTCCCCAGTCTCTCCTGCTGAGGGAAGTGGAAGGGAGTGGCCGCACTTTAGGCACTGTTGACCACTACTCCGGCCTCTGCCCTCAGGAGCCATACTCCCAATCTTTCTGTTCTCCTGGGGGGGGGGGGGGTGGAAAAATCTGGAAGCCATAAACTGGGGTATTTGGGGCTTTGCAGTCATGCCTCTTCTGATTCCCCCAGTCGGGTCACCCAGTTCCTGTGTGACCACCTTTCTCTCCCCATGCAAGTCTCCAAGATGCAAGAGCTAGACCTCCAGGCTTATGCTGTGCCAGACACTGGAGGAGCGACCCCCAGAAAAACATGGTCCTTGTTTTCTAGACTGTACAGCCTAGCCGACTTAGTAAAGTGCTGATCTGGCACCCATAGCACCATCCCACATGCTGAAGGTCTGCTGCCTTCTGAACAATAAAACAATAAACTGGACCGCCAACTGGAGTTGGCTAATAGAAAGTGGAAAGGCGCCGGGTTGTGGCTGCTGTGGTGCATGCCTTTAATCCAGCACTCAGGAGGCAGAGCCAGCAGATCTCTGTGAGTTCAAGGCCAGCCTGGTCTATAGAGCGAGATCCAGGACAGGCACCAAAACTACACAGAAACCCTGTCTCGGAAAGAGAGAGAGAGAGAGAGAGAGAGAGAGAGAGAGAGAGAGGGAGGGAGGGAGGGAGGGAGGGAGGGAGGGAGGGAGGGAGGGAGGGAGGGAGGGGGAGGGAGGGAGGAGGGAGGAGAGAGAAAAGAATGTGGAAAAGGCATTCCAGGCAGAGGACCAGAATGAAGACCCAGGATGTCTAAGATTTGAGAGTTAGAGGAGGCTGTTCCTGGTCAATAGTTATAATATTGTGTTATTAATGGCACCGGTTCATGGGAGGAATTTTGGGGATGGAAAGGTGCCACCAGATTGTCAAATGGAGCACAGACAGATGGGATCCTTAATTCAAGGTCAGGTGGGGGAAGCAACAGGTCAGCCCTTAGCCCTTGGTAACCAATAGGGCCTGCACACTCTAGCTCCCACCAGCTCCCCAGCTTCCAGTCCCAAACCCAGGCCACTCTCTCGCCAGTGGCTCCATTTTTTGGAAGACCCATTTCCATGGGCAGATGCCTCTCTTCCCTGTTTCTGTTCTAGACAGGGTAAGCACCTCTTGGGGAAGTGGGTAGAAATGGAAGATTCAGAAGCCATGTTGAGTTTAAAGTCAGTTTTAAGAAAATTAAATATATTTCACAATAGCCTGTGAACCTACAATTTATAATAAAGTTTAATTGAATGGCTATATCTTAGAGACGAAGATCAATGACTAAATTATGTCCACAGTACAGATTAAACACCAAACAGGGCATGTGTCAGACAGGAAAACAAGAGCTCAGCCATGTTGTCCAACAAGAACAAAATTTCCCCATCAGAGCCGGAGGTGGTGGCGCACGCCTGTAATCCCAGCACTCGGGAGGCAGAGGCAGGTGGATCTCTGTGAGTTCAAGGCCAGCCTGGTCTACAAATCGAGTACCAGGACAGCCTCCAAAGCTACAGAGAAACCCTGTCTCGAAAAACCACAAAACAAAAAATTCTCATCAGGTCTGATCCTAACCGTCACAAATTTCCTAGATGCCGAGGTCAGAAGTATCCTTCCAGCAGGGCTACCTTTGGCTTCGGGGGTTGCCATCCTGGATGCTCTTCCCCTACAGCCTCCTAGGTTGGTTCTCCCTCATCTGCCAGCCGGGTAGATCCCACAGTTCCACTCTTGGCCTGCTTGACGTCTTTCTCTTTGCACTCTTGTGGAACAATTCTTCTCCTCAATTTTATTAGAACATATTTATTGTACAAAGTGACAGGCTGCATCATGACATTCAGCCAAGTACCTAGTGGACTGACCATATTTACCACCCCATTCCTGTACCACCACTACCCTGCTCCTAGTCAGCTCTCTCTATCTTCCCAAACAGTCTCCCATTTCCAAGTATATGTGTCCATATGGAATCTAAATTACATGTAAGAGAAAACACTGTCTTTCTGCATCTGACTTCTATGGACTGGTGACTCAAATCCAGTCATTCTTTTGTGCTCCAAAACCAGACACACAAATGATGCCTGAACACCTGCCGAATTCCCCTCCAGGGTCCCAGGAACAGAGCCAGGAACAAATGCATATCTTTCCCCTAAATTATGTTTCTCTGTCTCTACTTGTGGAGGTACCATCTTCCCACAGGCACCAAAGCCAAAAACCAAAGAGATATTCTACTCTTCCTGTACCTCATTCCTAGAGGCCATTAGGTCCAGTCCACCCTGTCTCCTTAATGTCTCTTACACACTCCTCCTCTTCATCTATTGCCCTTGCATCTGTTTATAGGCTTAAAAAAAAAAGAATTATGTGTTGTGGGATACTCTACACTGTGTGAAAATGTATTGCTGTGATTGGTGTAATAAAAAAACTGAATGGCCAATAGCTAGGCAGGAAGTATAGGCGGGACTTCTGCACAGACAGAGGAAGTAGGAGGAGATAATCAAGCACAGAGACACGCCAACAAGACATGGAGGGAGTCCGACATACAGAATGAAAGAAAAGTAAAATGCCATGAGGCAAAATGTAGATTAATATAAGTAGGTTAATTTAAGTTAGAAGAGCCAGTGGAAAAAGTCTAAGCTAAGGCTGAGCTTTTACAATAAGTCTCTATGTCATTATTTGGGAGCTGGCAGTACAGAAAAAGATTCATTGCAATTGGCGCCCAAGGTGGGTCACATACACAGAGCCCAGTGCTAGAAGCATAGAGGCCTGCAGCTCATTTAAAAGGCCTTGCTGTGCAGCAGAGCATTGGAGCACTTGGTGCACTAGGTAAAATGCATTGGAGCAGCTGGTGCACTAGGTAAAATGCATTGGAGCAGCTGGTGCACTAGGTAAAATGCCTGCTGCTCACACTCAACAAATTCCCAGAGCTGGAGCAGTAAACACAGCTCCCACCCAGTATCCCCTGACTTGAGGTTAGGCCCTCAGGGAACAGAGTGGGTGTGGCCAGCAGCCAGAGCCATGCAATGGCCATTTAGGAATTTGAAATTTGCATTGTGGTCAGAAAATGCTGCAGATGCACAAAAAGTCAGATCTAGACTGAGAAAACCTCTAAACAGATATAATATGCTTTAAAATGTGCTTAGATGCTGAAGAAAGAAAAGAAAATGCATAGAGACACTCAAAAAATAGTTTAAAATTTATAAAGTGAACTCTTTAAGAAGAGAGTAAAGGAGTATATTTAAAAAGCCATGTAAAGATGGGAAATACACAGGGTGTATGGATTCTGTACGATGCTTTGTTGGCACTGAGTTTTTAAAATGCTAATGAACAAAAAATGACAAGTGCTGAGAGACACTGGATTATAAGAGGGACTGCTGAATTAGACCAGCCTATACACTTTAGGAATGTCTTGGCTTCAGAGTGGAAGTTCAGAATGGAAAATGTGTTGCATTGGCAAAGAAGTTGTACTTTTGTTTCCACAGGAAATGAAAAGCTGTGGATTCCTTCAAAATTAATAGAGACCATATTTGATCAGGGAGACCTCCTGAAAATATTGTCTACAGACATAAAGAAATTAACCAAGAGAAACTACAAGATAGGTGATGTATATGCTGATTCCTCTCATGGGAACAGCTCTGAGACTGGATGAGATAAAATAAACTTTGTTGGCTAAAGAATCCTCATGACTTATTATTAATACTATCCTTTCATGTGGCATGAATAGAGGTTTGGTTATACGGTCCAAATGAACTTATGAAGTTGACAAATGCCTTTTATCTGCTCAAATATAAAAAAGCGCCTTTAGCTGACTTGTACACACCAACATTCCATACTTGTGTTAATACAGATATGTATGTTACCTTTAAAAGTTTGTATGATTTTAGAAAAGGGAAAAAGGACCAAACATCAATGAAGACATGTAGTCCAGGTGAGCCAACCTCTCAGAATGACTCTATAGCGGTTTCCTCAATATTCTGCATCCAGACCAACTTCAAAGCTGCTAGCTGAGATGGTTCGGCCCCATAGACTATCCAGCCAAGACTTCAGTTAAGCTCTATACTTTCCCATCAAGCAGAGACTGAACAACCAATAATACAGCTAGTTTTCCCAAGATTTGACCATTATCCCCATTTTCTTAGGGTCCCCTAAAGATGCCATTGCCCTCAGACAACAGGAACATGTTGACCACATTCCCAAGAGGTGGGGTGGGTGGTCATTTGGTGGGGTATGGATGTTTGTAATTGTTTACAGGGATTGGCTGTAAATTGTTACTGGTTATGGTAAGAGAGGAAACTAAATGAGGAAGGTTGGATTCAATAATCGTTTCTTAAGGGAAAAGGAGGGCATACAGCATATAATGATGGGATAAAAAGGTGTATTATTATTGAGTCTACTTTTGAATAACCACTAGTTTCAAATATTTTACATTGGTATGCATTTTTGTGTATTAATACAAATTTAAGGTTTTTAAAAATAGTGTATATATGTTTCTACTCTTGTTTAAGGTATTGTACCTATGCTGCTCATTCGAAAATATAATGTATAATTAAGAAATACATGTTAGTAGTTATCTATAATAATCAAACTTGTAGTTATGTTAGTATGCTTTCAAGGTTAAACAAAGATGTATTTTAGATAGATAGAGGGTCTTCAAACACTTCAGAGACCAACATAATATGGCATTTAATAAGTTTAATAACCTAAGGCTTTTTTATGACAGTGAGACATGCCTGCTCCTGGCTGCACCAATTTACTTCAAAAAAAGGATGATGAGCATCAAAGAACCTCCTTTTGCAGTTTGCTTTTATTGTAGGAAAATTAGCCACTGGGCAAGGAACTGCCCTTGCCTCAACTGCTGATAGTATGCTGTCCAAACTGGACAAGCAGGACACAAAAGAAAGTGACTGCTGAACCTTGCCAAGACAAGGTAGAATGGTCCTTCAAATTCCTTCTTCACAGAAAAATCTGTGAGATATTCTAGACTGGTAGGCCAAAGATGGATGACCCAATACTACAGAAGAAACTTGAGTGACTTGAGAGCCAGCTGTCTCTGTTGTTTATATAGTTTTGGAAGTTATTTTCTCTGCATTGCTGTTTACTCAGGTAATAAATATATCCTTCTCCAAGTCCATGATGGAATTAAAGACAAGATAGTTATAGTTACAATTTTTCTTGCTACCAAATTCAGAAAAGAAACTTACATAATAGATGTAAAATATATAGGGTTGAGAGACATAAAAGCTTAATTTGTTTATCTAAGAAAATGTTTTAAAGTCTAAAAAGATAGTTTTGGATTGGTAATACAAGTTAGAATAAAAGGTAAATTAGGTACAAAACTTTGGATTCACAAAGATAAGATAGATAATGGAATATTTTATTTGAATTTGCCAAATGCAGATAAGATTGGACATTGTAAATCTAATTCTTACCTGATAATTGTTCTTATTGTATATAGCTTTATTATGTTAGAATTAAAAACCTTTCCTTTATTTAGACAAAAAAAGGGAGAAATGCTGTAGGATATTTGTACATTGGGTGAAAAAATATTGCTGTGATTAGTGTAGTAAAAAACTGAATGGTCAATAGCTAGGTAGGAAGTATAAGTGGGACTTCCAGGCACACAGAGAGGAAGTCAGAGGAGAAAACTGAGGTGCAGGGACACGCCAACGAGACATGGGAGTCGGACATACAGAATGAAAGAGAGGTAAAAAGGCACAAGGCAAAATCTAGGTTAATATAAATGGGTTGATTTAAGTTATAAGAGCTGGTGGACAAGCCTAAACTAAGGCTGAGCTTTCATAATTGATAAGAAGTCTCTGTGTCATTATTTGGGGGCTGGCAGCAAAGAGAAAGACTCGTTCCAATGGGGTGTGTGTGTGTGTGTGTGTGTGTGTGTGTGTGTGTGTATGTACACATGCATATGAACATGTAATGTAGATGCCCATGGAGGTCAGAAGCATTGGATCCCTGGAGGTGGAGTAACAGGCTGTTGTGAGTCACCTGACATGAGTGCTGGGAACTGAACTCGGGTCCTTTGCAAGAGCAGTACACACTCTTAACCACTGAGCTGTTCAGCTCAGTCTCACTGTTTCTTATCAGGGTTACGGTAATACCTCCTGTCTCTCCAGCCCTCCTTCATCCTTCTTACACTGCCACAGTCTCTAAACACAATCTAAGTCCCCTTTCAGGAAGATTCCTCTGCTGCTCCTTCCTTTTTTTTTTTTTTTTTTTTTTTTTTTTTTTCGAGACAGGGTTTCTCTGTAGCTTTGGAAGCTGGCCTGGAATTCACTTTGTAGACCAGGCTGGCCTCGAACTCACAGAGATCCACCTGCCTCTGCCTCCCAAGTGCTAGGATTATAGGCATGCACCACCATTGCCCGGCTTTTTTTTTTTTTTTTTTTAAAGGTACAGTCTCTCTACCTGGAGCTCACTATATAGGACAGGTTGGATTGGAACACCCAGAGACCCTCCTGCCTGTACCTCCCAAGTACTGTGGTTAAAGGTGTGTACCACAATGCCTGGCAGTTAAGTCTTAATGCCCTACTATGGCTGAAGGCCAATCTCCACTCCTTGCACACCTGCCCACCAAACACCAATGTTCCCAGGCTACATCTTGAAATGAAAGACATGAACTTGTGCTCACTTTGGCTTCACATACACTAAAAAACTGGAATGATACAGAGAATATTAGCATGGTCCCTGCAAGAGGATGACACAAAAATTCATGACGCATTCCATATTAAAAAAAAAAAAAAAGACACAAGCTTTGTGCTAAAAATATAGACTAAGAGCCAGGCACCTGGGTTCAAATCCCAATGCTACCACTTCTTTACCCTGTGTAATTTTGGGGAAAGTGCTAGAACCTCAGTTCTGGGTTTCTTCCTCAGGAAAGGGGGCATCACAGAAACACCTGCAACCTGGCAATGATCTAAATTCTGCTTTGGGGCAGGAGGATGGCCTGCTGGCCGGCACTGTTAGTGATGCTTAAGTCGTCGGCTGTTACCTACTTATAACAGTGTGCTTGCCCTGCTTACCTCAGAGAAGGCGGCTGAGTGTCCAAGAGAAAGTTCCCTGCCTACAGTTAAAGCAGCTGCCCTGAGGCTCACATCGTAACTTCTCACGACTGAAGACCTGGCGTGAGTGCTCACCACCCACTAGAAGACGTCCTCAGTTCCCAGCTCTACCCTGCCTGACAGACAAACTCATCCTTTAATATTTTCTGCTTCCTCAAGCCCTCCTAGTCTCCCTCAGTGTATCTGATAAATTTCCACATCTGTCAGATAAAGCACCGCCCCCCCCCCCACACACACACTCCTTACAGTGGTTTGCTGGTGTGTCTGTCTTCTTGGGACCCTCCTGAAAAAGATAGTGCCTTACTGAGTTTTGTCTTCCTACTATGCCATAAATGCTTCCGAGTGAATGAATAAACGGGCAAATTATATATATATATATGCTTCTCAGAAGAGGTTTACACTAACAGCTGTCACTTCAATACAAACCACTCAGTCTTCTCCTTCGTCACCCCAAAGAGTCACTTTTGATGGAGGACAGCATCAGGTGCTGCTGTGTTAATACAGAACCAGACACAGTGAGGCTGCTCTTTGGCTGTGCCTTGTCCCTCTCAGATGTCTCTCCTTTTTTTAGTGACACCGTATAATAACCCATAATGAGACTCTGTGTTGCATCCTAATGAGACTTCCTGACTAAAACATCTGAGATTTTAATTTATTTCCCATAAGTACCATTTCAGCTCAAAGTTCTTTCTCTCGATGGCAGTGAGGGTGCCATTTGTCATGTGCTAAGTGCCGGTACCTTCCCTTTATCTGCACTAATGTTCTTTGCATTCAAATACTCCTAAGAGCTGACTTAATAGTGAACTCTTCTATACAACTCCCTTCTTAGAATGCCCGGCTCCTCCTGACTAAACATCTATTGTTCCCAAAATAGAATAGTTTACTGCTTCAAATTTCAGTTTTACTGTCTATAGTATTTAGAGTACAGAGTATTCTTCAGAATGATTCAATCCCATAGGGTCAAAAAACAAAAACAAAAATCTGACCCCTCCATTTTGTATGGAGTAGTATTTTATATTAGACATTATAAATGTTTAGTTTGTGTGCCAGAATGCAAGCATATTGGCGTTTTAATGCCTTCACATCAAAACACTGAGAAGCAGGACAGAGGAGGGGTGACACAGTGTTCTTCTACTTGTGTAAATCCTCTCCTGCCTGGGGACTCAGCAGAAAGGAGAAGTGGGGTTCAGGGATCTTCAAGTCTCTTTCAGATCTAATGGCTTGATTCCTTAGTGGGGTTCCAAGCAGTCATTCTTTCATCCACTCCTTCAGCCTGGCTGAGTGCCCATCACGGACCTAAGCCCTTTGAAGTGCGATGATTTTAATACAGATCCATACTGGATAAGTAATGCAATAGTTTAGCTTATATTCCAATTCTTCTTAATGAGGAAGTATAATAAAGGCAATTGCATTGGGACTCTTGTAGAATATTAAGATGTCACATTTGTGGAACACTTGCTTTAATGATGCAAAGATGTGTTGCATTCTTTTATGTTGCATTTGTTTAACTCTGTGAAGCTGTGTTACTTTGCCTGTCTAAAACACCTGATTGGTCTAAAAAAGAGCTGGACAGACAACAGCCAGGCAGGAGAAAGGATAGGCAGGGCTGGCAGGCAGAGAGATAAATAGAAGGAGAAATCTGGGAAGAGATGTAGTTAGAGTTTTCCTGCCTGGCCCAGTCAGGACAAATCTCTCTCACCCGCCAGTCCCATAGTTGCTCAGACCCAACCAAGAAAGCACACAGAGACTTACATTGTTTAGAAACTGTATGGCCATGGCAGGCTTCTTGTTATCTACTTCTTCTATCTTAAATTAACCCATTTCTGTTAGTCTATACTTTGCCACATGGCTTGTGGCTTACCAGTGTCTTTACATGTTGCTTTCCATGGCGGCGGCTGGCGGTGTCTCCCCAGCCTTCTACTTCCCAGAATTCTCTTCTCTTTGTCCCACCTATACTTCCTGCCTGGCCACTGACCAATCAGAACTTTATTTACACAGAGCGATATCCACAGCAAAGAGAGATGAAGGAGTGACAAAAAGAGGAGCCAGCCACACAGCCAGACGTGGAATAAGATGGAAAGAAAAGGTATACAGAAATAAAGAAAGGTAAAAGCTCAGAGGCAAAAGGTAGACAGATTAAGCTAAGAAAAGGTGGCTAGTGCATGACAGTGGTGGTGCATGCCTTTGATCCCAGCACTCGGGAGGCAAAGCCAGGCAGATCTCTGTGAGTTTGAGGCCAGCCTGGTCTATAGAGCAAGATCCAGAACAGGCACCAAAACTACACAGAGAAACCCTGTCTCAAAAAAAAAAAACAATAACAAAAAAGCTGGCTAGAAACAAGCCAAGCTAAAGCTGATCATTTATAAGTAATAATAAGTTTCCATGTGATTTATTTGGGAGCTAGGTGGCCCCACCAAAGATCCAAAAGGATAAAAACAAAAAACAAACAAACAAACAAAAAAACCCAGACTCTGGTGAACTAAGTCCCATGAACTGTTAAAAGTGTTGCAGGCGACCAGTAGAAGTAAGCCCCATCCCATACAGGCATAGTGGAGCACAGCTGTGTCTTGCACTCACAAGGATAAGGGATAAGGATCCCAATGTAGTCACAACAACCAAAGAAACAGCCCTCTATGACATCTCTGCCATAGTTCTTGACTCTGATTCCCCTGTCCTTGCCATGTGGCAAGCCAAGGCTCTGGGCTACAGCTTCTCTCCTATAAAGAAGAGAAAGAATGGCATGTGATGACAGTTGAGATCCGGGAGTCCTTTGTTGACTGGTTTTTGAGATCTGGAATCAAGAGTTAACATTATCTAGTCACAAAGGAGAGGTGCTGTGCTCTACAGATGGAACCAACCAGGCAGCTGTCCTGAAGACCACGTGACCACCCGAGGCTAAGGAATTATTGCTCTAAAGGGAGAAATGGTGGCAACAGTTCTTATTCCCCAGATTTGAAAATGAAGATGCAGACATCCTTGCTCACTTATTGAGAATGAATCATCTAGTCACAAAGTCCTAAGAACTGAGTTGGACGAGTAAGTCCATGGTATAGTTTGAACAGGAATGCCTCTCTCCAGGCTCATGTTTGGAATGCTCATTCCCCAGCTCATAGTACTGTTTGAGGGGAACTGAGGACTTTAGAAAGTAGGTCCCTCGGTATAGCCTTTGGGTACTGTAGGCTAGCCCATGATTTCAACATGCTCCCTGCTTTCTGATCTGCTGAGATATGAACACCTGTCCTACACCACACGCCGCTGCAATCATGTTGTTCTGCTAAGCACGTGAGGCCAGGTGACCACGAGTTAAAATTAACATTTTCTTTCCTCTGCTGATTCTGTTGGGCATTTTGGTCACAATGATATGACAGGGTCTCTTTGTGTAGCCCTCACTGTCCTAGAACTCGCTCTACAGACCAAGCTGGCCTCGAACTCACAGAGATCCACCTGCCTCTGCCTCCCGAGTGCTGGGATGAGAGGCGTGCTCCTCCATGCCTGGCCACCATGTCCTTCTTAGTGGATTGCTCAGCCTTCTATACTATCCAAACCTTCCTAATCACTTACTGCAGTCACTAAGAATGGCCTCCTTGCACTTCCGCTTTGTTATGGGACACATCTCCTTTCTGGATTGCTCCCTTTGCTCTCACATAATTTCTTTCCTTGATGCTACTGATAACACTGGAATTCTAATATTTTGCTAATGCAATGGACTTAATGACTTGGAAACAGAGGGAGAAATCAGGACATTTACATAGAGTTGAGACTGATTCTCACAAATAAAAAAAAAAAAATACTCAGAGTCTTTATGGCCTTCACCAGGTACATTCCTCTGGTGATAGATTTTTCAGTGTTTGGGGGACAGTATTGAGCACAGAGGAATGGATTCAGCATCTCCTATGCTGTCTTTTCTATCTCTTGGTAAAATTCCCTTTACTCTCCTAGTTTACTGTTTGGGAGATCAGCTCCCAGGAATGCATGGCCTAGTGATGGTAACTACTCTCTTGTGTTCCTAATGTGGTTTCTCCCGCTTCCCATGGTCCTTTTTCTATGGGGAGTTCGGCTCTGGATATACCGGATGGTGACAAATTCATGCCACCAGCCTTCTTCCTACAACCCCGGCAACGGAGGCTGCCATCTTCCAGCACTACGTTCATACTTTCTGTTCTTCCAAGGAATTTTACAGTTGTCAACACCCCAAGTCAGAGCTGTCCTCTCATCTCATTCTTTCCAGCTCCTTGAGTGACGCAGGACAAATACCTTTCCCCCTATCTCACAGATGACGAAAGTTAGCCAAGTGCAGAGAGGTCAAATGTCTGCATGACGTTGCAGAGATTGATAACGCAATTCAGATCTGAGGGGGAGAAAGATGACTGCAACCAAGTCACACTACAAAGACATTCCTTAAGTCACCTTTGGGTGACTACCCAGGGGCATTCTCTTCAGATAGGAGCTTGTTGCCTACAGCTGAGCTTACTGCTGGGATGACTAGAGGACACAGGACACTGGGGTCTGTAGCTGGGGACTACAGGACACTTCTGGGGGTGTGCTCAGGGAGATAGTCACTGCAGGACCAGTGAACGTGCTGCTCCACCATGCTGTACAAAATTTCACGGTGAATCAAGGCCTAAGACCCTAGAAGATAGCTGTGGTGCTTTCATATATTTGAATACTTGGTTGGCAGAACTATTTGGGAAGGATTAGGAGGTGTGCCTCATTGGAGGAGGTGTAACACTGGAGGCAGGCTTTGAGGTTTCAGAAACCCATGCCATTCCCAGTTAGCTGTCTCTGTTCATGCTTGTGAATCTAAATGTAATCTCTCAGCTACTGTTCCAGCACCATGCCTGCCTGCCTGATGCCATGCTCCCCACCATGATGGTCATAGACTCTAACCCTCTATATCACTAAGCTGCACATTATATGCATTTATTTATTTATTTAGGGTTTTTTTTATTTTGGGGTTTTTTGTTGTTGTTGTTGTTGTTTTGTTTTGTTTGTTTTTTTGTTTTAAGACAAGTTTCTCTGTAAAACACTCCTGGCTGTCCTGGAACTCACTCAGTAGACCAGGCTGGCCTCGAACTCACAAAGAGCCACCTGGCTCTGCCTCCCGAGTGCTGGGATTAAAGGCGTGTGCCACCACCGCCCAGCAAATGCTTTCTTTTATAAGTTGCCTTGGTTATGGCATTTTATCACCAAAAGAAACTAAGACAGTGGCCTCACTAGTACGTTTGCAGTGAAGGGTGTGAATCTTAGAGCAGCCCAAGGGGCCTACCCCATCTTAACTGAGATGGACTATTAACAAGGGAGAGATGGCTCTGCCCTCTTGTGAGCAAATATCATGATTCTACTGAGACCTGCTGGGGTGGGTGCGGGGGGAGATGTTCCAAGTGGGCCAAACTGCCTTTCCCAGAGCCACCACTTGCTTGCACAGCATCCTTATGTGGATTAGGAAGGGTGTCCAGGAGCTGGAGAGCTAGCTCAGGAGTTAAGAGCTCTTGCTACTCTCCCAGAGGACCTGAACTTGTTTCTAGCCCACACTGGGTAGTTCACACTATTTGTATTTCCAATTTCAGGGGATCCAACCCCTTCTTTTGGCCTCCATAGACCTCCACAGGCACACACACACACACACACACACACACACACACACACACATACATGAAAAAGAAAAGGCATTCACTATCAGAAGTCTTTGTGAAAATGAGCTAATAATTGGCCCTTCCTTTAGGCCAATGTAGCTCCACCCCAGGGTACCCAGCTTAGCACGTACCAGATGCCCTTGTGAAGACAGTACAGTGGCACACAGCAGCCAGCCCCTCCCCATTTATTTGGGGACTGTCTGGAGACCCTAGAGGTCTTTCCTACTTCATCTCAGCCTAGTGGGTCCAAAAAACACCTTGTTCCCCACTAAACCACAGAAGAAGTAGTAATGTCTTTCTTCCCTTTCTTGATTCTGAACTGCTGCTACCAAGAAACCACAGCAGGCTGTCTTGCACAGGTACTGATGGGAGCAGGCAAGGCAGAGCAGATGTCACTGAGGGGAGTCAATTCTTGAAGGGATAACATCAAGCTGGTATCCAGAGCCATATGGGATAGATATTCTGTCTTGTAAAGAAGAAAGAACGCTTTGGTTTGGTTTGGTTCTTAAGACAGGGTCCCACAGAGGCCAGGCTAACTGGGAATTTGCTCTATACCCGAGGCTGACACAGGGCCCTTGTCCTGCTTTTGTCTCCCAAGTGCTGGGATTATAGGCGTGCACAACTACACCTGGCAATAGAATACATTAAAAACAAAGAAACAAAAAACTAAGAATTATAAAGAGAGCTGGGCAGTGGTGGTGCACGCCTTTAATCCCAGCACTCAGGAGGCAGAGGCAGGCAGATCTCTGTGAGTTCGAGGCCAGCCTGGCCTCCAAAGCGAGTTCCAGGAAAGGTGCAAAGCTACACAAAGAAACCCTGTCTTGGAAAAAAAATTGTAAAGAGACTCACATAGAGATAGAAAACAAATGATTAGAGTGAGGAGGCGGGGAAATGAACTCAGGTTCTCTGCAAAAGCAGCAAACGCTTTTTACTGCCGAGCTAGCTCTCGGGACCTAAACAGGCGATTGTTAAATGTAAACATTCCAGCCATCCATGGCGACACACCACCATAATTCAAATACTCCGGAGACCAAGGTAGTAGGCGAGTGTGTTGGAGTTCAACTTGAGCCACCAAACTATAAAAATAAAAGTTCACCACTTCAAATGTGGAAGTGGAAATCGGAGTGGACACCACCGAGGACTAATTCAGTGATCTGGAAGGTGGAAAGGAGAAGCGTCTCACGGTGCAAGCAGGGTACAGAGACCAGCAAGCTCTAAGTGCAAGAGTTGACAAATTTGTGCATCCAGAGGCCCACCAACGATAAGAGTCTCCAAAGGAGCAAAACGAACAAGCATGCAGAGCTGTCCCAAAGAGGAAAACGGCAGCGTTTGAAGAACTTGAGTTACCAAATACAAATTCACCATTTTGCTGTGTTATAGGAATTGAAAAACACAACCCTAGGATGTCTTGTCCCAGATAAAATGAGAGAGACACCCTTTTTCTTCTAGACACAGATAAAGCCCCTAAGTGTGGTATATAAACAGCCTGTGCAGACACTGGACACTGCAGAGAGAAAGCAAAAGAGCAAAGCACTTCAGGAATCAGGGTGATGAATTCTTTCCTATGAATCTCAGACAGCGCACTAAAGAGACCAGCAAGCAGGAAATACGGGGGGGGGGGGGGGGGGGGGGGGGGTGGTGAAAAGAGAAAGAGACATAGAGACAGAGAAACAGGTCCTGCTCTCTGGAGCCAAAGAGATAGGAAAGGTTGGTGGCAATACCCCCATTCCAGCCAAACACCATGGGAAAAGTGGCCCACAGCCGTCCTCTGCTACTCCTCTGCACTGGTCAGTGGGAGCGTCATCCTGCCTTGCTATGATTAACTCTATTTTACACATCACACCAGAGTGGTCTGGTGAGGGGTCCAAAGTCTCTTCCCACCCGATGACAGTGTGGTGATATTCTTCTCTCCCTGACAGTCAATTATCACCTGCTACAATATAGATTGAAAGGCTGAAAAAGTAGACTGAGAAACCCTGTCTTGAAAGACCAAAAGAAAAAACAAAACAAAACAAAAAAACCCAACCAACCAAACAAACAACAACAACAAAAACTGACTGGCCAGACTCAATAACTGAGTAAAAATAACACAGGGAAAAAAATCAGTAGATTAATAGTCTTTCTCCTGAGCAAAAGAAATACAATGAAGAAAAAAACAAACAAACAGAAACTCCCAAAAATGGAATTAAGCAAACAGTCACAAGATCAGATTCCCAAGACAAGTAGAGAGGGGAGCACAGTGCTGAAAAAGCATTCGAAGAAGTACCTGTTGATAGGCCATGTGTGGAGATGCACACCTGCAATCCCAGCACTCAGGAGGCTGAGGCAAAAGATCAAGTCCGAGGGCCAGCCTGGGCTACATAGTGAGTTCAAGCCCAGCTTGAACTACATTGCAATACTATCTTTTAAAAAAAAATTGCTACTGGGAGGTGGTGGTGCACACCTTTAATCCCAGCACTCGAGAGGCAGAGGCAGGTGGAGTTCCAGGCCAGCCTGGTCTACAAAGCGAGATGCAGAACAGCCAAGACTACACAGAGAAACCTTGTCTTGAAAAACCAAACCAACCAACCAACCAACCAACCAACCAACCAACCAATCAACCAACCAAATAAATAAAAATAAATAAAAAAATCACTGAAATTCTCCCAAATTTGGCAAAAGGCAGCCAACAGTCAAGAAGTCAATATCAAACCCAAAGGAATAAAGCCAAGGAAACCCGTGTCAGAATGTCATAATTACACTGAAAATGGAAAACAGAGAAACAGTGTCGACACTAAGTGGTCTGACCCAGGGGCGCCAGTCAAATGACAGTGGCACTCTCAGAAGAATCACGGTAGCCAGGAGAAGGTGGTACAATACCTTGTAAGTGCTGAAGGAAAGTCAGCAAAAACTTGGATTTTCATACCCAGCAATGAATGAAGGCGAAGAGTGACGTGAGGAAGCCTGAGCATCTGTGGCCCACAGACTTTCTGTAGAGTATAACTACAGGACATGATAAATGAAACAAACTTCAATTATCAGTAATGGAGAATGAATAACAGCAACAGTTAAAAAAGGGGTGGTGGTGAAGAGATGGCTCAGTGGTTAAAAGCACTTGCGGCTCTTTCAGAGAACCCAGGGTCAGTTCCTAGCCCACACATGGTGCACACACATAAAGGCAAAACACTCGTACACATAAAATAAAAATCTAAAAAGTTTGAGTAATATAGTGGGTTATAATTTTCCTCTTGACTTTTAAATTTTATGTTCAATAGAAGAAGGGAAATTAGTTATAACCTTGTCAGATGCCATTCTCAATGTGCGTAGAGGTGATAATCGAGAGTGGGCAGCGAGGATGGCGCCATCAACAAGTGCTTACCTCGGAAGCACATGGGCCTGAATTTAACCCCCAGAACCCATATTAAATGCAAGTTGAGTGTGGTGGTGTGTGCTTACAATCCTGGGCCTGGAGAGGTAGAGACAGGAAAATCCCCAGGGTTCACTGGCCAGCTAGCCCACTTGGCAAGTTGCAAGCCAGCAAAAAGCCCTGGGACAAAAGACAAGGTGGCTGGTGTCTGAGGAACAACAGTTGGTGGGGTGTGCACAAAACCCTGGATTCTGCCCCTAGCACCACATAAACCAGGGGTGCCGCACATCTGCAATCCCAGGACTTGAGAGGACAGCTTCAGTTACACAGCGAGCTTGAGGCTAGCCTGGAATACTGAGACCCTGTCTCAAAAAGAAAGTATATCAAAGAGAATTTAAAAAGCTAAACACAGGCAATGCTTTACTCGAAATATCCTCTGGAAAATGCATTGAAAATTAAGAAAAAAGTACTGATTCCTAATAATTTGTCAAGCATTGCTCTAACCAAATTTTATTATTTCAGGTAACAACCCTAGGCATTATATATAATTAGCGTTTCCATGTTTTGGTTTTGGTTTTGGTTTTTGGTTTTTTGAGATAGGGTTTCTCTGTGTAGCTTTGTGCCTTTCCCGGAACTTACTCTGTAGCCCAGGCTGGCCTCGAACTCACAGAGATCTACCTGGCTCTGCCTCCTGAGTGCTGGGATCCAAGGTGTGTGCCACCACCGCCTGGCTTGTTTTTGTTTTTATGTGTGTGTGTTGTATGTACCTCTAAACACCGTATAGGCACAGGTAAGGCCTCTCGTGTACGTGGAGGCCAGAGGCTAATGTTGAGTATCTTCCTCTATTCTCTTCACCTGACTTGTTGAGACAGGGTCTTACTCTGTAGCTTGGCTGGCCGGAAACTTACTGTATAGACCAGGAGACCTTAAAGACAAAGAGATCCACTTACCTCTGCCCCTGGAGTACTGGGATTCAAGAGGTAGCCACCATGCCCTGCCTAGTCACCTCTCTGTCTCTGTCTCTCTGTCTCTGTCTCTCTCTCTGTCTCTGTCTCTCTCTGTCTCTGTCTCTCTCTGTCTCTGTCTCTCTCTCCCTCCTTCCCTCCCTCCCTCCCTCCTCTCTTCCTTCCTTTCCTTTTTTTTTTTTTTTGGAGCTGAGGACTGAACCCAGGGCCTTGAGCTTGCTAGGCAAGTGCTTTACCACTGAGCTAAATCCTCAACCCCTTTCTTTTCTTTTTTGAGATAGGGTTTCACTATGTAGACCAGGCTGGCCACGAACTCACAAAGATCCACCTGCCTCTACCTCTGAGTGCTATGATTAAAAGCATGCATCACTGTGAGGCATGGTGGTACACATCTTTAATCCCAGCACTCGGGAGCCAGAGGCAGGTGGATCTCTGTGAGTTCAAGGCCAGCCTGGGCTATGGAGTGAGTTCCGGGACAGTCAGGGCTGTTTCAAAAAACCAAACCAAACCAAATGCAAAGAAAGCGCCCACCACTACACTCAGCCCATTCACCTTCTCTTTTGAGGCAGGGTCTTTGACCTAACTTGGAGCTCACTGATTCAACTAGGTACCATGACCAATGAGCTCTAGGAAACTATCTGTTGTGGATGTCACTATGTATAAATAAAATGCTGATTGGCCAGTAGCCAGGCAGGAAGTATAGGTGGGACAAACAGAAAAGAGAATTCTGGGAACAGGAAGGTTGAGAGAGGAGAGAGACACTGCCAGCCGCCACCATGAGTACCAACATGTAAGATACTGATAAGCCACAAGCCATGTGGCAAGGTATAGATTTATAGAAATGGGTTAATTTCTATAGAAGAACTATATATGTAAAAGAACTAGATAACAAGAAGCCTGCCATGGCCATACAGTTTGTAAGCAATATAAGTCTCTGTATGTTTACTCGGTTGGGTCTGAGCGGCTGCTGGACTAGCGGGTGAGAGAGATTTGTCCTGACCGTGAGCCAGGTAGGTATGGAGAAAACTCTGGCTACAACCATCTGGGGTTACAGATGCCACCACACCTTGCATTTCATATGGGTTCCGGGAATCCAAACTCTGGACCTCATGCTTGGTCAGCAGGTCCCTTACCAACTGAGCCATCTACCCACCTTAGAGATGATAAAACTAATAACAACCTTATCAAGGTCATTCAACTAGTAAGTACCGAGTTCCTTCTGGTTATCTACTGGAGGATACTAGAGAATGAATCTGTGTTAACCACCTGAAGAGAGAGAAGAGGTACATCTTCTAGACAGAGAACGAAGAGCCCATTGGAGGCTCTGAGGACAGAAAGAAACCTCACCTGTGTGGTATGTGTTTTCAACATGCTGTCAATGATCACAAAGCTCCAATAAACAGGATTATGGTGTCTAGCTTGCAGATGAGAAGACTCAGCAAAGTTAAGCAATTTGCTCAAGATTACCCAGCCAGCAGGCAATGGGGTCACAATTTAAATTTGGTTCTCACATGGCACCCTGATAGATCAACAGGCTAGCATGGCCTTGGGATCTATTCCCACAGTATTGTCAATGTCATATTAGCTGCCTTATAATGACCCAGAAAGGAAGACTTCGAAGAAGGGTCTGGAAAAACTGCTCAGTGGTTAAGAACACACACTATGCCAGGTGTGATGGCACATGCCTTTAATCCCAGGACACCAGAGGCAGGCAGATCTCTGTGAGTTCAAGGCCAGCTTGGTCTAGAGAGGGAGATCCAGGACAGCCAAGGCTATTACACAGAGAAACCCTGTCTTGAAAAACAAACAAACAAACGAGCACATACTACTCTTCCAGAAGACCAGAGGTTTGTTCCCAGCACCATGTCAGAGGGTTCACAGGCCCCTGTAACTCTAGTTCCAGGGGCTCTGACATCTTCTGACCTCCACTGGCACCAGCATGCAGGTGTACAAACCCACACACAGACACACATGTAGTCACATAAATAAAAATAAAAATATGCCTTTAAAAAAGAGGAAGAAAGGAACAAAGGGAGGGAGGGAGGGAGGGAGGAAGGAAGGAAGGAAGGGAGGAAGGAAGGAAGGGAGGAAGGAAGGAAGAAGAAAACCTTTAAAGACAAAAGGCTCTGTCCTGCTCTCTGGGTGTGTTAGCCCAGCCTACCCATCTTCACTATCAAAAAGCTGCAGCCGGATTTCTCCAACTTTGGTGGGAAGGAGACAACTACAAACCTGAATGGAGAGAATGGGCATGTGAGCTGGTACTCCTCCTTAACCCTAAGTTCTGAGAGCTAGGACCCACCCCTTGGTGTCAAAGACAAACTGGGCAAGTCTGAATTGGGGGATGAGGGTGTGGGCTGGTATTTCTCCCTAAGTTCCGAGAGCTGGACCCAGGGAGACCCTGGCACAGGGACCATTTTCTCAGTGTCCTCTCCTATCTTCTGTGTAGGACAGAAGAAAGGAAGGTGACCCAGATTCTCTTAAAAACAAGGCTTTGTTCATGTTTTGCCATGATGTACTGTGACACTGTGCCTCAGCCTGTTCTTTGAATCAGAGAAATGTTCTAGAAAGGATCTGGGCTGCTGGGTCAGACATGGCTTGAATCTTAACTCAAGCCCTTTCTAGGGTTGTGTCCTTGGACAGATGAGGGCTCAGTTTTTCATCATAACACAGAGATAATACTGACTTCCAGGGTCTGTGAGGATTCTGGAGGGTGAAACATGCATCCCGTGTGAGAGCTGGGATGCCTTGGACTTTCCCAGCTATTATTTTGCTTTGTGAAGCCCCTGGGTCCCCAAGGCACTTGTCTGCCTTGCACAATCCGTGAAGCTCGGGTCTTCCCTTCTCTCCTCGTTCCTTTGCATCCTTACCGGCATTGAAAGAGACGGACCCTTCTTACAAATCAGTCCTAATGGTTCCATAATACAACTGTTAACTTATGAGATAGCACACACTTATCAATGACAGCGAAGACATGTTTTTTAAAATGTCAGTACTGGCCAATCAATATCACACACGCTGATTAGCTTGAAAACAAACAGCAGGTATTCACAAAGTTGTCAGAATAACATTTGCTTTGAAATGCTCAGTTTCATGAAAACAGTATATATTCTTTTTCCCTTCAAAGAATAAGAGCCCTGTGTTGATGGACAAAGACGATTTTCTTTCACAGACTGAGTCTTAAGAACCTGTAGCTAGACAGGTCAGAGGTGCTAGAGTCTGTTCAATGGACATAATATTAAACTAATTCCTAATGAGCTATCATTATACCCATGGTTTAGTGCATCTTCTCAAGCCTCATTGGAGAAGCTTTTCCTGTAGGAGATGGCAATTAACACAGAGACCCCCAGCAGGTTCACAATCCAGAGAGTAAGAGACCTGGGAGCTCTCAGCCCTGACTAAGACATCTATACACACTCCCTCTTCCAACGCTCAGGGATTATCATGGAAGAGGGGACAGGAAGACTGTAAAATGCAGAGGCAGTGGGTGACTCCAGTGGAGCAGTGTCTCCCAGACACCAATAGGATAGTCACACATATGTCCTCACCCCTCTGTGACAGCATGCACAAGACCTGCCTGAGCTCAAGCTGTACAAAATCCCAGCCTGCCATAAAGTCCCACCACGAGGAAAGGAACTACTGGCAATTGATAGCTTTGGTGAGAGGGTGGGTCAGTTTTCTTTAAGTGTGACCCCTGGTAGGGTGACCATACATACTCCAGGGGATGGCCCCATGCCCAAGAGAATGTGGGCAGTACAAATTGTACTTACTAGACTCTTACCAAAAGTAAAAAGAGGATGTGACGTCAGGTTAGTAAGGGTGGATGGGGAGGAGTTGGGGGAGAAGATGAATATGATCAAAATACATGGTATGAAACTGAAAAGAAATAATACAATATTTAATTAAGAAATTAGTAATACCTTGTGCATCCTCCAGAAGTTGGAGTTATCAGCTGACTTTCGGAGCCTAGAGGCTATCAGGGCATGCTTTCCCAGAGGCTACCGTTGCACAGATTTCCTATAATGGACCAGGAATTCCTGCCCTTTCTCATGAAGCATAATGGGAGAACATTTCAGAGCATATGCTACTGTGTCAACTGATACTAATTTCTCCATTAGTGCAGCTCACAGGGAATTTCAGCCTAAGCCTAAAGCATGGTCACTTGGGAATCAGAAATAGCTACTTATAGCCCCCGCCTCCGCTCCCCAGTCCTTTCCGCTTTGTCTTCCCCTCCCCCATCAATCCAATCAGGACGAGAAGGGTAGGGTGTGCCGGTGGTTGCTGGTCCACAGCTGAACTGTAATCCTTTAGGGCACACCACTTGGATGTCCTTCAAAGCCCTGGTGCAAGCAACATCTCCTTTGTCGTTTACAATTCTCCCCTGTACTGTTACCACACCTCCTAGATGAGGGATGGCTAAAATGCTCATCGGAGTGTAGGAGCAGGGGAGGAGCTGTGTCCAGCATGCCAAGCCCCACCTCACACTGGAGGGGTAGAGGCATCTACTCAGTCTGACTGGGGCCTATGAATTGCTCTGCTTTGTTGTCAGGAATCAGGTGTGGACCAAAGCAAGCAAACACAAGTTCATTTATTTAAGTAAAATTGATGAGGTGATTAGGAGCAAGGCACTGTGCTAGCTCACCGAGGTAGAGTAGTGTCCTGGGAAGAGAATAATCATGTGGCCTGTGTGGATGCCCTGCCTCTGTAAAGGTCATTAAATGCTTGCTACTGTCCCTGAGAGGTGCTACGGAGGACACAGAGACCAATTAGACATGGCCCTGACCTTTCAAAGGCTGTGATGAGGAATACAATGTGTGTTTTCAGGTAGCTGTCACAGCAGCAGAGTACAGCCATTGTCACCAGTGGGAACAGAGGAACTGTGGCCAAACCACAGTTGTGGCTCCTGGAACAGGAGAGCTAATTCACCCAGCTCCTACATTTTCAGTTTTCAAAGGCAACATGTCAATATTCAAAATCTACTGGACCTGTGCGTACTAATAGCTCCCTGGACCTCACCATCTCAACACTGGATCATGCCTGTCTTTTCTGTGCCATTGTGTGTCTGTAAAAGCTGGGTTTTCGTTGATTGCCATGACAGAATGGAACAGGAAACGAAAACCCTGGGGCTTAGGAAGGTATGGTGCTCTGACAGACACACAATCCCGTCAGTAAATGACAGGGGTGACTTTAAAATGGGATACAACAGGCTGGAGAGGTGGTTCAGCAGTTAAGAGCAGGTTGCAAAGGACCCTGGCTCCATTCCAACAACCTATAACTCCAGCCCCGAAAGACACTTGCACTCATGTGCACATACTGCCTACCACACACACATATGTGCATAATTTTTTAAATTTAAAAAGTGAGATGAAATAATAATGTTTTTAATGTATTGCACTGGTTTTCTAACAGTTACTGGGACTTAACTTAGTTACTACAACATTGTTTGGGTCTAACTGCTTAATATATAAAACTACTAGTTATTCATTTTTACTCCAAGAGTCTATGAAATGCTCTCATAGAGAGTCTTAGACGTGCTCTTGGGACTTCAGAGAAGGGAGAGGCCCCTGTGAGATGGGAAGCTCAGGATTCTGAAGATAGGATGCTTTGAAGAGAAAGAAAACTAACATTTGAGTCAGCTGGGTGTGGTGATACACACCTCAGAAACTCCAGTCCATGGGCTATGGAGGCAGGAGAATCAGTTCAAAGCCAATCTCAACCACATAGTGAGTTTGGGGCCAGTTTGGGCTACATGAGACCCTGTCACAAACAACAGAAAAGGCTTTAAGGCAGGTGCCTGCCTGAAGTGAGCTGCTATGGCACACGGAAGCACCTCTCCCCGGGAACTCTGAGGCCTCACTAAGTGGAGAGCTTCCAAAACTGTTGGTGTGCATGCGAGGTCCAGAGACCTTGTTCTCTCACTCACTATGAGAAGGAAACAGACACAGATGTGGAAGACACCACTCACACAGCCGTCACAGACAGCGCCCTTGGCCTCCTGTACCACAGTGCTGAGGTTAGACCCCTTCTCTAGAATGAGTTAAACAAAACAAAACGATGTTAAGTACAAGGAAGGTTGTTAAAATGGGGTCCACTTTTGAGCATCTGTGGGCAACACTTCACAGTCAGACAGGTAGACAGCCACCAGACAGACAGGTGGACAGCCACTTCCTGCCACTATAAAGGTGCTTGCCAGGCCACACAGGCATGGCTACCTAGAGTATAAGTCATTTCATTAAGATATTAACACAGATATGGGGCTGGTGGGTGCCTCTGTGATTATGAGAATTTATTCTTGCAGAGCATTGATGTTTGGTACCCAGTACCACAGAGTGGTTCACAACCAGATCCAAAGGAGCTGAGAGTCTCTGACCTCCACAGGCACCACGAAAGCATACATAAAATAAAAATTCTTTTAAAAAAAAGAGCCCAGAGACATTGTCTATTTAAATTAAGCTAGCATCCAGTGACCTCCTTCCTCTTTCCCAACCCATCCACTCATTCTCAAGGTGATCATTTGCCCTCAAGTAGTGCCTACCCTTCCAATTTTCACACCTGGCATATCTTTTCAACCTCCTGAGAGATCTGAAAGACAGAGGAGTGTGGTGATATAGCTCCCATTTTACAGATGAACAAAGTGAGACCTGGAGAGACTGACTTCCAAAACTTTGCCTACTCTCTCTACCAGTTACTGAATACTTTACAAAACACCACACGAACTAAGCAGAAAAGATGGGCGGGGAGAGAAGAGGTGTTTCCCCGACAAACAAGCATGCTTCTTATTGTTACAATTTGGATGTGCAGTGTGCCCCACAGGCTCACATGTTTGAACACTTGGACACTTGCTGGTTGCAGCCTTCTGAGAGGTTACAGGCCAACTCTGCTCCTGCCCTGAACTCCCTGATCCCGGGTAACAAGCTGTGACTCAAGCTCCCACTGTCACAGATGAGGCACCAGTTACCATGCCTTCCCCACCACGATGGACTCTATCCCCTGAACCATGAGCCCAAGTAAATCCTTCATCCTTTAATCTGATTTGGTCAGGTATTGGTCACAGCCATGGGGAATACCAACCAGTGCACCTAACGGTGCCACCAGCCGGTGTAACCCATTAGAGGGCATGGTGGTGTGAATGAGAATGGCCACACAGGCTCATATATCTGAGTGCCTGGTCCCTAGTTAGTGGACTGTTTTGGGAAGGATTAAGAGGTGTGGCTTGCTGGGGGAGGTGTGTCACTAGGGAGGGATTTGAGGTTTCCAAAGCCCATGCCAGGCACATTCCCTCTTTCTCTGCCTCTAACTTACAGATCAGATACAAACTCTCAGCTTCTGCTCCAGCACTTGCCTGCCTGCCTGCCTTTGGCCATGCTCCCTACCACGATGGCCATGAGCTCACCCCCTGAAACTCTAAACAAGCCCCCAAATAAAAGCCTTTTCATAAGTTGCCTTAGTCATGGTGTCTCTTCAGAGCAATAGAAAAGTAACTAAAACAAAGGAGTATACTGGCCAGGCAGTGGTGGCACACACCTTTAATCTCAGCGCTTGAGAGGGAGGCAGAGGCAGGCAGATCTCTGTGAGTTTGAGGCCAGCCTGGTCTACAGAGTGAGTTCTGGCATGAGCACCAAAGCTACACAGAGAAATGCTGTCTCTAAAAACAAACATAACAACAACAATAAAGAGCATAGTGAACAAGCATAGAAAAGAATATACGAAGATCACAAAATATTTTGTTTTCTACAGTGCATAGTAAATTAGCAACTTTCCAGAACTATGAAGAGTCATAAGCGTTTTCTGTGGCAAATTTTCCCAACCCACAGACTGCTAATGTTACTTGATACTCCTTATGAGCAGAAGAGACGTGTCCATCTCTCCCCCACCAAACCTAAGCAGCCTCATGGCTACACTAAGATACTATGTGACTTCCATGACCAGGCCAGGGAAGGCAATCCTGCTTCTGACTGGCATCCCCAGGCTCTTCACACTAGGAGCCTATCAGTGCTGTGAGGTACAGGCCAGCCTCCCTAGAGAGCTTCCATGAGAGGCCACCCTTCAACTCAGCTGAAGTCCTAACCCACAGTCAGCAGGTGAGTGAACTCACTTTTCCATCAGTATATAGTGCTGGCTTTTAAAAGAGTCTTTGCCAGTTTTCGTACTGTGTAGAACTAACTGGTTCCAAGACTTAAAGTTCCCACGCAGAGAAGGTTAGGGTAGAATGCACACTGGCTCTCCACAGGCAGTGCCAGGCAGTTTCCACATCAGACATCTGATTAGAGTTTCCAGATACCAAGTCACCACCAGCCCGAGTGAGGACCCAGATACCACATAATGGAATCAAGTCACCCCCATGTACTCTGTCCAAATTACTGACTCCTGGAATGATTGTTTAGTGGTAGTTTGGAGACTATCACTAAACCAGTCAGAACTCCATGGAGTCTGCTTTGTGGACGGGAGTTCAGAGTGACTTGATATTCTTGATAGTCACTATATTCTTAAATCAACTGGTTTGCAATAACCAACATGAAAAGATCAAAAACCAATCCATCCAAAAACAAAAAAACAAAACAAAACAACAACAGCAACAACAACAAAAAAACCATCAGGGCTGGCAAGATCACTCTACCAGTAAAGGTGCCTGCCACTGAGCCTGAAGACCTGAGTTCAATCCCCAGGATCCACATGGTGGAAAGAGAGAACTGACTCCGGTCCCACAAATTGTCTGGGCACAATTTGTCCATGAACACACACACACAAATAAAATAATGTAAAAAAAATTTTTTTTAAATGTGAAAATTTAAAAAAAGGAAAATGGTCAAGCGACAGGAAATAGATAATTTATAGTGAAACAATTATGGGGGCTCTGGTAGCTGAAGAAACGCCCAGCCTCATTCATAAGAAGTTTCAAGTAGGGGCTGGAGAGATGGCTCAGTGAGTAAGAACCCTGGCTGTTCCCCCAGAGGATGCAGGTTCAAATCTACTAGGTGGCTCATAACTGTAACTAGTTCCAAGGGACCAGACGCTCCCTTCTGGGCTCCACAGGCATTGCACACAGGTGGTGCACAGACATACCTGCAGCGAAACACCCACACAAATCAAGTAAATTAACCTTTTCTCCAAGTGAAAGAGACATTGAGCTGTCACATATTACCAGACATAATAATGAAGCTCTATAATATCCAAAACCACACTGTATTGTTGAGGATCAGCAGACACAAACTCCTCTATAGATTGTTGGTGGGAGTGCAAATTAATATGTTCTCTATGGGGAACAACACCATAATACACAGTTAGAAAATACAGAAAACGTTAGAAAGTAATATTCAACCTTACCACAAGCCATTATTTTTTCTATTTTATTTTCTTACAGAATTGAGTGACTGACATAATTTTACATTTGAATCTTCTGGCTGAATATCACAACCTAGAATTTCTTTGTGTTAATGGTTTTTCAAAGAGATGATTGTAATATTTCAGAATGTCTTTCATAAAGATATATTATAAATTCAACCATTCAATTATTTTTGATATTTTATTTTCCGTTTTCTCCTAAACAGCACTATCATGAACATGTTTGTGCATGTCAACATCTGCTTTCCTGATTATTTTGAAATAAATTCTAAAGGCAGAATTCCTGAGTCAAAGCACCTGTTAGCTGGGTGGTGGTGCACACCTTTACTACCAGCACTCAGGAGGCAGAGGCAGGCAGATCTCTGAGTTCAAGGCCAGCCTAGTCTATAGAACAAGTTCCAGGAGAGCCAGGGCTACACAGACAAACCCTGTCTCGAAGTTAAAGTATGTTCTAGTAGGGATATATGGATTTATTGTGCATGTATAGATTCCCATTTAACCTCATCTTTGACAGAGCACTACCACTTAAAAAGTGTTGCTAATTAAGTAGGTGCAAATGATAACTCATACATTTAATTTTTTATTTATACATATTTGATTACCAGCAAAGCTGCATGCATTTTCATGTGTTTATTGATATTCGCAATTCTTTTTAAATTTGTTTTATTTATTATTTGTGCCTGGTGTGTGTGTGTGTAGGTCAGAAGACAACTTTCAGGAGTTGGCTCTCTCTTGCCACAGTGGGATCAGGGGATAAAATGCAGATAATGAGGCTGGCACAGCTAGTGCCTTTACCTGCTGGGCCATCCTGTCAGCCCAATATCAGAAATTCTCACGTGAGCTATCGGTTATGTAAGTCTGTAGTCTTGCCAGGAAGCAGAGAACAAGGCAAGACACAGTCTGGGATAATGACAGTAATTAATTACTGATAGCTGAATGTCAGGTAGGTTTCAGGAACCTGTGTACCAGTTATTTTTCTTTTGCAGTGATAAACACCACGACCAAGGTGACTTAGAGAAGGAAGGTTTATTTGACTAATGGTTCCAGAGGGTCAGAATCTGACATGGCGGGGAAGTGTGGCAGGAAGCATGACGACCAGAGCTGGAAGCTGAGGGCTCACATCCTGAACCACAAGCAGGAAGAACTCAAAATGGTGCCAGTCTTTAACTCTCAAAGCCCACCTCCAGTGACACACTTCCTCCAACAAGCCACAGCTCCAAAACCTCCCAAACAGCACCACCAACTGCAAACGAGTGTTC
Source organism: Onychomys torridus (assembly GCF_903995425.1). NCBI lineage: Eukaryota > Metazoa > Chordata > Mammalia > Rodentia > Cricetidae > Onychomys > Onychomys torridus. The sequence goes on along the minus strand of NC_050444.1, from coordinate 65,875,672 downwards.
AAATGCCCCAGACTATGGGGGCATGTTCATTCAAACCACCACAATCGATACTTAGTGGCCTGCTAATATGATTGCTGTCAAATTTTAGGTTACTCAGGAAACCATCTCACAGTTGTCATGATGGTTGTTTATAAGTTCCTGGTGTTGTTTTGCCCACAAAGCCAACAGGGAGGAAATAACCCAAAGTATCTAAACAGTTGCCAGCATGTTGAAAACGGCAGGGTTCAGCTGCTTTCCACGCTCCTTCAGGAGGTGAACAGAGCTGGAAAGAGTCCCGAGATGAAGTTATTACAGAAGATGAATTTAATATTGTCGTGTTTAATTTAAGTGCTCTCTAGTAGTTAGAAAATCAGACCATTTGAAAAGGCCTGGAGAGACACTTTCCATTTCATTCTGTGTGAGGCCAGGTAAAGAGGCCAGAAATGCCACAGTTTGAGTATGAAATGCCCCCTCCCCCACTGGCTCATGATCTCGTGGCCCCCAGCTGGTAGTGCCATCTTTCAAGGTTATAGAAACTCCCACCAGTGAGGGCTATCTGGAGGAATTAGGTGACTGGGGACAGGCATACTACCATTATGCCCAACTGTTCCTTGTTCTCAGCTCCCTGGTTGGCGGTGAATCAACCAGCTCCCCTCTACCACGTGCTCCTCCCACCATGAAGCCTAATTCGTGGAGCCAAAAGTCCACGACTGAAACTTTTGAAACTGAACCATGGTAAATCTTTGCTCCCGTAATCTACCCACACCAGATACTGAGGTTACAGGCACAAAAAGTAACTGATACAAGGGAACATCCACTTAGCTCTGGGCTGGAGTTGGAATGTCTGCATGCTGTTGTTCCCCAGTCTCTGGCTCCAGACTTACTTGCCCTGGAATTTGAAGCAGTCTCAAATGTCTCAAGGACATCTCCATCACTTTACAAATGAGGCCACTGAGATTCTTGGGGCAGAAGGCCTTAGCTAAGGTTACTGTTTCTATTTCCAAGGGAAACGACTCTTTTGGAGAAGGGGCAAGTTAAGGCTATTCATCTGCAATGGCCACTTAGAATAGACAGTACCCAAACAACAATGGGTGTAACTGTGACCCTTTCCAAGGAGATCCACTCAGTCATCCCCGAGGTCAGTCCCAAGCTCTGATGTCCTGTGGTCATTCATGGAAGTTCATCTGTACATTCTGGGCAAAGACTGGGAGACTGGGACAGTCTAGAACAAGTGACTTCACAGATCACAGGCCCTGGAGAATCTAGCCCATAGACAGCTACATATAGCTGTTTTCAATAACCAGAAGACAAGCCTGACTTCTTGCTTATATCATAGGGTATTTTTGATGGTTCCACCTTTGCAAAGTATGACACACACTTTTGGTTTGCTCACAGATGGCCTTGAAACTTTAAAATATGGACTCAAGTAGCAAAAGTCAAGACTGTTCAGCTGACCCAGAAAAGAGCTGTGGAGATGGGGCCCAGGGGTCCGAGTAGTTTGAGGGGTGGGCATGGGAATATCCAAGTAGTGCTGTGGGATGTCTTATCTTTCTGTACACTGTGAATATTGCTCTCATTGGTTGATAAATAAAGTTGTTTGGCCAATGGCAAGGCAGAATAAGGTCAGGCGGTACATTGAAACTGAAGATGGAGATGAAGAAGGGTGGAGTCAGGAAGAAGCTGTGAGCCACCACCAGGCAGAGCAAGATATGAGAGAATAGGTAATGCCATGAAGCCATGTGGCAAAACATAGATTAATAGAAATGGGTAGAATTAAGTTATAAGAGCTAATTAATAATTAGCCTGAGCCATAGGCCATACAGTTTGTAATTAATATAAGCCTCTGTATGTTTACTTGGGACCGAGTGGTGATGGGACCAGGCAGGACACAGGAAAACTTCTGTCTATATAGTAGAGATTGTTTCACTGTGTTTTGGTATGTTTTCTGTTGTAGAATATTATTTTTAAGGTGTGTTACATTTGTGTATGCTGTGGAACGTTTGCCTTAATGATGCAAAGATGTGCTGCAATTATGTTGCATTTGTTTAACTCTGTGAAGCTGTGTTACTGTGGCTGTCTAAAACACCTGATGATCTAGTAAAGAACTGAACAGCCAATAGTGAGGCAGGAGAAAGGATAGGCGGGGCTGACAGACAGAGAGAATAAATAGAAGAAATCTGGGAGGAAAAGAAGAAAGAGCAAGAGAACAAGGAGAGGAGGGTGCTAGGGGTCAGCTACCCAGCCACACAGCCAGCCATAAAGTAAGAGTGAAAGTAAAATATACATAAGTAAGAAAAAGAAAAAGGCCAGAGGCAAAAGGTAGATGGGATAATTTAAGAAAAGCTGGCAAGAAAAAGGCCAGGCTAAGGCCAGACATTTAAATTAAGAATAAGTCTCTGTGTGTGATTTGTTTGGGAGCAGGACCCCCAAAGAGCCCAAAAGAGAAAAGAGCAAAGAGCAAAGAGCCAAAGAAAAGAGAAGGCGCCCAACGTGGGGCTGTGGAAAGCTGAACAGCTGTTTTCCTCTCTTAAAGGCCTTGTTTCAGACCGAGGGATCACAAAACGGGGAGGTAATGGTTGTTCTCAGCTCTCTGGAAGCCCATGTGATATAAGGCGCTTTAGGATTGTTCTCTGGAGATATAGGGGAGAAACTGAGAGTGATGGGCATGTCATTTGGGGGAGGCCCAAGAATACAAGACAGACTGTACATGGCATGAAATGAGAGAAGTATCTGCTTTCTTTATCATTATATTCCAAGTGATAACACATTCAGCTAGCAATCAGGTTTTTTGTTTTTTGTTTGTTTGTTTGTTTGTTTTTTGTTTTTGTTTTTGTTTTGAATGGATAAATTAGGATGAATGAATGAACAAGTTCCTCAAAGGTTTTTTTTCATAGGAAGGGGATAGGATTAAAGCTGTGCTTTATTCGGCACTCCAGCATTAGTACATCACATGCCTAGGGGAGATGGGGTGTAAAGATAGGAGGAAGTGGCTGGGAAATAGATCTGGAATTAATGGAAAGGAGATCACTAGACTTCCATGTTTTCAAGTGATGATGCCTTTGATGGGGCACATAAAGAAGGTCTTTGCTTTCCTCTTAGGCATTAAGCTTAGACATCTAACACCAAGGCTTCCCTGGGAAGGGGCTCTGCCAAGGTGCTCCTCTCCTAGACTAGCAACAGTGATGGCACCCGACTTTAAACCACTGACAGCTAGACTGGCCCCCATCAAATGGTATTGTATCCAGCTCTACTCAAATCTGGATGCCCAGGAATCCCTGACTGTACCATTTCATTGACCTGATACAGGCAGTCACCAAGTATTATCAATTATATCACTGAACTCTGATTGGTGGTCAATCCATTACACCTCCACTACCCTGATGCAGGTCCTCACTTCACTTCTGGTTTCCTCACCTGTCACTGCATCTCTCCTCCATGGAGCCAACATGAGTTTGACTTACAGTTGTGTCTGTACTAAAGACAAGGTGGAAGGCCAGGACCAACACCCAAAGTTGTCCTCTACATCCTCGTGTACACTGTGCACAAACACACTCTCTCACACACATAGTAACAACAAGAGTAATAGTAAAATTTCTTTTAAAAGTCCAAAGAATGAAAAAGAATTGATTGAGGCAAAATAAGACAAGAAGATTTTAAAACAGATGTGACTCAGGGCTGGGGAGTTGGCTCAGTTGGTAAAGTGCCTGATGTATAAGCATGGGGACCTGAGTTTGGATCCTTAGGACCTAAAAAGCTGGGAATAGTGGTGTTTACTTGGAATCCCAGTGCTGGGGAGGCAGAGACAGGAGGGTCCCTGGAGTTCTCTGGAAATCTAATTTTGCCTAATTGGTGCATCCAGGTCAGAGAAAGACCCAGTCCCAAGAGTACAAGAGGAAGAGAACATCAACCTATGGCCTCCACCTGCATGGACAAACACATGCACACACCCACATGAACACATACACACTTATGTAACACACATGCAGAAGAAAAAGAAAAACTCGGGTAGGAAAAATTAAAGGTAATAGTAAGACAATGACTATAAACTTGAATTAATCACAAACCCAGTGAAGCGTCTTGAGCTGCAGATACCAGATCCACACACTGGCCAAAGAAAGAGACTGTGAGATCCAGAGACTGTGAGATCTGAAATTAAGATGATTGAGAGAACTGCAGTGACATGCTCCCGATATATTTAGGTGTGCAAATTCACAAGGACATAAGGAAAATCCTATGTCATCACCTCGCAGGATCTGAGGGAGCAGCTCCATTGTCTTGAGAAGTTTTAAGGAAGAAAGGAATGTGTGTTTATCCTGCTGGTCCCATGTGACCTAGACCTGGTCATGTGCTGTTGAGTGTTTAACAACTGCCTTTCTTGGAGAAGGAGGCTGGGTTGTGTCCTTGTCCATTTCTGTGGTGTAAACACTACTACTGTGGCCAATTTCAAGCTTCCAATGTCAGAGTTGGTGAGATAGCTTGGGGGCCAAGCTCTTGCCTACATCCCCGAGCCTTGGTTCTCCTCTGGATGAAAAGGGCTGTGGATGGGGGAGGAGCTTCCCAGTTGACATTGGTGAACACGTGGATGGAAAGGGCTGTGGATAGGGGAGAAGCTTCCCAGTTGACACTGGTGAAGACTTGGATGGAAAGGGCTGTGGATAGGGGAGGAGCTTCCCAGTTGGCATTGGTGAACATGTAGGTGGAAAGGGCTGCACACATTCAGCCCTGATCAGCTGGTAGAATGTAGCCCTAGCATCCCATTGACCACATCTGAAGAACAAAATAGTAAAAGAGGGAAGTGTCTCATTGTCCAAGAAAGTGAAAAGGAAATGTCCACCAGAACATCACCACTTTGCAGCCAACAATGAGTTAAGGACCTTGATCTGAGAACTAACAGCTGCTGTCATCACGCGGGGAGATCCAGCCTAATGTTATCTGCCTCCCACTGCAAGAACGTCACTGCATTTAGGATGACGCTACCAGAATGAACCAGGGCCAACGAAGCCCCTGGGTCCAGCTGCCAATTTTGCAGGAAGCACAGAGGGTAGAGGAAAGCCATGAACTGCCTCATGAGAGGGAAACCAGCAAAGCCAGGAGGTTTTGTTCCAGTGGTGTAGGTTTCCCAACAGAGAAGCTAAGAGGAAGGTACAGGAATGGAGGGATGGAGAGCTGACTCGGTGGCTAAAAGCCCTGGCTGCTCTTCCCGAGGACCTGGGTTTGGTTCACAGCACCCACCACACTGAGCAACTTTAATTAACTGCCTGAAACTCCAGCTCTGGGGGATCTCTTCCGACCTCTACAGGAACTCACAGAGACACATAAACCCTTAAAGAAAAGGAATGAGAAGAAGCTGGTGTCTTTGAAAAAGAATTAGAATGACATAATCAACTTCATCAATTTTGGGGAAATCTCAAACATGAATACTGTGTTTATATCCTTTCCATCCTTCCCTCCCTCCCTCTAACTTTTCCTGTGTCAACACCCTCCACCCCACCACATCACCTGAAATTGATTACCTCTTCTTAATTATTATTGTTTTATATATGCATATATTAAAATCCAGTGTTTGGGAACATAGACTAGTTGGATGATAAAATTATAAAGAAACACAAAGAATGATCTCTAAAATGAAAGGAGACAGCCAACAGTGGTTTGTGCCTAGAACCCAGAATTCAAGAGGCTGAGGCAAGGAGAGTGCCATCAATTCAAGACATGAGTTATATAGTGAATTCCAGGCTGTTCTGAACTACAGAATGAGAACCCACCTTAAAAATGAATATCTCACAAAGAAAAAACCTCAGAAGAATATTTTTAAAGAGACGAAGTTGTGGGCTAGACAGATGGCAGTGGTTAAGAACACAGACTGCTCTTACAGAGGACCCAAGTTCAATTCCTAGCACACACATGGTGACTCACAACTGTCTGTAACTTCAGTTCTAGGGAGCTGAGGTCCTCTTGTGGTCACTAAGGGCACCAGGCATACAGGGTACACGGAAACATATAAAAGCAAAGAAAGAAAAAGAAAGAAAGAAAGAAAGAGAAAAAAAGAAAGACAGACAAGAAAGTAAATGGGCCAGGTAGTGGTGGTGCACATCCTTAATCCCAGCACTCAGGAGGCGGAGGCAGGCATATCTCTGAGTTCAAGGCCAGCCTGGACTACAGAGCGAGTTCCAGGACAGTCAGGGTGACACAGAGACACCCTGGGTTTTTTTTGGGGGGGGAGAAGAAGAGGGAGTGGCAACCACCCTATTTTATTGTCACACATCCAATAGCACATTGTGTCTGTTAGTTATATGCATCAAAATAATAATAAACAATACAAAGCATATGTCCTGCTCTGCTTTTCTGTCTCTGTGATAAACACCATGACTGGGGGAGAAGGATTACTTATGAGTTACAGTCCATCATGAGGGAACCTAGGGGCGGAACTCATGCAGTATCCTGGAGGCAGGAGCAGATGCAGAAGCCACGGAGGGGTGCTGCTTTCTGGCTCGCTCCTCCTGGCTTGCTCAGCCTGCTTCCTTGTAGAACCCAGGACCACCAGCCCAGGGGTAGGAGGCACCACACACAGTGGGCTGGGTCCCTCCACATCAATAAGCAACTAGGAAAATGCCCACAGGCCAGTCTAGTCTGATGGAGACAACTCCTCAATGAGGTTCCCTGTTCCCAGGGAACTCTAGTTTGTTGACAAACACTAACCAGCACAATACACATAGTTATTTCACGTAACAACTCAAAACCAGACAAAACTGTATCTTCTTCAGGTAAAGACATTAGCTACATTTAGGTAGGTCTAGGGACAGGAAGGAAGCAGGGTGCTCAGCTCAGCTGGTCACGTGGGTGAATCCATTGTGTGAACACAGATGAGAAAAAAATGAATCCACTGAGATTTGATGCCACGATGGTTGATTCTGGATCATCTGTAGCCTAAGTGAACTCAAAGTTTCCTGATGAAACTTTGGCTGCGGCCTGACCCACTGGTCCTCATTGGCACATAGATACTTATTGCTGGGGGTTGGATCAGTCTCTTCTCTGGGAAGCAAAGGGACTGAGCACCAAGCCCCCCCCCCCCCTTGTCAGCATACACTGAGCTGAGCTTGCGGGCTTATGGAACTGAGTTCTAGAGTTGCTATGCTCTGGACATAGAACCCAATGGCGGAGTTCTAAGTGACGGGAGCAGGATTTATGAAGAATGCTTCCTTAGCAACAGCAGAAACTTCAGCAGGGTGAACCACCCTCACCAGAGGTATCGAGAACAGTCTCGCACTTGGTCTGTTCTCACTGTGCCTCCCCCCCCAGTGTGTTCTGAGGCACCCTGTCTCCACTGTGGTTCTGTCAGCTCTGGTCCTCGGGTTTTTCTCCGCTATCAGCCCTGTTCTGGCCTCTGAGCTGTTTTCTGATCTGCCATTTCCAATCTGGAGTTTGTAGTTCCATCTGCTCAGGCCTCGGGACTGGCTCAGTTCACCCTTGTGATATTTGCATTGGCTTTAGATGTCCCCGAGAGCACTCTTGGATCCTAAAGGGCTGTGAACAGCTAAAGCCACCCAGTTCAGTCTCTCTTCAAACCCAGACTGCCAGGGCCTGTAAGATGGCTCAGTAGGTAAAGGCTTGCTGCCAAGCCTGACATGTGAAAATAAAAGAGATAAAGACCTCAAATCTCTAGCTTTGTTTCTGCATCTGCTCAGCCACAGGAAAGCTACAGATTCTTGCTGCTCCATAGAAATACTTTCATAGAAATTTGATTTAATAAAGCGCTCTTATAAATAAATAAGAACCAGATAACTATCCAATAAAAATGGATAAATAATTCACAATAAGATTTCTAAATGAATAAAAAGCCTGTACCTTCCTCCTTCCATCTCCTTTCTTAGCAGGCCCATTCTGGTTTCAGGTCCTTCAGCTGGTGAGGGGTGGGATAGATATGAACATTTACGCTTCGAGGAGCCAGAATGAAGCTAAATTTCTTACATGGAAATGAGAAAAATTGGAGACGATCCCAAAGCATAGAAAGCCAGAGATAGCAAAGTAGTTATTGTGTAGGGGAGAGGGAAAGGGAGCTGAACACAGAATGTAACAATATAAAAAGCTAGTTTGGGCTAAGCTTGGTGTGTGATCCCAGCACTCTAAAAGATGAGAAAGGATAGGGAGTTCAATGTCAGCCTGGGCTACACATCGAGATTGTTGGGGGGGCGGGGGGAGATGACAGAGGCTGGAGTTGGCTCCACGCTTAAGAGCATACACTCTTGCAGAACTGGCTGCCAGTGCCCAGGTCAGGTGGCTTACTGCCTTAACTCCAGATCCAGGCAATTTGATGCCCTTTGCTGGCCTCTGAGAACAACTACACTCATATGCACATGCCCCCTCACACAGACAGACACGGACACATAACTAAAAATAAAATCATTTTTAAAATGGTAAGGGGCTGGAGAGATGGCTCAGCAGATAAGAGCACTGGCTGCTCCTCCAAAGGATCCAGGCTCTATTCCCAGCACCCACATGGCAGCTCATAATGGTCTGTAACTCCAGTGCCAGGGCATTTGACACCCTCTCCGGCTTCCACAGTCAACAGGTCACCACACACATACATGGTATATATACATGCAGGCAAACACTCTTACATAAAAATAATTAAAACCTTTTTATGGTTATAATAGTAATAATAATCCATGTTTCAGTCAAGCTTACTTTGGGCATGCAAGTCTGGCACAACATTTGAAAAATCAATAAATATAACTTGTATCAGAGAGCTAAAAAAGAAAGAAAACCATATGTTCATCTCAACACAGAAAGGGAAGTTGATAAAATATAACATCTGACACAGTTTGGATCTGAAATGTCCCCAAAGGCCATGTGTTAAAGGTTTGGTCCCCAGCTTGGCACCAGTAGCAGGTTTTGGAAAGCTGAGTGACAGGAGTCCACAGGTTTTAGGTCCCTGGGAGTATGCCTTCTAAGGGGATTTCACTCTACGGTGCAGTAAATAGTCCTGGTTCACCATCGCTCTTACCAGACGTACCTCAGGCCTAAAGCATCAAAGCCAATCAGTAACGGAGCGAAACCCCAAAACTCTGGGCCAAAATTAACCTCGTCTCTCTATGACTGGATTTCTCTGAGGTATTTAAAACAGTAACCAAAAGCTGCCTAAGACATCTACTGGTGAAAAACATTCTCAGTAACCTAGACCTAGAAGTAAATCACCCCCACTTGGTAAAAAGCATTTACGATAAACCTACCGCTAATATCCCATCAAATACTTAAACAGTGTGTTCTTATTAAAGTCAGGAACAAGGTGAGGAGTTTTTACTACTCTAGTCAAAATCCTGCTAGGAGTCCTGAGTAATGAAATGAGACAAGAAAAAGGGGAAAAAGTTAACACCAGAAAGAAAGAAAACTGTCTTTATTTGTAGATGACATGTTATCCACACAGACAATTCCGTGGGTTGTACAGAAAGCACTACTAGCTCTGGGAAGTTGTAAGGACACTGGATTCAAAAATCAGTATTTAAAAACTGGCCTTACACTACACTAAGCCATGAAAAGAGTAAAAGTTGAGACTAAAAGTAACATTTATAACTCCACCCAAACCAAAAACCGAAGGTAAAATTTCTAGGTATGTGCAAGTCTGAGTACCAGCAACTGTCAACTCCTGACAGGATGAGAGCAGACAAACAGGAAATGATGGCCCCTGCTGGAGGGACCAAGACACAGTTCTCCCAATAGATGTGTAGGATCAGTGTCTTACAACCAACACCTCTGCTGGATTTCTGTAGAAATCATCAGATTAATCCTAAAATATGAAACTAGAAACCCAAACAAACCTTTTTCTTTTTTTTTAAATTTTTTTATTATGTGTTTTAATTATATACATCAGCCATGGGTTCCCCTGTCTTCCCCCCTCCCGCCCTTCCCCCCAGCCCCTCCCCTCCATTCCCATGTCCTCCAGGACCAAGGCACCCCTGGGGATTCATTTAAACCTGGTGGATTCAGTACAGGCAGGTCCTGTCCCCTCCTTCCAGGCTGAGCATGTGTCCCTGTGTAAGCTCAAGGTTCCAAACAGCCAGCTCATGCACTGAGGACAGGTCCTGGTCCCACAGCCTGGGGGCCTCCCAAACAGATCAAGCTATTCAATTGTCTCACTTATCCAGAGGGCCTGATCCAGCTGGGGGCTCCACAGCTGTTGGTTCATAATTCATGTGCTTCCATTCGATTGGCTATTTATTTGTCCCTGTGCTTTTTCCTATCTTGGATTCAACAATTCACGCTCTTGCAGACCCTCTTTCTCGACAGTTGGACACCTAGAGCTCCACCTGGGGCAACAAACCCTTTTTTGAAGACCAAAGTTAAGGGCCAGGAGTTAAGGTAGCAGGTAAAAGTACTTGTGCAAAACTCGTGAGTTGAGCTTGGAGATCCCTGGAAGCCACATAAAGCGGCATGTGGTATTGTGATCCCATCACCACTCCTACAATAATGGAGGAGATAGAGACCCCCATGAGCTCACAGCCAGCTGCCCTGGAGCACACAGAATAGCCTCAAAAAAAAAAAGTGGAAAAAAACAGCAAGTGGAAAGGGAAGGACCAGCCCCCTCGGCTGTCCTCTGATCCCATGTGGAATCGCATCCACATGGTGAACACGCACACATACACCCCATATACTCACAAACTAAGCCAATAAATATTTTTCAGAGCCGGAAGTTGGACACCGTGGTTGTCTTAGTTAGGATTTCTACATAACCCCTTTCTTCTGTGCTTGACTCTAAAGCCAGAACCACGTGGCCAAAGCTGCCAAGTTCTGCTGCTTGCTGGGGCTGGAACATGGCCCTCTTGTTCAATTACATCTTCACCAGCTTTCTGTTTCCCATAGTTTTCTTCACTGTCTAAGTTTGGCTGTTCAGGAACTTGCTCTGTAGTCCAGGCTGGCCTCAAACTCAGAGATCTGCCAGCATCTGCCTTCTGAGTGCTGGGATTAAAGGCATGCACCACCACACCCAACTCTAACTTTTCTTTAATTCCTTTTCAGGATATGACCAATCAATCCATAAAAAAAGTTTCTGAGTGAATAGAAATGTCTAATGAGGAATTAAGTTTTATGCCAAATACAGGACAGTGTGACTCTCCACCTCTGTCTCCCTTAGACAACAACACACAAATTCCACATTAAAGTTTTATAATGTAGTTTCTCTATAGAGAGGATGGGTAAAGAAATCTTGAGTGCTTTCTTCAGAGTTGGTGAAAGACAAAAGTAGAGGTTGCCCACAGGGGAAAGCCAGAAGATGGATCATGCAGGTCACTTAAAATGCAAATTAAAATGAGATGTCATTTGTCAACAGTCACCCTGGCAAGTCCAGTGGTGTTTGAAGAGTGAGGATAAGTCCAAAGATGATAGGCTTGTGTTTTCACAATTCTGGGGAAATTATTTTCCACCCAACATGTTATAGCCAAATAACCAGTCATATGGAACACAGAACAAAGATATTCTCATATTTTAAAATGTTTCAAAATGGGGCCAGTGAGATGGCTCCAGTGGGCAAAGGTACTTGCCATGCAAGTTTTGTGAGTTCCATCATGGGAACCCATGTAAAAGGGGAAGGAGAAAAATGACCATAGAGTTGTCTATGACCTCCATACATGAACCATGGCACCTGCCCCACCCCATCCCACCCCACACCACTACCAACAAAATCTTTAAATTTTTCCAAAATTTACCTTCGACACAACTTGCCTTAGGAAATAACTGGGAGGGTATCTCTTTAAATAAATAAATGAATAAATAAGGCTAGGGAGATGGCTTAGTGGATAAGGTGCTTTGTTGTGGAATATTATTTTGACTAGACAAAGATGCATTGCATTTTTTTATGCTGCATTTGTTTAATGATGTAAGGATGTGTGTTTAACTATGTAAAGATGTGTTGCATTTGTTTCACCTTGCCTGCCTAAGGCATCTGATTAGTCTAATAAAAAGCTGAACGGCCAATAGCGAGGCAGGAGAGGGACAGGAGGGACTGGCAGGCAGAGAGAATCAATAGGAGGAGGAAGCAAAGAGGAGAAAAAAGAAGAGAATGAGGGGGACACACCTGCGGCCAAAAACCAGGGCCGACACACAGACAGACACAGAGAAGCAGTGGAAGTAAGACATACAGAAAGAAGAAAGGTTGAAAAGAAAAAACCCAAGGCATAAGGTAGATAGAAACAGGTTAACTTAAGTTCAGAGCTAGCCAGAAACAAGCCCAAGCTAGGCCGAGCATTCATAACCAATAGATCTTCGTGTCATGATTTGGGAACTGGTTGGTGGCCCAAAAGAAAATGCCTGGTACAGTGCTTCTTGTGCAAATGTGAGGACTGGAGTTCAAGTCCCCAGAACTCCTTTAAAAGCTGAGTGGGCATGGTGGTGGTGGTGGCCTGCACAGGTGACACAGAGGCAGTGAGTCCTCTAAGCAAGATGTGAGCTCTGGGTTCACCAAAGGCTGCTTTGATATATAGAGAGCAGTGGAGGAGGACAGGCACCCCACCTCACGCCTCTCTACCCATGTGCACATGCACCTGTGAACTTGCACACACACACTCACCACATATGCAAAAAAGATAAAAACAGACAAGAAATACAACAACATAAACCAAGAAGGAAAAAGATGAGTTTCAGAAAACAGTAGAATTCAGATAGCAGAGAGTTTAGGGGAAGTGGACAGTGGCAGGACCAGAAGCAGGCAGCATATCCAGGAAACCACTATCTAGATGAGCTGGGAAGTGTATATTGGTGGAAATAGCCCTGTTGTAGAAATCTGAGTTCAGGGAATTTGATTTGAGTCTGACCAACATCCTTTCCTTTAAGGACTCACTCTTTATTCAATAGTAATCTTTTTATCTGAACGGTGTTGGGGCAGCTGATCCACCCACCTGATGGGCACAGAACTCAATCTCCGTGCTCTGGCCCCACCATCAGGATTGGTTCAGGGATGGGCATGGCCCCAGATAGGGATACTCAGTGTTTCCCTGTACTTCTTCTGGGGCTACTAAGAGAAAAGCAAAAGGGCTGGAGAGATGGCTCAGCCATTAACAGCACTGGCTAAATACCAAAGTTCAATTCCTAGCACCCACATGGTGGCTAATGACTATAACTCAGGACTCTGACCGCCATTCTGGTCTCTGGTGTACATATAAACATACAGGCAAAACACTGATGCACATCAATAAATAGATAATGCTTTTGAATGCCTTGACTCCAGTTTCTGATATTACCAACTCCCTGCCCCAGGACAAAACCACCATGAATAGTCACTGTAGTTTATTTGTAGGGATAACCATCAACACATGCATAATACTAGAAAAGTGAATGCTGGTTTAGCAATAGGACATTGTTATGTGCAGCCATTAAATGGTACAATAGACACCATTACAGAACAATGCTGTGGTAAAAAGGTCTTCAAGTATTGTAAGTAAAGGCAAGTCTTTAATCCCAACACTCAGAAGCAGAGGCAGGAGCATTGCCACAAGCTCAAGGCCATCCTGATCTATACAGCAAATTCCAACCCGGCACAAGCTATATAACAAGATCCTGTTTCAACAAAACTGAACAGAGGTTGATCCTAACTGACATAGCTTATAATGCTGCTTCCGGAATTCTAAATAGCTTTTCTCTGTGTGACCAGCAACTTTATTTTATCTTATTATTCTTTTTTAGATTTATTTTATATTACATACATGTTTGCTTTCATGGATGTATGTGCACCACACATGTGCCTGATACCCTCAGAAGTCAGAAGAGGGCATCAGATCCCCTAGAACTAGATTACAGACGGTTGTAAGCCACCATGTGGGTACCACCACTGCTATGTAAAACACCATGACCAACTTGGGGAGGGAAAAAGTCTTATTTCATCTCACAGCTTGTAGTCCATCCCTGAGGAAGTCAGAGCAGGAACCCTGAGACAGGAACCAGAACAGAGACCATGAGGAATGCTTCTTACTGGCTTGCTTAGTTTACTTTCTTATATACTCTATACTGTCCACGGATGGCACTGTCCTCTGGCTGGGCTCTCCCACATCAATCGTTAATCAAGAAAATGCCCCACAGACTTGCCAACAGGCCAATTGATGTAGTCATCTTAATTACACTTCCCTTCCCCAGATACATCTAGGTTTATGTCAAGTTGGCAAGAAAAAAGAAAAAGAAGGGAGAAAGGAAGGGAGGGAGGGAGGGAGGGAAGGAGGGAGGGAGGGAGGGAAGGAGGGAGGGAAGGAGGGAGAAAAGAAAGAGCGAGCCAGCACATGGGTTTCCAGGATGAACCCACATTGTCAGGCCTGGTGGCCATTGTGTTTAGCTTCTGCGCCATCTTGCTGGCCCTGGAAACACTTCTGAGTTTACCGCTATGAAAGTGTTTGTCTCTTTTGACAGACTGACAGGCTTCTCTTCCTCAGTTAACCCAAGCTATCTAACTCATCATGCATCTCTCTTCACCTCAGCTGTCAATAAAACATGACTTACTTTCAGTGGTAGGTCACAGCAACTCTTCCTACCGGTAACAAGCTCCATGGCTTCACTGTCCACCCTCCTACACACCTCTAGTTGTGGATTTCCCGCCTCTGGAATGTCCTCCCAGTTCAATCCACGGTGACATACACAACCACACCGTCCAATTACAACCCAACCTCACCGCCTTCCTCCCCACTCACACACGAACCCTCGCTGCTGGCAAAGCCCTCACACCATTTCCCAATGTGTTTTGCATCTTAATGCCTGAGCACTTTCCTTTAATTTTGTCTTCAGTTGGCTTTTACTGACTTTTATAATCTACTTATCATCAGTCTATCCTAAATGCTTTAAAACAAAAACAAACAATAAAAACAAAGACAGGGTCTCATGTATCCCAGGTTGGCCTCAGACTCACCTACATACCTGGAACTCGGTATATACATTGGCTGGCCTTAAACTCACAGAGATCCACCTGCCTCTGCCTCCTGAGAGCTGGGATTAAAGGTGTGCACCACACCCAGCAGCCTCCTCTTCTTTTTAAAGAGCCAGGCCATGTCACCTCCTCCATGAATCCACACCTATTAAACCCAGACAGACTTAATTTCTCTCCTGTTATAGTTTCTATTCCCCTCTATTAGGGCACTTAGCATGTTACATTGTAGTTGTTGCCAGGTGCACTTAGCATGTTACATTGTAGTTGTTGCCAGGTGCACTTAGCATGTTACATTGTAGTTGTTGCCAGGTACACTTAGAATGTTACTTTATAATTGTAAAAAATAAAAATAAGGCCAGGTGGTGGTGGCACACGCCTTTAATCTCAGCACTCTGGGGAGGCAGAGCCAGGCGGATCTCTGAGTTTGAGGCCAGCCTGGTCTACAGAGTGAGTTCCAGGACAGGCACCAAACTACACAGAGAAACCCTGTCTTGAAAACACCACCACCACCACCACCAACAACAACAACAACAACAATTTATTTTTAAAAAATGAAAAGTTTGAATTATCTGTAGGTTTATTTATGCAGAGGAACAAGACTGGTCAGCACCACAGAAAAAGAAGTGCTAAACTGAGCAGAGCACAGTGGCACATGCCTATGAGCCCAGCATTCAAGAAGCCGAGGCAGGGGAATCATGCTTTTGAGGACAGACTGGTCTCCACAGTAAGATTTTTATTGTTGTTGTTTTTTTAAAGCACCAAACTATAAATTAAATATAAAGTTCTGCTTTTTCCTTTTGAAAAACATCAGGCGACCTGGCAGTGGTGGTGCACACCTTTAATCCCAGCACCCAGGAGGCCGAGGCAAGCAAATCTCTGGCCAGCCTGAGTGACAGAAGTGAGTTCCAGGAAAGGTGCCAAAGTTACACAGAGAAACCCTGTCTCAAAAAACCAAAATAAATAAATAAATAATTTTAAAAAGAGAGAGAAAGAAAGGAAAGAAAAACATCAGGTATCAAATGTTTTCTGGACAAACTCACAGGCATGCAGGCAGTGTGTCTCCTGAGCGCGAGGCCCCGACCCTCTCCCTACAAAGCAGTCCCAGTTTGCCCTATTCCAGCAGCTGAGACTTAGGGGCTTGGAGTCCCCACCTCTGCCTCAGCTCTCCACACTGCTGTGTAGATGTGTAAGTTATTTAATTTACAGAAACAAATGACTAGTCCCATGTCTGGCCGAGGTCTCTTCTACACAAATCATGTCCTGGGAGAAGCTACATCAGTTACAAATCCAGACAGAAGGGAAAGAAGCAAGAGCAGTCTGATAATCACTTTGTACCTACCCAATTTGTTTCATTTAAACCCAGTCGCTAATGATCAAAGGCGAATTATTAGACCATTAGGCTAATTAATAAAACAAACTCTCTAATCTAAACCTATTATTTGTTTGCTTTAAAGTTAGTATTTCTCTTTCCTCCTGGCTCTCCTTTCTGTGTCTGTATTCTTCAGAGCACTTTGCAGGAAGATTTCCCTAAAGACTAAAATATGTTTACAAGTTCTCTTTTGTCTCGAGTCCAAACGTCTTCACATTTTCCAGTAAAACACCCCGTGGCTGCTGCCCCATCCATTACCACGGAGGCAGAGGAGAGGGTGCAGCGTGGACGGGCCCATGCGCACCACCCCACACCAAAGCTCAATGAACTTTCCGTGGAATCTCAGTTCACAGCAAGTCTATGGCAGGTTGCACGAGCGAAGGATTGTTAGTGTGGAAGTTCTTTTCATTGTTTGACTCCATTTCTTAGAAGCCTGCTGTGTGCGGAGGAGTCTGCCTCATTAGTAACTGTAGAGCCTCAGTTTTGTTGTTGGTATCTTGTTTTTTGTCTGATCCTGATTCCACTGTAAATCATCGTTCTCTGGGTCCCTGGTTCTCATCCTCTTCATTACTTAGGCATTCTGTTAATGTTAGTCTAATTGAGCTGAGCTTAGGGCCACCTGGATCGCCAGTAACCGTCAGGACCCCACGGTCTCGCCATTACCCTGTGGTCATAGAGGTAGACTGTAGATTTTCCCAGTCAAAGCCTGGCAACTTTGTCACAGCACCAGAGTACCTATCCTTAGCCACCCAGCATCCCCAAATGAAAGAGATTAGGAGTACCACATTGGATGAAATTAATTTTAGTTATTTAAAATGAAAATCCACAGACAACTTAAGAAACCTAAGTGCCATTTTGATTTGTATTTCCCTCTTGGGGATTTAGCTCAGTGGTAGAGCTCTTGCCTAGCAAGTGCAAGGCCCTGGGTTCGATCCTCAGCTCAAAAAAAAAGAAAAGAAAAAAAAGAAAAGAAAAGAAAATGAAAATCCAACAAAAACGTGCCCAAAGCAGAGGACTCTATTTTTTTTTTTTTTTGGACAAGGTCTTGCTATGTAGCTCAGGGTGTCTTACATTCACAATCCTGCTTCAGCCTCCTTAGTGCTGTGCCTATAAATGTGTACCCCCACGTCCAGCTAATTCTTAAGACTCACTTACACAATGATATGGGATGGTGCCAGAGACAAAAAAAAAAAACAAAAAAACTATAATTTTATTGGGAGAGCTATTTCAGAATTTGAAGAAGGCAGAGACAGAAGAAGAAAAGGAAGCAAGGAGGTATCTCAGCCTTAAACATGGCCTTTGGACCAAGAAAGTGAAAGGCAAGAAATACTCTGTGGTTCAGGGGATCAGACCGGGGGGGTTAGGATAGAATGCAAGGGCCTCTATGGGACTCTGAGAGCTGGAACTAATTACCCTGGGTAAGTACAGAAAGGGAGGCCTGGAAGGTGGACGGCCTGCCAATAACTATGGCGGTCTAATTATGCATGGCGCTCTATTACATGAAAGAGAGTGGAGGCCAGTCCAATGACCTGCTCTCTAAACCAAGGCTTCCCAAACTCAGTCTGCAGGGGAATATGGGATTCTTGCTAGAACTGGGATTCCAGAGCCCAGGCCCTGGAGATTCCGATAGAGTAGGTAAGTGGCAGGGCCCAGAATTTTCCATTTCAGCACCTGTCCTGGTAATGCTGCCATTGCTATTTGAGGAGCAGCCAATCACACAGGCCACCTAGTGCTCCCAACTCAAGGAAGTAGCCTGTTTGGAGGAACGGCCCACACCCACCCCCTGAGCTGGCTGCAGAGGGGAATGGACATCACACACCACCACTTCAGTTTTCTCTTCTCCATGCCTTACACCCACAGTGTGTTCACCTCTGTTTCCTTATACGTCTCCCGATCCTAAGCCTGGCACGATCTCTTGCCAGCATGTTTCAGTAGCTTCCTCCATGATCTCCTAGCACAGTGGTTCTCAACGTTTCTGAGGCTGTGACCCTTCAATACAGTTCCTCACGCTGTGGTGACCCCCAACCATGGAATTATTTTCGTCGCTACTTCACGACTGTAAATTTGCTCCTGTTATGAATGGTAACATAAATATCTGTGTTTTCCAATGGTCTTAGGCGACCCCTGTGAAGGGGTTGTTTGACCCCTGACCCACGGGTTGAGAATCACTGATTTAGAAACTGCCTATAGCTCAGGAGTGGTAAGCCATGTGCTAGCTTCATTTACTTATGTTAATGTCTAAGACTAAGGAAATGGGGACAAGCCCGAGACTGCCACTTCTCTCTATGGTTCAAAGCAAGACACAGGACCTCCCTCATATGACTCCCCAGCAGAGAGTTCTCTGCCCGCATCCCACCCACCCAACGTCTCCACATCCGAGAAACAAAACCACTGGTGTTAGAGATGGAAGCGGCTTGTCTGCCTGTCCCTGAGGATCAAACCGAGGAAAGCAGTGACAGTTCTCGAGCTGAGTCATTTCTCACATGGGACTAAGGGATTTCACACTGCAGCCATGGGCTGGTCCTCTCCAAATCAGCGTATGTCGGTGTTCTAGGCTCTGAAAAGGGAACCAGGATGTTTCCGGGTAAGAAATTTGAAGTTTAGACCTCAGGTATTTGCCAAAGCTATTAACCAGGTATCACTCCAGAACATGGAGTCCTTCGATGAGTCAGATTAAAGACTCCCCCATTTGACCCAGGGGACTGTATTGTTGGAAGGTAGAGAGTTTAAGCACACAAACCATTCAAAGTGGCGGTGGTGGCGCACACCTTTAATCCCAGCACTCAGGAGGCAGAGGCAAGCAAGTCTCTGTGAGTTCGAGGCCAGCCTGGGCTACAGAGCGAGTTCCAGGACAGCCAGCGCTGTTAGACAGAGAAATCCTGTCTTGGAAAGCCAACCAACGAAACAACAAAAACAAAGTGGGAACGAGAGAGGTCATGCACGGACAGACTGTGGAGGAAGGGAGAGTACTTGGAATTAATCTCAAGTCTCTTCGATGCCATGACCACTGTCTGAGCAGCCCTCAGGGCCAGACCTGGGCTGGCAGGGTGCAGGTCAGCAAGAACAGAACAGGAACAAGGCTCCAATCTTTTTTTTTTTTTTTTGGCTGGAGCTGAGGACCGAACTCTACCACTGAGCTAAATCCCCAACCCCGGCTCCAATCCTTTTAGTGACTTATTTGAAAAATTATTTTAAAAGACAGTGTTATATCCTCCTTCTTTTCAAGGTGACTTTGACTGAACTAATTTACAAATAAAGTGAAATTCAACAGTTCAATTCTGCTCCCAAGCTTGGGGCTCACCTTTCATCACTTAGATTTGATGACTGACTTTTATCATCAAGCGTGTGATCACTACCACAGTGTAAATCCCTCTGTCTAAAATCCCCAGGAGTCAAGAAGCTCTGAGACCTCAGTGTATACGTTAGGACGTAACCGAGGACTCTGACCAGTCTCCATCTGTGCCCCTTTCCTCCCTCACATACATACATATCTAGATATATCTTCTCACATTTATAATTAAAAGCCTTCAATATTTATTCTTTTCAAATACTTGTATTTTTAATTAGCATACAATTAAGTATTAAGTTTCATCATGTCATTTTCAAATATAACTTACTTTATTGGCCCTCCCTTCTCCCCCTCCCTCCCCCCTTGCACCCCACCACCCCAGTAGCCATTCTTTGCTCTCACGGTCCCTGTGTTCTCTTACTTCCTTCCTCAACAGTGTTTCCTGCCTCTCATGGACCCTTTTCTAGTTTCATGGCCTATACCCAGATGCATACCCACAAATGCACATGTATAAACATTAAACTTTTGGGTTCACACATGAGAGAGAATATGGGGGGGGTGTCTTTCTGGGTCTGGGTTACCTCACTCAATTTAAAAATTCATCCATTTCCTGCAAGTTTCACTATTTCATTTTCATCTGTGACTGAATAAAATTCCATTGTGTACATGTTTCACATTTTCATTACCCACGCATCTGTTGGTGGACAGCTAGGCTGATTCCATTTTCTTGCTTTGTGAATGGAGCAGCCACTAACATAGATGCAAAAGTATCTCTGTTGTAAGATACAGAGTTCTGTAGTTACATTGCAGGAGTGGTACAGCAGTCACATAGTACTTCTATTTTTGTGGGGGACCCCTTATATATTTTTTTTCTCTTACTCTACACCATGACAACCCTGTAACTATATTACCAGAATCCCTTGCCAAGTGAGTTTGGCCAGTGAAAGGAGCCAGTGGGATAGAAAAAAGCAAAACCTAAGAGATGCAGTATTGCTTAGTCCCTCTTTGCCCTTCCCCCACCTCAGCACCTGCTGGGGGACCCTCCTGCTGGACGCAGCTCTCACTGGAAACCAGGAATGCTGTTCCTACTCTTGCTGTCTAAGTTAGGGTTTCTATTGCTATGAAGAGACACCATGACCATGGCAACTCTTATAAAGGAAAAACATTTAATTGGGGTAGCTTACATTTTCAGAGGTTCAGTCCATTGTCATCATGGTGTGACATGGTGGCATGCAGGTAGACATGGTGCTGGAGAAGTAGCTGAGAGTCCTACATCTTTACTTGAAGGCAACAGGAAATGGTCTGAGTCACTGAGCGTGGCTTGAGAATATATGAGACTTCAAAGCCCACCCCCACAGTGACACACTTCCTCCAACAAGACCACACCTACTCCAACAAGGCCATACCTCCTTTTAGTGCCACTTCCTTTGAGGGCCATTTTCTTTCAAGCCACCACACTTACTAATCTCTGGGTTCCTCCAGAGCCCGGGGTGGTGCCCTGGACCCTGCCTAGGCCTCCAGAAGTAGTTCCTTCCTTAAAGTCTGCTGAATCACCTCAGATTCTTCATCCCATTGAGACTGAATTATAGACACCTTTCAGAGCCCTAATCCATAAAACTAACCCTATTGCCCAGAGAACAACTGTGCTGGTTGGTTTTTGTCAACTTGACACAGCTGGAGTCATTTGGAAAAAGGGAACCTCAAAAATACCCCATCAGACTGGCCTGCAGACAAGTATGTAGGGCATTTTCTTGACTGCTAACGGATGGAGGAGGGCCCAGTCCATTGTGAGTGGTGCCACCCCTTGGGCGGGTAGTCCTGGGTGGAGCTGAAGAAACAAGTCAGGAGGCAATCAATGTTCCCGCATCATCTCTGCTTTGGTTCCTGCCTTGAATTCACTTTGTGATGGACTACAACTAACTATAAGGTGAAATAAACCCGTTCCTCCCTGAGCTGCGTTGGGTCAGCATTTTATCACAGCAACAGGAGACTAAATGTCCACAGTCACAGTTCACTGATTCCTCACTTTTAACCTTGGTCACTCCAGCATTTATTGGCCTCCATTGTACCTTGGGCCCTGTATGTCCCAGATCTCGACCTCTGTGATGGTTTGTCTCCTGACTAGCTCCCATCTCTTGAGGCTTTCATCCCCATACCATCATAGCCAGCTACTGGGCTGAATCTCTGCCCCCCATTCTGATCACACTGGTCGGAGTGCCCACAGGCCAAAGCTCAAGGTCCCCAGCACAGGCTGCATGGTTCCTACCCATCTGTATCCATTTCCCTGTGTTTTGGCGCCTCTGACTCACAGCTCCCACCTAAACAAGACCTCTGTTTTTAAGGGGACTGTGGGAGGGAAGAAGATTCTTAAGGGAGGATGGAGAAAGAGAGGGGTCAAAAGAGTTCATGCAATAAGAAAGCAGGACTACCAGGCGGTGGGGCCAGCTGGAGCAGGAGAGGGGATGGAGTAGGGCTGTAGGAGAGCAAGTATGACACTTGTGTCTGAAGACACCACCATGAAACCCACTAACTGGATGCTAACCTAGTTTTTCAAATCTTCATTTTTGTTCATGTTTTATGCCTTCACCTACCTCTCCTCTGAAACTCTCCACACTCTGTTTTCTTGTGCGCATGCCCGCACGCACGCACCAGCGCGCACATGTGAACGCCAGAGGTCAACACCAAGGGTCCACTTCTATTGCATTCCAACTTGTTTTTTGAGACACGATCTCTCATCAGATTGTAGCTTATCATTTTGACCAGGCTGTCTGGCCAATGAACTCCAGGGATCCGCCTGACTCCCAACCACCCCCCAGCACTGAGGTTACAGATCCTTGCCACCGCACCCCCCTTTACGTGGGTGCTGGAGACCTGAATTCCTCATGGACCCCTCATGCACCACGGGCACTTCGCTGACTGAGCCTCTGGATGTTTGTTTCTATTTTCTTACAGAGCTAACCACTCTTCATCACTGTCTCTAGACCCCTTTCTTACCGCACCAACCATGTTGAACTTCACAGCACGGTGTTCTGTGTCCGTCTGTCCCACATCCACTCTAAGCGTCTTTCCCTCTTGTCTGGTAGATAGTGGGGCCTCCAATGGTGCACACACACAAGGCGGTGCAGAGCCGGTCTCAGCTGGTATGTCCCCGATAAATGCACGCATGAGTGCATCTAATCTAAGAGCTCCTCAGCACCTGCTGCCGTGTCTACCGTGTGGTTAGGCTTTTAAATATCTGAATGATGGACTGACTAAACAAGATAATGAATACTAAATGGACTACATAGGATCTGTGTATTTGCCTATTTTACACCACTATCTGACTATTTAACATGATATATAATACACACACACACACACACACACACACACACACACAATCATCTGCCATTGGGGAAAAAAAGCTCTCTTTGAGAAAAACAGTACCACATACATAAGCGTTTTTTAACTAAATGTGCCAAAGCCAAACAAGGGCCTGGAAGAGGTTTCTGAAGGGCAAGTAAATGTGTGCGGCTTTGAAATATCCTGCTTCTTTCCCATTTCCTATCAGTCAGTCCCATCCTCTCCTTGCATCCAATTTTGTTTAATGAGGCTACTGCAATGTATTTATTTTTGAGTGATTGAATTTAGAAAGACATTCATCTAACACGCGATTGCTGCTGCAAGCTGAATGGCTGAATCATAGCAGGAATGATGGCATTAACCGGAGGACAGCTGTTTCCTATCATCTCTCACGTAGGAAGAGCTCAGGCCAGGCTGGAGTTCCTGCCTCGGGGGCAGGATAGAACTGACAGGCTCTGAAGCAGAGGTTGGATGTGGGGGTGCACACCTGAGATGCTGGAGCTTGGGAAGTGGATGTAGGAGGGTCAGGATTCAAGGTCAGCCTCGGCTACAGAGTGAGTTGTAGGCCAGCCTGGGCGTGGTCCAGGAGACCCTGTCCAGATAGGAGCAACAAAGAAACAAAGGCTTCTGGACATATGGCAGGCAGCCGATGAAAGTTCCACAAGGGACTAAACTGGGATTTTCAGAGTGACCCATGATGTGTGAGGGTTGTTACTGATGGGGATGCTTGAGATAATCTAATTATGTGATAGCTTGATAAGGAAGCATTTGGGCAGCCATTAACCTCTTGGTACGTTCCCGAGTCTGCTGTCACTGTTTGCAGCTATTTAAGAACGATGTGGGCAACACTGGTGCACATTTGCATGGCACCGTATGGCTAACCACAAGCTTCCTCGCATTCCATCTCGAGATAATTAAGCAGCCACCCACATGCCCAGAGCTCACAGCCTGAGATGGTTTGCTGGTGTCCCCTACTTCGTGTGTTAGAAACTTCATCTCCAATGTCAGGGTGTTGGGAGCTGGAACACTCAGGAACAGATGAATGTCCTTATTGTGAGTTTTCCAGAGAGCGGAGCCAAACTGTTAGGAACGTGGCTTCCCTGTTCCCTGATGCCACTGTGTGTGTGTGTGTGTGTGTGTGTGTGTGTGTGTGTGTGTGCCTCTCACTATGACTCAGCAGCGTGAAGACCCTCACCAGAGGCAGAGGAAGTTGATTTCTCAACTTCCAGAGTTGTAAGAACAATGTATTTTCTGTATAAATTGTCAAGTCTATGATATCCGGTCACAGCAACAGAAACCGCACTAAGATGGGCAAACTGAGTGTGGCTCCCAAGGAGCTGAGGATCCCATTCCCAAAGCAATCTTTGCTGTCTTCAGGCAGGTACTTCCTCCCAGGCTCCAGAAATCCCCACAGCCCACACCTTCTCCTCTGCCAGGGTCTGTTCTTTCTGTATTTTACAGCTTGGAGCTGCTGCCCTCATCAGCCTCTAGCAGGAGCCCCAAACTGCTCCAAAATCCTGGGAGTGTCAGCCCGTTCCCCTCACTGGCAGGTTTGCAAAAACATGAGCCAGGCTTGCTCTTTCCTGGTAAGTTTCCACAGCAAGAGTCAGAGCTGTCTCCTGGGCCTCAGCTGCAGGCCACACAGCTCAGACTCCCAGTGGTCCTGCTAACATGATATGGGCTGATGTATGTCCCTTACATGCTGGGACCAGGAATGCCCTTGGCACACTAGCTGCTGCCTCCAAGAAATCCTCTTTTGGCCTTTGGCATAACCAGGATCCATGAGAATCATGTAAGCACGTCTGGCTAAATCTCGCTCAGAGGTCCCCCTGCCCGCTGTTTTGAGGATCTCATAGCTGTTGTAACCCACGTCCCCACAGAGAATCCCAGTCTAGTGGTGACGGGGCTCAGTGGATCAAGGCAAGTCTGGTGACCTGCATTCAATCCCTAGAACCGACAGAAAAGTAGGACAGCCAAATCCACAAAGCTGTTCTCTGACCTCCACTAGTGGTGGCATGTGTGCTCCCGTGTGCCTGGACACACACACACACACACACACACACACACACACACACACACACACACACACTTTTTAAAAGTAGACTTTCAGTCTAACACCCTGCCACAAGTCCCTCCTTATCTAGTGACTGAATGGTGATGGTCTGGCCTAGTTCAGGGTTTACCCGTTCCCTACCTCTTTTCTCACCTTCCTGAGACCAAACATTACATGTGAAGAACCGCTACTTCCTTCTCTCCCCATTTTTCCTCTGCACGAATTTCTGGCTACCATTTCAGATCCATGTGAGAAAGGGTTTGCATTAAAACAAACAAACAAACAAACAAACAAAATAGATAACAAGCAAACTGAATAGAAAAAAATCCAAATTGATAATAAATAATGAAAATGTTGGATGTCAGTTCGTCTTAAAAGCATAGGGGTTTGGTTTGGTTTTTTCATAGGAAGTGTGGAAACAGGTCCTTTGAGAGGCAGTTTCCTCAAAGTGCTGTGGCAAACACACTCTGCAATACTAAAGGAGAGAAAGCAGTTGATCTTGTACTTCTGGTGTGCAGGCCTTGAGCAGGAAACAAGCTGAGGAAAGGCAAGGTCAGGAGATGATTTCATTACTGCTAAAAACACAGCATTCCTGTACCATACTGCTGCATAGTATAAACACAGACACACACACACACACACACACACACACACACAAAGTATTTACTGAGTTTGAATAAATTATTGCAAATGAAAATGAAGCTACAAAGCCACAGCCTCAGCAGAAAGGACGAGAACAAACAGAACAGGACTCGTTTCCTTGTTTTAGTCACAAAGTGTGTGACCAGAAAACTTCAAGATCAGTTCAATCTCTTTGAAAAAAGGGGACTAGCCGGCAGTTACTGATATATCACAACTAACTTGTAATACAAATTTCTTGACATGCATTTCCTGAAAATGACCCCAATGACCATTTTCAAAACAAGGAGTTTTGACAATCAGATAAGTAGTTCATGGCTTCCAAGTGACTTTTTGTTTTGTTTTGTTTTACTTTTTAAAAACTCCAAACATTGTTGTAGTAGGACAAAATTGCTTTGAGGCAGAGGCTCTCACAGAACCAGAACCTTACAGTTTTAGCTCGGCTGGCTGGTGAGTTCTTAGAGCTACCTGCCTTTGCCCTCCAAGGCTGGGGTCACAGGAACATGCAACCATGTCGGACCTTTTACAAGGGTGCTGAGGATTCAAACTCGGGTCCTCATGCTTGCACAGCAATTGGTCTTAGCCACTGAGTCATGCCCTTCGTCCTATGTTTATTTTTGAGACAGTCTTGCTTTGCAGCCCTGGCTGGCTGGTCTGGTACTCACAGCAATCCTCCTGCCTCAGCCTTCCACTTGCTGTGATTACAGATACACACTCTGATTTCTGGATTTTCTGTAGCATTTACATTCAATCACATGGGAGGATACAATAAAAAGCAGTGGTTGAGAGGAGTACCAGTGCTCTGAGAGTTCCACAGACAACTGGAGCATCTTTCTCAAGTATCAGGTAACAGTTATTTACTTAACAGAGCCCTTAAATAATTACCTCAGGCAAGTTTTTGAAATAATCATGATGACCAATAGCTGTCAGCTACGTAGGTTTGTCTTTATGTCCAGCATTAGATTGGGGTACTTATGGGAATGTGTTATTTAACTCTCACAGTAGTCCCCGTGAAGAACGGAATGTTTTCCTTTTACACATGAGAGCCTCCTGGACCCACCTTCACCTGCGGGCCTGGGAGGGGGCGTACTCATAGCAGGCTTGGCTCTCCAGGATGCCACTGCTGCTTCCACAGGCCACATACTCCGACCTGGACGCACAGGGTGACTGTCCCACAGCCGTTCTGCCGCTTTGTGCAGAAGTGGAGGGGACAAAGAATTGCACCCTCTTCTGGAGCCCTTGGGGCCATTGGCCTGGTTTTAGACCTCCCACAGTCACCATGGCCCCTGTTTCAGCTGCAGCTGTCTCTTAACCGTCCCCTTCCTGAGATGTGTCACAGCACCAGTTCTAGACGTGGCATGAGAGTGACAAGTGGCCCAGGAATACGAGGTTCCCCCTCCTTACTATGCAGCCAACAAACACCTTCAGTCCACCAAGCTAATCCACCAAGACAGTGTGGCAAGGCCCCACCTGACTGCAGCTGCTTGGTTTCAGTTTGTGCTCCTCCGTCCCTGCAGAACACACTTCTCTTCCTTTCCTCTTTCCTCCCCCACAAACATCTGTTGAGCACCTGTGTGTCTCATGCGCCAGGTATAGGGACACACAGGGATGGTGGCTTGAGCCTGCCCTCAAGGATCCTCAGTCTGGTAGAGAAATCAGAAAAATAAACATAGAATTTGCCTTTGCCTGGAGTTCTAGCTCCTCAGATGGTTAAGGCAGGAGAATAAGTTGATCCAGGAGTTCAGGCCAACCTGGACAACATACTGATACCTCATTTACAAACACATGCATTCATGCATACATACGTTAAGCATTTGACAGCCGTGCTGAGTTAAGGATTGCACAATGGAGACAAGTGACAGGGTGAGGTGGCAGGAACATTCGCCTGAGAAAAATGAAACCGTTCCCATTCTTCGCTGTTTAAAATAAATTCTATCCCCACTCCAACCTGAATTATAACCCACTTTGGACCTCTGCCGTACAACTCTGCGGCATTGTAGCTTGTATGAGTTGCCTTGGGCTAGGCTTATCTCCCATTCCACTCTGTGCGTAAGTACTGTGCTGAGCTGAGCTGGGCGAGAGGAGAATGGCAAAGCCAATCCCAGAACCAGAAAGAAAGCTGTGCCCCAGGAGAGACGGATGAACGGTAAAGTGGAGGACGCTGTGGGCACAGATACAACCTTCAGAGGAGGCAGACACCATGGGATGCTTAGGTGAAGAGTGGCAATCCAGACGAGCATTGGGTAAAATAAAACCTCATGATGCTTCCCGGTAAATTTGAGAAGGTGAGAAGACCGGAAAGGAGCAAGACTGAGGGAGAGGCAGTACGGCATCACGGCTGCTGTACGGGGCCTCAGTATGACAGAACTCGAGGAAAGCCTTCCTAGACTCATTGGGGTGGATAATGCGGTTGGTAATCTATCTACATTTACTGCGTGGGCCGTGGTAGCAGCAAGTGGGAGAATTAAGTGGCCAACTCTGTTTTGCATGGATTGTGACTGGGAAACACAACAGGGAGAGTAGGAAAGGGTCATCTCAGCTGTCCAGGTGTCCGCTGTGAAAAAGCTGCTTTCTTTCTGGGTCCTGTAATATCCAGTGCTGTTTCCTGTCCCGGTTTCATACATGTCTGTGAAAATGAAACCACATTAAAGAATCGCTTTCAAAGGATGCATTCATGCTCTGCAGGTGTTTTATCCTTGCTGTTTGAACCTTGTCACCTAAGTCATCCAAGTTCAAGTCACAGGACATCCCTGCCCAAGCCTGTCATTATCCGGTATTGTGTGGCTCCTTAGAAAAGCCGTCAATTGCCTCATGTGCCATTTAAATTGGTCTGCAGCTGTCTGTACTGACAGACTTGGTTTCCTTCCTGGAGTCGGCTGGGACTGCCCCACCCTGTCCAGCGAGCTCAGTCATCTGGAGCATCACCCACAGGCTGTGAAGATTTCCGAGCACGCTGAGCTCCAAGGTATGCAAAGAATGGGCTGTCCTAGGGAGTTCTAAAGACAGAGGTCTTCTGGAACCCTCTACAAGGCAACTGTCCAGTGAACTCATGGTCTCTCTAGGCGAGCACTTCTAGGAAGGGCTGAATAATCTATAGGGGCTGCCTAAGTGTGACCAAGAGTTCTGGGTGAGGTCTTGTGTGTGTGTGTGTGTGTGTGTGTGTGTGTGTGTGTGTGTGAGAGAGAGAGAGAGAGAGAGAGAGAGAGAGAGAGAGAGAGGAGAGGAGAGGACAACTTTTGGGAGTCAGTTCTCTCCTTCCACTATGTGGGCTTCCAAAAATTGAACTCAGGTAGGCTTGGCAGCAGGTACTTTACCTGCTGAGCTGTCTTGCTGGTCAGGGTAGGATCTTTAGTTAAGGTGGGGCTGGCAAGAGGATTCAGTGGGTAGAAGGGCTTAGTATGCAAGCCTTGTGACCCAACCTCTGTCTTCAGAGCCCACGATGGAAAGAGAGAGCCAACTCCCAAAGTTATCCCTACACACACACACACACACACACACACACACACACACACACACACACATATGCACGCCTTCACTTACATAGATATCATACATACACCCCTACACACATAGTAATAATAAAATAAACATTTGAAAAATGGTCAAGATGATGTATTTGGCAAGTGACCCACCTCAGAAAAGGAGCTTAAAATTAGGGAGTTGATGCAGATGCAATCCCTCCTGAATCCACTCAAGTGCTTAGATTAAACTAAAAACATGACTTGAATTTAACCAAGATAATGGCTAATTTTTCCGAGCATTTCCTGTGTATACATCACTGCACCCACACTGGCTAGCATATTTTCTAAGCACTGTCCTTATATATTACTAAACAGGTCTAGTCCTCACAATAGCCCTGGAGAGGGCATCCTGCCATTAACCCATGTTACAAATAAGTCTTCCCCATACCTCATGGCAGGCAGGTGGTGGTGTCTGAATTTGAACCCAGGTAGTCTGACTGCCACACTGTGAAATGAAGCCCCCTCCTACCTTCTGAGTTTAGAGTGCCTTGTGCTCTCCTCACACTGACCATCAGGACTGGACAGTTTGAGTTCTTCCTGTAAGTGGCCCGGGGTGACCTGTGAAAATGGTTCCCTGCTCTCTTGACCCAGAAAAACCTATAAAGTCATAAAAGCATGCAAATGAAGAGGTTCACATCTTCATGTTCATTTTAAGGACACTTGCGAAACTGCCCAGGCCATCAAGGCCATGCGTATCGGAAAAGCCACCGAGTATCTGAGTGATATCACTTTAAAAATCCATGTTGTGCTATTCTTGAAGTGTAACTGTAGAGTTAGTAGGAATGTCCAAGCCAAACAGTGGGGCTGCCCTGACAGAGTGCTGACCTTTTGCTGTACACGCTTTAAAATGCAGAAGGTAATGCTGATTCTCTAGTCACTGAAACTCTCCAGGGGAGCCAAGCACCCAAGATGTGTGGCTGACCTTAAGATGCATGGTCAGGTTCACCTCCTGGTGGGCTCACCTGCCTCCCTGAGACAACCTTACTGAAAACCCACTGTCCGGAAAGAGGAGGCTGAACCGAAGCGAACTACATCCCCAGGGAACTGCAGAGCACAAACCTGCAGCACCAGAACAAATTGCACAAAATAAATACAAAGGAAAGGAAAAAAGGGAAAAAAGTTCAAATTATAACATCTTTTTTTTTTTTCTTGTAGACTTGAAGTTATTGAAGATCAGCACAGCACAGTGGCAGTATCTTGAGTTTTTTTCTCAAAACAGACCTGCCTTGGAAACCCAGTCCCATCACATATCAGTGACCACATTATGCTACTGAACACCTAAAGGTTTCCATTAGAGGTAAGAAATCCCCTAGCTTGTTGCAGGCAAAATGAGGTTCATAGTCCTGCATCTGGTGCAGCATGGGAGTTCAGTGCTGTCTGGAGAAGGCAACAGAAGACGTCCTAATTTATCCAGAAGTGATTAGCGGGTAAGACCTCTGCATCTAGGAGCCACTTAGCCTTAGCTTCACAGTAACGTATACTTCAGGACAATAAAACTTTCTGTCTCTCTCTCTGGCTCTCTGGCTCTCTCTAAAATAGGTCTCCTTATGTAGCCCAGGCTGGCCTTAAACTCATGACCCTTCTACCTTCCCCATGTTATTATTGTACCAAGTACCACGCCACATGGCCACCCCACCCCCAACTGTGGTCTCAGATGGAACAGATGCTCCAGTCTAGGATTTGGTTCTTGTTCCTACTGTGTCTGGCCCTGCTGCCCTGTGAGTCCACTTTTGGGGAACAAGGGTAGGACTGCACCCTGTTAACCAAGCCCTAGTCTCTGTAATAGTTTTCATGCCAGGTTTCAACACTTCACACCTGTGCTTGTCCTTCCTGTGGCCATATTCAATGAGTGTTGTACTTTCAATCGTGGAATTAAAACAAACAGACAAACCCCCTTAGCTGTGTGTCAGCACATGCCAGTAATCCCAACACTCAAGATCCTGCAGCATGAAGATCCTGAGTTTGAGGCCAGCCTACACTACATAGTAAGACCCTCCCTCAAAAGCTAATAAACAGCCCGGTGTGGCATGCACCTTTAATCCCAGCACTTGAAAGGCAGAGGCAGGGGGATCTCTGGGACTCTAAGGGTAAAATAACTGACATGAATGTTTTAATTACAAAGAAACAGGTGAATGGAATGGGATACGATCAGTGAAGTTCATAAAATTCTGACAGTGCTAAGTAAGATTGTCCTAAGCCACATGGGGCTCAGAGAGCCCCAGAATCTCCAGGCTGCAAAGTGTTAGCAGTTAGCATCAGTGAGCGACTTGGAGAGAATTAGAAATGAGATTGTCCTTTGAAGGTTAAGCTAGGGCATGGACACACAATGGATTAGAGCAGGTATCGGCTAAGTCACCTTAAAGAAGCCCTGGTTCTCCGACTGGGAAAACTTGGTGAACTTGGAAGGAAGGCTCATTCAGAAGGAGGCTGACTAGCCATGAGAGCATGAGGTCAGAGCAGCCATGGCTCAGCAGATCCCACGAAGAGCAGCTGAGTTCCCAAGGCACTCTGATGGCAGCGGAGGTAATTCTGAGACGAGTATCTTCTTATTATAGAGATGTAAGCCAGATGCCTCAAAACATTCTTTCAGTGTTTCCCCCGCTTAAATCCAAACTTACCAAGCAAACTAATTAGAGTTCTGATTCTCAAACTCTGGCTTCAGGTCCACCTACAGGACATGAATACACAAGCCGGTGGATGTGGGCGTCCTTCCCCAGCTGAATTTCTAACTGTGACTTGGCAAGTTGGCCAGTAATTAGAGAAGTGTTCATGTGGCCTGCCTACAGAGCTGAATGCCTCTTCTTAAGACTGGAGCATTTGACATCTTCGGCAATCCAAATTTTCTTTCCCTTTAGGAAGTTGGTCTTCAGGATATAGACAGCAACATTGGAAACTTAGACCACTGGATACTGGTGAATCACATCTCTGAGCCTCCTTGGCCAAAAGCCAGAGTCTGGATCCTGTGAGGTCATGGAGGTGAAGTCATTGGAGTAATATCCCACTGTGAAGCCTTTGGGAAACCATTCCAACTGACCTTTTCCTGGGGTCATTCAGTCCGTATCAGCATCCACACTATTCTTTGGGGGTATACAACAGAAAGAAATGAACCTTCCCTCCCCACCAATTAGCAATCAAGAAAATGCCCCCACAGACTTGCCGACAAGCCAATCTGGTGGAGGCATTTTCTCAACTGAGGTTCTATACTCCCAGATGACTCTAGCTTGGGTCAAGTTGACACAAAACAAACACAACAAACAGCAAAACAAAAAACAAGCAGCACTTGCATTTTCTAGCTTACGTTTAAATGCTGCAGTAAGGACATAGTCCCCAAGGATTTCCAAATGAAGGCCTCGGTTCTGTTCAGGACATTCTTCTTTTATAGGAAAAGCTTCCTGGAAGTCAGATTCGTTCAGTCTTTCATTTAATTCAGCCACTTAACAGTTATTTCCAGAATGCTCATATGTGCCAGGAAACGAGATTCAACGGCAGAGTCTGGCCATAGGGAAAGAAGTCAGTCACCAAAGAAACCATCGACTCCAGCTGTGAGAGTGTCATTGCACACAGTGTATGTGGTACCCTGAGATGACTGAAGTTGCCTTCCCAGGACCAAAACCCAGAGGAATGAGCTCAGAGAGAATGCTCTGGAATGCTCCCAGTGGCCCTGGTCACTGCGCCCACTCAGTAACTACTGTCCTGTCTTCAGATAAATACCAGGAATAAATTTACAAAGCTCTTTCCTCGGACTGTTGTCTAGCCCAGGCAGACCGCTCCTCATACACTAACAGCTCTCAAAGTAGGATGCAGTTTGCTGTCTTTCAGCTTTCTTAATCAGAGTTATATTCCTACTAGGCCATATAACTCCTCTGTTTGAAACTAATGTCCTAATTTTATTCTCAAAGAGAATTTGCACATCATGTTCAAGGAATTCTTATCTACCATCTGTGAGAAACAAAAATCTTTGTCTTGTTAATTGCTGTATCCCTGGTGCTATATGGATGCCTCACAGTAGATGCTCAGGACACTCACAGGATGATGTAGGATGGATTGGTATAGGATGAAAGCATGTAGGATGGATGGATGTAGAACGGGTAGATGGATTTTATTGTCTCATACAGAAGCACTCTAAAGTACAGAACTTGCCTAGGTCACACTTAGGATCCTCTGTCACTTTATCTGCCAGCATCCTCCCCATTCTTGGCTAACAGCTGCCTCCCCACGGCTCCTGGATTCTCTGAACCTGTGACAGAAACTCCTCTGCCCCAGGCTAGCCCCTCTGACACTGGTCACGGTGGTTAGTTTCTCTGGAGCCGCTTTACAGAGAACAGCATGCCAGTGTGGACTCCAGCATTTTGAAATACTTTGAAGTACTCCCCACATACTTCAATGGAGGACACACCCCTGTATAACTTTGTAAGGTATTATAAACTCCCTCTGGGAGTCACTGTGCAAGCTGGTTCTCTCTGTCAGGAACCCAGGCCGGAACTGACAATGATAGCAATAATTAGTGTTTACTTCACAATTAATTACCCTTTACCTGTTGAGCCACGTAACACGACCTGGATGTCGGTGAGGGTTTCCTGGCCTGTCCATGGTCAAAGGAATAAGGGAGAAGATCTTAAGGGTCCATGTATGTCTGTCACAGATGCTGTGAGGAGTAGAGTGAGGAGGTTTCAGTACCTGGAGAGCCATGACCCAGGCTGACACATCTGGAGTCCCCACTGGCCCTTCTTGACTGAGTGCACCACTTTGGGTCAACCTCATTATAACCAGAAGCCTGAAATGCTGCATTTTCTAGGACAGGAGGTCATGGGAGTGGTCATGAACCTCAGACATTGAGGGTGTACAAGGTACAGCTCTGCTCTAAGCTCTGTGTACTGAATTATGTCAAAAGCTATCCCCAAACAGAAGCCAGTGTTAGCTGGATAACTTTTTGTTACACATAGATTTTATTGTTGTGGGATTTGCCCTTGTCTTCTTAGAACGGGTACACTTGGCTCATAAAACAGTCTACTAAAGAAAGTGCATGGATTTTATCTTACGGATTTCATTTTTATTGTAAATACACAAGGCATTTCCAGTGATTTTTCTTGCAAATCTTTTCTTTACATTGGATTTTCAAATGTAAGGCTTTCTCCAAGTGTTGATTTTGATCTTTGTTCTCTCTCTCTCCCTCCCCCCTCTTCTCTGAGTATGTGGATCTGTGAGTGTGGGTGTGTATGCTTGAGACAGTGTTTATGTAGCCCAGGCTAGCCCACCATTCCTTACATAGCCCAGGCTGACATCATCAGGTGTTCTGCCTACCTCAACCTCCCCAGTGCTGGAATTATAGACATGAGCCACCCACCAGGCCTGGCCAAGCAGTGATTTTAGACATTTGATAATCTGGTGACATTCACATCTGGACTTCTCCCAGAAGAAAACACAGAATCAAGCCAGAGAAGTTCCATAGGTAAGGGTGCTTGCTACAAAGCCTGACCACCTGAACTTGGTATCTGAAATCCACACAGTAGAAGAAATCAGCTCCAGCAAGATGTCATCCAACCTTCACACACATGAATTTTAAAAGAAAACAAACTTATGTATGAGCAAAAGATTACATACAACTTCAGGTTCTGTGAACCTAAAGCTAAGGACATCTAATTTCTCATGTATGTTGTTGATGGGAATGAAAATTAGTAGAAAGGTTACGGAGGGAAAGTTGGCATTACCTACCAATATTATAAGCACACACACCCTTTGACACAGGACCTCTACTTTTAGACATTATCCTGCAAATACATTTTCATGTTGGCAAATAGGTCTGCCATGAAGACACTGCTGCAACATTATTTGTTATAGAAAAAGATGGGAGACAAACTTCCTGTCTCTCAATAGAGGACTGGCCAAGTAAATGTCAGCATATCCACAGACTAAATATAATGTAATGAATCACTCTTCTTTTAAATAAAGTTTTAAGTGTGTGTGTGTGTGTGTGTGTGTGTGTGTGTGTGTGTGTGTGTGTGCCTTTGGAGGTCAGAAGTGTCAGTCATTTAGACCTAGAATTATAAACAATGGGAGTCTCCCAATGTAGGTGCTGGGAGCTGAACTCATGTCCTTTGGAAGAGCACTATTCACCCTTAACCACTGAGCCATCTCTCCAGCTCCAATGAATCTTTTTTTAAAAGTGAAAAAATGGAGACTAAAGAGATGGATAAGTGGGTAAAATCAGTTGTTGCTCTTGTAGAGGACCCAGATACAATTCCCAACAGCTCCAAGGGATCCGATGCCCTCTTCTGACCTCCAAGAGCACCAGGCAAGCACACGGCACACAGACACGCATGCAGTCAAAACATTCATACTCATAAAATAAAAATGAACTTTTTAAGAATGCAAAGGTTACACGTGTATTGTTATGACATGACATCTAAAATATCCATGCATTCCATGTCTTGAGATGGTGACCATAATGTACAGAAAACATGGTCTACTGAAAATACAAACTCCATGGTAAGAGCCACAAACGTGGACATTCTAAATTGTAGGAAATAGGCATCATATCACCCAGTACATTCATGATAAAATCATATATCTCCTACAAATGTGTATATATGATGTAGAAGAAGCATGAAGTAATAGAACTGATCTTGTACAGGTCTTACTAACAGATTTACTTGGGAGTCACTAAGTCACACAAAGCAGAACTTATCTAAGGGAGCATTGCCTCTATAACACCCCAAAGACAAGCAGTGTGCTACCCAGGTCTGTTAGAAATGCAGAAATTTAGGATGCCAGGATGCTAATGTTTATTCACCAACATTGACCTCCACTGAATCTCCATTTCCATAACGAAGGAGACAGCCCTTACTTAAAACCAGCCATTGGGCCCAGCCCCAGAGAGCATACCTCCACAGGCAGTTCAAGGGGGCAGAGTCACAACCAACATTAAGCCCTGGTCTGCCGTAAAGCCCTCTTCTTGAGAAAAACACAATTCTTTCAGGTGGTCAAGATGACCCCAGGCGACAACTATCTGAAGAACAACACTGGCGTCTCCTCTCTTTAGAGGCCAGGCTGGCAGTCTCCGGTCTCTGCTTAACTTGTTCAAAGGAGGCAGCACATGCAGAATGCAGAAGCCTAAGGCATAGGGAATTCTCTATTCAAGGCTGGCCCCTCTTTGGGCTTTTAGCCAGAGCTGGACACAAGCCGTATTAAGGGATTTTTTTCCTTTATTCATCTCTAAGTACTTGGAGTGATTTCTCACTGGGAAGGTTTGTCGAAAACAATACTGACTATATTTGTTAAATCTAAGTCCTGCAATCAAAGCTTTAGGGGTTGCCATTTAGTTTTTGTGTAAAGTCACGGGAGTCTCACTTCCTTCTTTTATTCAGGCATTCAACAAGGTGAGTGCCCTTATACGCTCACTGCTATGCACTAGATGCTACTCTGGCCACTGGGGATATCATGGTAAGGAATAAAACAAAAATCCCTGTCCACGCACCAATTCTACTAGAGAGAAGCAGACAATAAATAAGAAAAATATATGTTGTGTCTGAAGGTAGTCAGTTTTGGGGAACCAGGAACAGGAAACCTGTAAACCAAATCGGGTATCTGGGTGGGCCATTCTATTGAAAGTGACATAGGAATTAAGACCTGAGGGCGGGGGTGGTGGGGTGGGGTGGGGTGGGTGGGGGTGGTCGGGTGGGGGTGGGGTGGGGAGAGGACTAGTTCAAACCCTATGGCTTTGGGAGTAGAGAGATGCAGGCAGAGTGACAGAGAGAAAGCAGAGGTGACAATTCTGGGGACGGGAGCAGATTTGGCTTTCCCAAGGAAAAGTCAGACCAGAGTTTCTGCAGCCAGTGAGCAAGACAGAACGAGCTGATGAGGTCAGAGAAAATTGTGACTTTCCTCTGAGTCAGATAAAAGTCCCGGAAGGTCCTGAATTTGCATTTTAACAAAATTCCCTGCCACCATGATGAGGATAGATTTGGAGGGCAAGAAGTAGAAGGAAGTAAGAGAAAGAATGGTTGAGCCAGGCTAGGAGCTGGGGGCAGGGTGGGGGTAGGGCAGGGGTAGGAAGGGAAGGAAGCTGTCCCAGTCTAGATGTAGTTTGACAAGATTTGCTGACCAGATTAGAGGTCGGGCATAGGGGAAAATGCTGAGTCAAAGATGACTGAGGTTTTGGGGCTCAGCAGCCTGGCGACAAGAATTAATTGCCATTGGCTGCATGAGGAAGTCTGAAGAGCTGTAGGTTTGTTGGAGGCAGGAGAATGAGAAAGGAAATAGAAGGAGTCAAGTTGGAGTAGTTTTAGTTTTTGCTGTGTGTGTGTGTGTGTGTGTGTGTGTGTGTGTGTGTGTGTACAAGCCACTCATGTGCCAGGGCACTCACACAGATCTCAGAGGACAACTCTCAGCCATAGATTCTCTCCTTCCGCTGTGTGGGTCCTAGGGATTGAACTCAGGTCACTATCAACTTGACAGCAAGTGCCTTTGTCTGCTGAGCCATCTCACTGACCCACGTTTGGGACACTTCCAGCTTGTAACCTCCAAATGAATGTATACACAGAGACATTATGTCGACAAATAGGTGTTTGGCCAGACATTCTGGTGTAAGGTTGAGGTGTAATAATATTCACCTATAAAACTGGGGTAATAATACGTAATACCCATGCCATAAGAATTATGGGAGAAATAAATAAGAGAGTGCCTAGAAATGTCTCAGAGCAGGCAAGGCCTAGAATGCAAAGATGTCTAAAGTGCATTTGAGCTGTTTTTATTAGAATTTAAATACTCTCTGAATTTCTGCCCTTACTATAAAGTTAGAGGTCTACTTGCCCTCCGGGTTTAACAAGATTGTTTTTTGTTTTCCTGCTGACAGGTCCAGGGAATGATTTGTAAATGAAAGCAAGAGTCTCTGGGGTCACCAAAGCGTCTGCAGAATTGGTTTCCAGGTTTCCCAGTTAAACTGCGGAAGGGTTTGCACGCAACTGTGGTCTTCACAGGGAAGTTACAGCAAGCTTCCTAACAACGAGCGAGTAACTTCATTGACCCAGAAATCATCCCACATTTGGGAGAGGGGTGGAGATGGAAAATGAGACCGTTCATTAAGGGAAAACGGAATACTAGCAAGGACCCTCGCGGGGAGATATTCCCAGCATGCTCCTGTGGCCTGTGTGACACAGGAGATTGAAGAGGAACAAAGCCTGGGAAGCCACTATCTTGTCTAGACTTCCATCACTGGAGATGCTATCTCAGGCCACAAATTTATCTAGCTCCTTTTAAAGTTGCTTCACAAAAGCCATGACCGGGGTTGTCCTGGGATGGCAAGCTTCTCGGAGAACTCACCCTGAAGGCACATGCCCTTGCTCTTTATTCACTTCTTCACTGCTCTTTAGTGGTTTCGTGTTGGAAAGATAGACAAAAGCTGGGGTTATTCTATTGTGCAATTTAAGATCTTTGGAGCCAATAAGAGCTTTAACATCACCACCTAAACCACAGGGTTTCTTATTATTTTTACATCTCTTTGAGTTCTAACTATAGATGCATGACCGTGTAATTCTCTTCTATGTCTGTGACAGGCATAAATAATTGTCTACTAATAATCCTGTTGTCTGCATCTATAGTCGAAGGAGAAAACAGGCTGCAGTGGTTCAAACAATGCAAAATGCTTCTGTAACAAACGGACGACGGTGTCACCAGATCACAGGCCCTGACTGGTGAATCAGCATACAGTACAGACATGGACAGAGAGTGATAGCAAATAGGAAAAAGGATTCCTTCCCAGAATCTTTATTGTCGTCCACCTTAAAGGTTGCTTCGTAAACGGAGCTGATGGCTGCTAACGAGGAGGCCTCTACTCAAGGAAGAGTCACAGGAACCAGTCTTGTTCCTCCTCCCCGATTCTTGTGTCTAATGAGCTCTACATTCCTTGTGGAGAGTTTGGTGGTGGCTCCCCGAGAAAAAGCCTTCCAGCCTTTTCCCAGGAGGCAGAAGAGACAGACACCTCAAGAAGTAACATTTTGGGGCTCCAGAGCCTAGTAGGATATGAGAGAACTTAGGGTCCCCCAGATCTATGATTCCCTACAGCACCCCGATCCGGCTTCTCTCTGACTGTGTGTCCCACAACTCCAGACTGAAGAGAGCTAAAAGATCCAAGAGCTGAGCATCCTTAATTGAGCCAATGAAGCTAAAATTGAAGACAGAAACAGTGAATTTGTACCCTATTTCTGTGTAATTGATTTTAAGCAATGTTCCCATACACGCTGAGGTAGGAAAGGAAAGAGTACCATTTGTATGCAGGCCTGGGGGTGACAGTGGAAGAAGCTAGCAGGAAGCATGGAGACCCCAGCATCTTTGTATCTTCAATTTTCAGAACTCAGGCCTGCCAGGAGAAGACAAGTGTTTTTGTTGTTGTTCATAAACAGTATTATAAGAATCCTTGTTCCAGGATGTTCATCCAATGGACCCGAAGTTTATCCAATGGACCTGAAGTTTATCCAAGCCGTCTCTAGCTTTCAATTAGTGGTCAGTGAGATAAACATGTAAAACTCCACTGAAGATAATAATGCGACCTAGAATTAGTCTCATCTGCCCATACAAACCAGGAGAGAGGTCCGAAGGACATTTGCAGAGTCCTACAGCAAGAGTAGGGTACAGACGGCCCTATCTAATTCTGCACTTGTGCCCAGTGTCCAGTGCATGGGCTGGGGTAGAGTGAGTTCCCAGAGTGTGCTGTACAATGACAAGTTGCTTCCCCATTTCCCTTGGCTCTGGGTTCTTAAGTGCCCATGGTTTCCTCTCCCTTCTAGTGCCTTGAAGGGAAGGAAATGCTGCCCATGACCCTCCATCATCATGTTAGACTAGGGTTCTGCTGCCAGCCCTCAGGGACTGGCGAGCAATTTTTTATCTCCCTAGTGTATTGCTGAGCCCAACAGAGCCTTCCATAACTCCAGGTGCTAGGTCAGGAACCAGGTTGAATTTCCTGGGTTCTGTTCAGCTTGGGAACATTCAATAAGACCTCTTACCTTCCAGCCTCAGGCTGTGTGCTAGAGACACAGAGTTTGAGTCAGATATAACCTTGAAAGGTCATGACTTTCGAAGTATAGTGATTAGTCACCACAGCTCTCCAATTGAACCACCTAATCTGTATCCTACCTCTACAAGTTACCCCATTGTCCAAGGGTGAACATTTAACCTTTCTACCCCTGAGTTTTCCACTTGTGAATACTTCCAGAGTACCGTTGTGATCACTATAGTCAATGACTTTGAACCATGCCTGACATAGAGTTCTCAGGAGTATTAACTATTACTCTTTGCACGTTTTGGCTCCTCATTCTGGGACTTCAAGCTTACTCCATTTTCTTTCACTCTTAGTTCTAGCTGCCACCCCCACTCTACCCCCACAAACACACACAGGAACTTTTATTTTGCTTCTATTCCACATCAGTGTTGGTCCTCTAAAGACACGTGGCCACCCTAACATTTGGCTGGTGCTTTATTTACTAG
Organism: Onychomys torridus; assembly: GCF_903995425.1. Taxonomy (NCBI): domain Eukaryota; kingdom Metazoa; phylum Chordata; class Mammalia; order Rodentia; family Cricetidae; genus Onychomys; species Onychomys torridus. The sequence goes on along the minus strand of NC_050444.1, from coordinate 65,835,109 downwards.
AATTCAAATTCAAAACCTTCAAGACAGGCGGCAAATGACTCACATGAATCATTGTGTACTATTTTTCTAAGGAACACCAGAACTGAAAGGAGTCGCCCTAAGCCAGGAGCCAAGATTCCCGAGGAAACCTTTGACCTTCATGTATCCAGTTCTTTCAAAGACATGGAAATTCTGGTTCCAGGGAACAGAACAAATCTTCTCAGAATTGTTAGACCATGATACTGTCCATGATGACTAATCCATGTTGTCTTGGAGGTCTTAACTAGCTGGTTAAGACCTAGTCACATAGTTAGGCAGATATTCTCTCATTCCTTTTCTTTGTGAGACAGAAAATCACTATGCAGCCCAGCCTGGCCTGGGACTCGCTATATAGTCCAACTTACTGAGATTATAGTCATGTCACTATGCCAAGCTAAATGTTTACTTTTCCTTGTACTTCCCAAGAAACCTTTAATGTACTTGTCAAAACCATGACTACTGTCCTTTAAAAACTTAGAACACCCACAGGCTGAAGCTGCTCTGGTCCTGGGTCCAAAAATGTGAAAGTCAGTATACAACAGAGATTCCTGCACATTCGTGTTTATCATGACTCTATCGGCCACAGTCAAGCTGTGGGATCAGCCCACTTACCAGTCAACGGGTTAAAAAAGTGTAGTGTATATACACACAAATTGGAGTTTTAGGTAACCATGAAAAAGAATGAAGTCATCTTTGGGGGAAAAAATGGATGGAACTGAGAAACATGATGTTAAGTGAAACAAGCCATCCTCAGGAAGACAAACACCTCACATTTTCTCTCCTTAGATAAAAAAAAAAAAGAAAGAAAGAAAACACATGGAAGGAGAAGATGGACTGTTAACAAAAGAAGAAAGTCAGCAGAAGGCATCACTGGAGAGTGATGGGGTGCATATGATCAAAATAGTGTATAAAATAAAAAACGAAAACCATTATTTTGCACAATCAATACACATCAATAAATTATTATTATAAAAATAATTAAGACCCATCTTTTAAGCTCCATGTAACCAATGATAAGGTAAATTTCAAAATAAATGACCCTGTTTAAAAATTCTAAATTTTTTAGAATTCTAAATTTCTATAAGTCGGTTGTCTATATCCTCAAGCTACAATTAACCACAGTTCACAGTTTCAACAGTCAACAGTCCAACTGAAGAGCACTCTGCCACGCACCAGGCGATACACCGCATCAATATGCAAGTGAATAGTTTCAGCGTTCAAAGTAAATGCTTAAAACTCTCAACTGATACACATAACAACTTCCCCCAAACATGGTCGTTATAGTACATGCCACACATCTGCCCACTCCAGCCCCTGGAAGTGATAGACTCCAGTTAGGTTCTTAAGACACCATGACGAGCATCTGTCCCCACAGCTCCCCACTTCCAGAATGCCTAGCATGGTTTCCTATTGCTGAAGACGTCTGCCAACCTGGAGCCAATGGTCCAGTTGCCACAGGTTCCCAAGACACACTTACTTGCTTGCTCCCACAGCTGTCCACAGACTTCACGCCAATCGCCACGCATAAATCCTGGAAGGAACTTCAGAGACTGCCCAATCTTCATTTTACAGACACAGACACTGGAACCCACAGGAGGGAGATACTTGGCCAAGGTCACGCAGCCCATTGATTCAAGGGCTGAGGATAGAATTGCCCAACTGGCGATTCACCCTGTGTGTCATCCTTCTCCCAACCCGTTCTTCTGCTCTCCACCCTCGTTGGCTTTCAAACACTTGACACACGGTCCACACCCTCCCGGGATATGCCAGCAGCCTGCCAGTCTCACATGGAGTGAACAACCCCAGCTGACCTGGGGCTCTTTACCTGCAAGGGAATGAGTGTGGATGTGTAAACACTGTGTAGGGTTACGAGAGATGTTGTGATCTATCCATCACTGTGTGTCTGCCAAATCTGTCATGCTGACAAGCAAGCAGTGTCTACCTGTTGTTTATGATCTCTGAGACTTTTCAGTTCTTCTCCCCTATAATTTCCAGTTAGCTTCCAATGAAAACTTCAGTACTGCCCCCTCCATCATTTGATGTAACAGCAGACATTTACTTAGGAGACACTGGGCACTTATCATTTGCTAAGCACTATGCTGGCTTTGGGGACACAAGAATGAGAAGGTATTATGGTGGGTGCTTTCATATTGTGACAGGACTAGGCATAAGTCCTATAGACACACAGAAACCATCACAGGCAATTGTATGGGAAGGCCAGATTCTTCTATCCTCCCCCTTATTTTCCTCTTCCTCCCTCCTTATCACCTCAGCTTCTTGCTTCTGTTTCTTGTGCTTCTTCTTTTTAAGATATTTTTAAAGATGGGGTCTCACTATGCACCCCTGGATGACCTTGAACTCACAGAAATTATACCTGCTTCTGCCTCCCAAATACTGCGATTAAAGAAGTGTGCCACCACACCAGGCTTTTAAAAGATTTTTATAAAACTTAGAATGGCCTAAGATGTGTGGCAAAGCCATGAAGGTAGGTCAGAGAATCCTGTGTACCCCTCAACTTGGCTTCCTCTACTATGAATATCTTATATAGAGGGGAACAATTTTTTTAATATAACTTCTTTGTTGTACATTGGTGTGTTAGTATCCTAGGACTGGAGTTACAGACAGCTGTGAACTGCCATGTGGGTGCTGGGATTTGAACCCAGGTCCTTTGGAAGAACAGTCAGTGCTCTTAACCACTGAGCCATCTCTCCAGCCCCCAATTTTGCTTTTTTAAAAATAATATTTGTTTATTTTACACTCTCTCTCTCTCTCTCTCTCTCTCTCTCTCTCTCTCTCTCTCTCTCTCTCTCTGTGTGTGTGTGTGTGTGTGTGTGTGTGTGTGTGTGTGTGTGTGTGTATAAGGAGGTTAGAGAGCAATTTCAGGACTCTGTTTCTCCTTCCTCCATGAGGGTCCCAGAGATCTAATCCATTAGGTTATCAGTAAAGGCCATTACCTGCTAAGTGGTCTTACCAATCCTGAAGTATTTTATATAGGACAAGGGCATTCAGAAACTTGTATTTAGAAATTTCATGTAGATCCCAGAGTGGGAAATGCACCAGAGGGGATAATACAGAGGAGTACCTGTGGGGTAGACTCAGCTAAAACCACAGCAGAAAGAATAAGAACAGAATGACTTCTAGACTTACTAAGGAGGTATAATTGATAGAAAATAGAGGTTAGTTAGAGGGCCTAAAGGTAGGGGATGAATCAAAGTCAACCAGAATCCTGGGTTTAGGAGTGAGTAGCAGTGACAGTTATTAGGCTATTCGACTGTGGTTTGAATGTGCCCCTCCCCCCATCAATTCATGCACAAAAAATTAATCCCTAAAGCAACAGTGGGATGTGGGGCATAACAGGAGGTGTTAGGTGTGTGACAACTCTGTTCTAGTGAATGAGTGAATGCCATTATAAGCAGGACTTTCGGGAGGGGCCTCTCTCTGCCCCTCTACCACACCTTGGTGCAAGTACGCAGCAAGCCTACCAGGCCAGGTGCCCGTGCTTTGATCTTGAACGTCTGTCCAAGATAGAACAAACACCTGTTCTTCCTAAATTACATAGCTTCAGACATTCTGGAGTAGTGGCCCTAAATGCACAAAGATGGAAGGGAAGATGATTGGTTCCACATGGAGAAGGTGATGTGTGGGGTGTACACGCGGACCAGCGGACAAGACTGTGAAGTCATGTCATCAGATGAGCCAGGTATGGTGACAGTCCCACACAATTCAAACACTTGGGAGTAGAGGCAGGAGGAACAGGAGTTTAAGCTTAGCTTGGCTACATGAGATCCTCATCCAGAATAAATCAGCAAAGACATTGGTTGTATAGGCAGGTCTGTGTTTCTGGAGAGAAATGAGCTAAAGCCATTTGGTAAATCACTAAGGATGATAGTTGAAGCCAGATTGAACTGTGTGTTGGTGTAGAGAGGAAGACCTAGGAAAGGACCTAAAAGAACACTGTCATTGAAGAGATGGCTAGGGCAGGTATAGAAAGGGGCTGCAGAGCATCGAGAAAGGTTGAAAAGATCAGAGGATGTGGCATCCCTCGCGTAAGGAGAATATTTTTTGGAAAGCACTGCATAACTAGAGGTGTCAGATGCCAAAGACAAGCCGAGAGCCTCTAAGTCCCTCGAGGTAGCAGTTTCAGAAGGGATGGAGCAGTTTCAGAAGGGATGGAACTGCAAACCAGTCTGTCTTTGGACTGCAGACTGAATAGAAAGTGAGGACTTGAGACTGTCGGCATCTGTCATTCCTTCAAATTTACTGGGAACTAGATGACAGTGATAAATGGGACTGGAAACATGCTAATAAATATTGTTGGTGTAAAAACAATTCTTGTTCCATTTTGAGTGTGAACTGAGCCATGATTTCCCTACTGAAAAATTATTTCTTAGTAGTGCCTCTCATTTATCAAGTGGATACCATAAGTCAAGCACTTGAAAGACCTTCTTTTATTGAGCCCTTTCAACAGCACTTTGACTGGGGACCATCGGCTTCTGTTACAGATGAAGAAGCAGGATCATAGGATCATATTTGACTCAAGCTTTCAACGTCATGGAAGGGCTAGAATGGAGACACAGCCTTTACTCCAGGAGTCTACCCTTCCACTGCAGGATCACCTGCATTTCATAGTTTGAAGATCAGGATTAGAATGGGTGGCCAGGGGATTCCATCTATCATGGGAAGGACTGTGGACTGAAAAGATGGATACCCGGGCACACACTTCTTGTTCCAGGACAGTTGCTGGGTAGGAATGAAGAGTTTCTGGCTTTGCATCCCAGAGTCCCAAGTAAGTCCCCTCTGAGGCTGTGTGTGCATGTGCACCGATGTATGTAGGTGAGGATGGAGATCCAGACAGCTCAGAGTATATGGCTCCATCATTGTTAAGTAGAAAAGTTAAGGTTGTAGGCTGGAGAGATGACTCAGTGGTACAGAGCAGTGGTTGCGCTTGTAGAGGATCTGGGTTTAATCCCAGCATGGTGGCTCACAACTATCTGGAACACCATTTCAGGGGATCTGATGGCCTCTTTTGGCCTCAAAGAGAATCAGGCACACAGTTGGCGCACACACATATGTGCAAGCAAAACCCTGTAACACCTATAAAAATAAACAAAAAGTTTAAGAAGGATAAGTTAAGGTTGTGCATAAGGGAAAATCCCAAAACTGTACAAGGATTTTGCTAAATGTAGTTTATTCTGGAGACAGCGTGTTTTAAGGAAGATTCCAGCCACCTTACAGAGCCATGAGGGAAGAGGAGACAATTTATGGCAGATGGTTAGGAGGACATACCTGGGGCTATTGTGTGCATGGTATGGAGAGACAGACAGAACTGTCCTAGAGAGCTGGGGAGTCCCCAGAACTGGAGATGCTCACCCAGAGGCAGGGGTGCTGAAGTCTGTAGCCAAGCACCAAAGACAGCCTCACTTTGTGTTCCCAATCTGAGCCTGGAGGTGAGCCTCTGGGGACATGTGAGGTACACATGTTAAACCTGGCCTTTGTTCTCCCCGATGGATTCCAAGTATTATGAAACGGAATGACCAGCATGCTGCTCCCTTCATGGGCTGTACAATATGCAGCAAACTGACTCTGATAGGCCAGGGAGTCGGGGGGGGGGGGGGGGGGGGGGGGGACAATAGTGGCTGTGTGATTATAGGAGATTGTTTTCTTTCTTACTTAATTCTATATTGTTATAACATAACTATGTGGGGCTGGAGAGGTGGCTCAGTGGTTAAAAATACTTGATGTTCTTTTTATTTTCTTCAATCCAAGGGTCTCACTATGTAGCTCTGGCTATCCTGGAACTATGTAGACCCAGGCTGGTCTTGAATTCACAGAGATCCACCTGCCTCTCCCTCCAGAGTGCTGAGATTAAAGGTGTGTGCCACTACCCCTGGTGACTTGCTGTTCTTACAGAGGGCACAGGTTCAGTTCCCAGCACCCACATGTGTTTTCACAACCATCCAAAACTTCAGTTCCAGTGGATCAAAACCCTCTTCTGGTATCTGAGAACAAGGCATGCATGTGGTACACATACATGCATACAAATTTGCCAAACACTCATACACATAAAATAAGAATAAATATATCTTAAAATAAATATGTACTTTTTGATTTAAAAATGAGTGATGAAAAGCATCATATGGGTTTTATATAATTATTTTGTTATAGATTAATAAAAGCAATGAAATTTAAGGTCATAGTTTGAATTGTCTTCATTTTATTTTTACATGTATAGGTGATTTGCCTGCATGTATACATGTGCAGCACAAGCATGCAGTGCTTGTGGAGGCCATAGGAAGGGGTAGGATCCCTAAAACTGGACTTACGGATGATTGCTAGCCACCATGTGGTTGCTGGGAATCAAACCACAGTTTTCTGGAAGAGCACCCAGTGCTCTTAACCACTGAGCCATCTCTCCAGCCCCAATAATACTGTTTTTTAGTGTGTATGTGTATATGTGTGGTATATGTATGTGTGTATATGTGCCTGTGTACTTATGAAGATCAGATGTCAATGCTGGATGTCTTATTGTTCTCCTATGTTTTTTACATTTATTTTTTATTTTCTGAGAACAGCTTGTGGGAAATAGTTTTCTTCTTCCACTGTATATCAAACCCAGGTCAGCAAGTTGGGGTGTAAAAACCCTCACTCACTAGGCCATCCTGCGGGCCCTCTTCACCTTATTTTTTGAGACAGGATCTAGCATGGAACATGGAACTCACTGTTTCAGAAAGACTGTTTGGCAGTGAGCCCCGGGAATCCTCCCTCTTCTCTGCCCCCCCCCCCACTGCTGGGGTTCCCGACTCACTGCATCCATCCTTTACAGGGAGCTGGACTCAAGCTCCTGGGCTTCAGGGTAAGTTTCCTTTACCCAATGAGGCATCTTCCCAGTCCCAGGGGTCGTTCTTTACTTCTGTAGATGACTAGAGTTTCCATAAACCGCGCGCGCGCACACACACACACACACACACACACACACACACACACACAAAATGAAGTTTTGTTCAGCATAAAGAAGAAGGGTGTCTCTTAGGACAATGGGTGGAACCAAAGACCCTCTGGTTAAGTAAGATAAGAAAGATTTAGAAAGACAAACGTGAAACTTCTCTCTAAAAATACATACAAATATACATACATACATATACACATACATACATACACTGATACATAGATACAACAGGAAAGTAGAAACTGACCATTTTATTTGGGCAAAGGAAGGAGCTAGTTTGAGAGTGGGCACAGGAGAGAGTAATGGGGAAAATATCGTAAGAGTAAACACAATATTTAAATGAGTATCATTATGAAACCCACTGCTTTGTATGATGAATATGAACTAATAGGGCTTTTTTTTTTTTTCCATTAAAAAGTATGCTGGGCAGATCTCTGTGAGTTCGAGGCCAGTCTGGTCTACTTAGCAAGTTCCAGGCCAGCTAGAATTATATGGTGAGACCCTGTATCAAACAAACAGTGAAAACATGACCCAACAGATGCTGACAAGCTTGCTGAATGAGTTTGATCCCCAGGACCCTCAGGCGTGGCCGCAATGGCACTTACCCACTGGGCCATCCCCCTGGGGCCCTGTTTTCCTTAGCCGAACAAACTAAGTTTACCAAAGATGTAAGAAATAAGTTCTTATATAGAAATATAATAAATACAATTTGGAATAAATTTCTTTTGGGAACTATTTCTTTCAGCCTAATACACACATGGCCATTCATTCACTCACTCAATGAATAGTGAGTTTTTTTTTTTTAAACAACGTATTTATTTCTATTTTATGTGCATTGGTGTTTCACTTGCATATATGTCTGTATGAAGGTGTCAGATCCCCTGGGAACTGGAGTCATAGACAGTTGTGAGTTGCCATGTGGATGCTGGGAATTGAACCCGGGTCCACTGGAAGAACAGCCAGTTCTCTTAACTGCTGAGCCATCTCTCCAGCCTCGGATAGTGAGTTTTTATCACATATAAGCATCTGCCTTCAATGGTTGGAGGACTTGAGAATGACCAGTAATATACTCCTTACACTTGAGCAGCTTCCAGGCTTCTTGGAAGATGATCATAAACTTATACATCATTCAGGTGGTGAAGGCCTAACTATCAGAGTGAGGGCAGAGTATTTTATAGAGAAGATGTCAGTGAGGTGAAGTTCATCAAAATTCACTTCATTCTTTAAAGTTCAAAAGGACCCTTTCCTGGAAATGTTAATCTCTCACGAGGCAGTAATTTCTGGAATACCTTATCTATTGGGTGAGGATTTGAGCATCTATCACAGAGCAATCTTCTTGTTGCTGATGTTTGAAACAGGGTTTCATTATATAGCCCCAGCTGGTCTGGAACCCACTATGTAGACCAGGCTGTCAGATCCACCTTCCTTTGCCTTCTGAGCACTGGGATCAGAGGTGTACACCATCATACCAGAGCAGTAAAATCTTTAAACATTTTTTATTATGTTTGTTTGCTCATTTATTTATTTATTGTTGAAAGCACCAGTATAGGGATCAGAGGACAACTTGCAGGAGCTGTCTTTTTGTGATGTGGGACCTGGGTCATCAGTCTTGGCAGTAAGCACCTCTACCCACTGAGCCCTTTTGCCGACCCCACACAGCACTCTTTGAAAGTCCAAGCCTCTTCCTTGTCCTGAATTTTTTTCATTCATTTTTGAGTCCTGTGTAGACTTCAAAGTCAAGTCTATTTTTATTATTTTTATTTTGGTTTGGGTTTTCTTTGTTGTTTTTTTTTCCAGGTTTGTTGTTAGATTTTATTTTATTTTAGAAGCATAAATATTTATTTGTAACAAAGGAGTTTGTGTACTGTGTTGAAAATCTACAACTTCTTGCTAAATTCACATTTGCACTTCTCTTTTAAACAAACATTTATACTCATTATTTTATACAGATATGGATATGTAAATACAACATCAAATTCAGTGGTCCTTCGGCATTTGCCACTTAAAATTTGAAACCGGAAAACATTTTCTCTGTAGAAAATAGGAAAAATGATAACATTTCCCAATAAGCCCTTTTAAGCCAAATGATAGCTGAATTATATATATAAATATTGATCAGATTCTGGGATACAGAAGAGACCTATCTTCATCTGTTCTGAGAGCTATGATTTACTTAAGCTGTGTAAGTGAGATTCCTATTCATCTTCCCCTTTAGTGTTTGATTTACGGCAAACATTTTTCTATAGGCTAATCCATAATCTAAAAAGATTTTAGCCTCCCCTCCTGAATGTACAGCCAGCATATCCTTTCATCAGCTTGATCCTTTCATCATACAAATTCTTATCCTAATAGTGAAATGTTTCACTAAAGCTTGCCCAGTGATTGGGCAAAACCAAAACTTGTTATAAACCACAGTCATCCTAGGGTTCCCCCTGCTAGGTAGCCTTCCTGGATCTGTGGGTTGAGGTCTGGTTGTCTTTTGCTTTATATCTAGTATCCACTTATGAGTGAGTACATACTGTGCTTGTCCTTCTGAGTCTGGGTTACCTCATTCAGGATGATATTGTCTAGTTCTTTGACATGAGGGTCTCATGTAGCCCAGGATACCCTTGAACTTGTTGTGTAGTAGAGGATGGACTTGAACTCGTAATCTTCCTCCTTCTATCTCCTAATAGTAGGAGTAAAGGAATGCCCCCACCACACACAGCCAACGTCTGGGGAGTGATGGGATGTGCTCCTCCCCTGAGGAATGAAGAAGAACAGGAATGGAGTGGAATAATAACCTAGTCCAGATCAGCTGCCATCAGGGGTGTGGGAATGAGGAAAGGGCTACTGCTTCTGGGTAAGCCTGCTGCTGGGTAAGCCTGCTGCTGCTGGGTAAGCCTGCTGCTGGGTAAGCCTGCTGCTGCTGGGTAAGCCTGCTGCTGGGTAAGCCTGCTGCTGGGTAAGCCAGCCTGCTGCTGGGTAAGCCTGCTGCTGGGTAAGCCTGCTGCTGGGTAAACCCTGCCTCTCCAAAGATGGAAAGAGCTCTCATTGTTTCTATTCTTATCTCCTGGGGGAGAACTGTCAATGAAGGTACTCATACAGCAAGATCTGCTGGGAGGAAATACAGAACTAGAGGTCAGAGACCCACCCAGGTCACTCTTCCCTTGACTAGCTCCTCTCTGGGCCCCGTTTCCCTGTGTGTGTTAAACAGACAAGTTGAACTTGTACCCAAAGTCTATAGTTTTCTATCGACCACAAAGCACAGGCTCATTGAGATTTTATATTGTGTTAATTCCTCAATCAAGAATCATCACTGAATCTCTGGCTGTGCACATATAAACTTCTCCCAGTGATGGAAATGAAAACACTTTATTCTCTTCCAGTTTGGTTGTACACTCCAAACACTTACACGAGAGCTGTCTGGGAAATTGAGTCAAAGGAAATGGCTCCTAAATCCCCTCTGGGATCTAAATGGAAAACAAGACAGGCTATGACATCAGCTGCTATTTCCTCTGTGATCAAACTAAAGAACACAAATATCAATATTAAATTATGTATGCATACTTCTTTATTTTTGCCTCTCAGGCACATCACAGCAAACCCTCTACTCTTAGCCTTTAGTTCATTATATAGAAAGAACAGGAAACATGGTGAGCTTGAAAATACAGCATTTTAAAGATTCAAGCAACTTCAAAGATGAGACTTCAAGCACTCAGCATCCAGATGAGGAAAAACTATTGAGGAGTTGAAGATGTGAAATGGCCCCATCCAAGGCTGACTTCTGGAGGCATCCTATTTCTTAATCTGCCTCACCTAAATCCACTGTGATTGTATGATACCCCACCTATATGCCAAATAAACAGATATATAAATAAGCACTATTTAAAAGCCTAAAATGGGGAGCCTGGTTTTAGGGGTGTCCTCCAAGACAATTAGAGGGGCCATGCCAAGGGAAAAGGCCAAGTTCACCAGGATGAACATCCTTGATGTAGTCCCTAGACTAGATGTAGACTAGTAAACCAGCTGGCTGAACAGGTCAATTGTTACCTGTCGTCACTCAAGATGGAGGCACCAGACCTTCCTAAGGCATCTTTATAGGAATTACATTACCCTGGGGCTGAAGAGGGGCCTCAGAAGTGAAGAGCACTTGCTGCTTTTGCAGAAGACCTGGGTTTGGTTCCCAGAACCCATAAGGAAGCTCACAACCATCTGTACCTGCAGCTCCAAGGGTTCAACATCTTCTTTTGACCTCCTTGGGCACCAGGCACAAAGATCCATGCAGGCAAAACCCTCAAAATAAAGTCATCTGTTTTGGATTTGTTTTATTAATGTGGTAAACACCATAACCAAAAGCAACTTGGGAAAGAAATAGTTTATTTCAGTTTACAGCTAGCTGTAGTCCATCCCAAAGGGAAACCAATGCAGGAATTCAAGGCAGGAACCTGGAGGCAGGAACTGAAACAGGGGGCATGGAAGAGTGCGGCTTACTGGTTTGCTCAGCCAGCTTTTTTACACAACCTAGTACCAGTTGTCAAGGAATAGTACTGCTCATAGTAAGCTGGTCCCTGCCACGTCAATCATGAATCAGAAAAATGCCCCCACAGACTTGCCCACAGGCCAACCTGATGGAGATGTTTTCTCATTTGAAGTTCCATCTTCCCAGATGACCCAAGCTTGTGTCAACTTGACAAAAATCTAGGCAGCACAGTATCTGACCATAAGTGATGATATATTGACATTCATGCACTCCAAATTATTCTGCCCCTGGTGATACAATCAGAATTCCAAATGCACAGATTGTTAGAACTGGAGGGTACTCCAGAGCATCTAACCATATCTCTCCCCTTCACCACCAAAACACTGAAGTCGCAACAAGAAAACTTGTCTCTGATTACCTGGGCAGTGGGAGCATGATCTCTCCAGGTTCCTTCCGCAACACTCACTCAGAGGGCTAGACTGGAGCTCTTCCTTGGGAGTCAGCCTCTCCCACACCAGAACTGCCTCTGCTAGTCCATTGTATGAATTATAGATGCAAGCTTACTAAAGCTTGAATAAGCAGATGAGGGTTTTTCCTCCCTAACCCCAGAGTCTTACACTCTGTCAGTCAGGAAAGTGGATAGATCTGCTGACACTATCAATTGCTCTCACTGTGAATTATTCTTATTTAACCCTAAATTCATTGTTGCTATGCAGCGCACCCTCAAGAAAAGACAATCTAGTGTTGAATTATGTGGAAAATTCAGTTATCTGATTCATGTCTGAGAACTCGAACAGTGCATTTGATTTCCTCTCATCTGTACAATTTAATCAGATTGAATTTGGCTCACACTTACTGTTTTCCAAGATCTGCATCACAATATGTAAGGATAAGCCAACTCCAAAAAGGAGGATACAAAAAACGGTTGGAGAAAGGTTAAAAGCTCAGTCTCTGGGGTTCTAGACGTCTAACTAGGTATGAAACTCACTAGTTGATGACCTTGAACTCTGTTGTTTGTTTGTTTGTTCTTTAGGGGGCTTGTTGTTTATCTTGGAGTTGTTTGGTTTTTGAGACAGCGTCTCTGACGCAAACTTGCAGTGGTTCTTCTGTCTCCTGAGGGCTGAGATTAAAGATGTGAGACATCATGAGCCTCTTCTTTCCACCAACTCTGTGCTGGGATCACAGGTGTGCACCACTGTGCTGGTTAGTTTTTGTCCTCTGGACACAATCTAGAGTCATCTGGAAAGAGAAAACCTCAACTGAGGAACGGCCTCCACCAGATTGACTTGTTGGTGGGTTCGTGGGAGGCATTGTCATGACTACTAATTGATGGGAGAGGGCTTAACCCACTGTGGGCTGTGCCACCCCCACCCCCCACCCCCGCAGATGGTCCTGAGTTGTGTAAAGAAGGTAGCTGGGGAGGCCCAGGGCTACCTGGTGGGTAAGGGCTGCATCTTTCTTGGTCTCTGGTTCAGTTCCTGCCTCTAGGCTCCGGCTTGAACTCCTGCCCTGGCTTCCCTGGATGATAGACTGTAACACTTTAAGTGAAATAAACCCTTTCCTCCCCCAAGTTGCTTTGATGGTGTTTATCACTACAGAAAACAAACTAACAGCTACCACACGAGGTTTATGCGGTGCTAGGACTCGAACCTAGGGCTCATGCATGCTAAGTAAACGCTTTGGCAAATGAGCTATCTTCTCAACTAACGTTTTCAGGCTGCTGCGTTTTAATTTACAAATCTAGAAATGAAGATCATAATGTGCAATTCACGAAGTACTGTCTTGGGTACTCCATAAATGCTAGCTATTAATATTTATGGTGGTTCATATGCACACACCTCCCTACTGGACAGCATAAAACAACTTTACAGGTGGCACGCCTGATTCCAGCCCCGCGACTATCTAAGAGACAGTCGGGATCCACCAAGGCTCCGAGATTTAAGACTGCGGCCGCCCCCTTCTGGTCCTCTTGCTTCAGACGCACGCGGGCTGGGTGAGGATTGTCCCTCGCAGGTTCCTGTCGCAGGACGGAAACGAGGGGTGGGACAGGAAGTGGAGTCTGGCTCAGTTCGGGTGCAAGGCGGCCAGCCACTGGAGGAGAGCAGGGTGCAGCGCCTGCAAGCTTTGGAGAAAGAGCCGCAATGTTCCGGATCGAGGGTCTCGCGCCGAAGCTGGACCCCGAGGAGATGAAACGGAAGATGCGCGAGGACGTGATCTCCTCCATTCGGAACTTCCTCATCTACGTGGCCCTGCTGCGAGTCAGTGAGTGTCCTTCGGGGCTGTGGCCGTGAGGCCACGCGTCCACCCCACCCCTGCACGCGCTCCTGAGTCCTTGAGCTGAGCATCCTGGGGAGAGCAGGGGCATGCATGTCCAGGGCGGCGCAACTGCGTGCCCTCAAGGGGTCTGCGAGTCCTGAGACTGTGCCAAGTGGTCGTGGTGGCCCTGGGCACGTGGTTAAGTCACCTTTGCTAACCCGACGCTTGTGCTTAAGGACCTTCAGGTGCTATCCCTTGAGCAGTACCCTCGTTTGACAAACCTAGAAACGGTCCCTGGGAAGTGGCTGACCCAAGGTCATTTGGAGATTCAGAATAAACCTGACGTGGAATCCCGAGCTCTTAACTCGGTACCAGGCACTTTCCTCCGGTGCTTGCCTTTGAAATCTGAAAAGATTTGCTTTCTTTGTGTTTGTTTGTGCAGAGGGTGAAGTAAATAGTTGGTTTTCCTTTTTCTGAAAGATGGAAAGAGAAGAGCGTCTGTAGAGCTACTGAGATGAGAATACCTCAAGTATTTGACTTAACCATTGACAAAAAGTTAATTTCGTTACTTGATCTCTCTTCCTTGTGCAAGCGAGAGCTTGAGTTCAAGGAGCACATCGGGGTTAAAAGACAGACTGACAGATTAGAAAGTAGATGGTTCACTGGGCTAAGGCACTTGCCGCCAAGCTGGGCAACCTGAACTGGATCCACATGGCGGGAGAGAGCCATTTCCCGGAAGTTGTACTCTGACCTCCACACCAAGGTATGCACAAACGCGTGCAAACATCACAGAATACACACAAGAACGTGGGTTTTTTTTTGGGGGGGGGCAGTGTTCAGATAGGATTTCTCCGAATAACCCAGGCTGGCCTTGAACTCTGAGATCTTCCTGCCTCTGCCACCCTAGTGCTGGGAATAAAGGCGTGCCCAGTTTAAAAATCTTATTGTCAGGCAGTGGTGGCTCACGCCTTTAATCCCCCAGCACTTGGGAGGCAGAGGTCGAAGGCCAACCTGGTCTACAGAGTTGAGATCCAGGACAGCCAGGACTATTTCACAGAGAAACCCTGTCTCGGAAAAACAAAACAACAACAACAACAAAAGATTTAAAAAATATTAGTTCTCGCCAGGCGGTGCACACCTTTAATCCCAGCACTCGGGAGGCAGAGCCAGGCAGATTTCTATGAGTTCAAGGCCAGCCTGGTCTACAGAGGGAGATCCAGGACAGGCACCAAAACAACACAGAGAAACCCTGTCTCAAAAATAAATGAATAAAAATATTAGTTCTCTGATATAACAGGATTAACTGACCCTCGAGTTCTCAATACAACACACTTCTCATAGCTCAGTGCTTGTTTGCATATAGTTGTCTGCCCTGTAGGTAGAGGCAGGAATGGTTCTGTAAGGCTTTCATTTGTCTGCCTGTCCGTGTGTGAACCATATGCCTGCAGGTGCCTGCACCATCCAGAAGGGGGCGTTGGCACCCTGGAGCTGGAGTTAAACAGGCAATTGTAAACTGCCAGGTGAGGATGCTGGATCTGAACTCAGGTCCTCCTTTGACAGCAGTCAGGCTTAGCTGCTGAGTCATCTCTCCCTTCTGTGTGTGACTTAGTATTCCGGACAGCTCTTGGTACACCCTTTACCAAACCAGCGCTGTGATGGAATGGCATGGTAACAGGTACAATCAGAGGAAGCAGTGGGTGCCGGCCTTGCACTCACCTTCCCCAGGTTTCCGTCCCTGTACCTTCCGGTTGTTCGTGTTCCCAGGACTGGGAAGTGAACCTAACGCCCCTTTGTTTCCTCTAGGATTTTGTTCTGTTTAGGCTGAATAAATCCCCAGAGCTAGAGGTATACCTTGGTAAAGTGCTTGCCTGGATTGTGCAAGGCCCTGGGTTCAACTCCCCATTTGGTGAAATAAGGAAAAGGTCCCCACAGTAAAGGACTGTGGAGTTGTTACAATCCTGGAGGAGAGCGCAGTAGGGTAGGGTGTGCTCTACGACCGTGGTGATCCAGTGACACTGAGTGGGCTGCTTTGCAAGGCCGTGACTCCCTTTGGTTTATGGTAGAGAGAGGCTCGATCACCATTTAGGAGTTGTTTCCAAGACCATATTTCGTAAAGTTTTTTCTTTTACACCCCAGTTTTATAATTTTGCAGTACAGCCTGTGGACTCATAGAATAAAACCTACTCTGGGGTTTCTCTTTCAGCTCCGTATATCTTAAAGAAGCTGGACAGCATATGAGGATGGGGAGTCACATGGATGCATGGCATGAAGAACCTGGCGACAGTCTCTCCTCCTGTCTGCAGATGAATTGGCCCAGGAAGCTGTAAGACTGATGAAATGGACATAAAAACTCTACTTGTTAAGAACAAGTTGAGCTTTGGGAACCGACCTTCATAGCTGAAATATAGAACTATTTGAGAAGTGCACAAAAGATGTCTTGTGGTCACGGTGTGCTCAGGCCTGTGATAGCCACCTCTGTGAGTGTTGATGGGATTGTCAAAGTGTCGAACTCTAAGGGGTTGGGTCTGAATGGCACTGTCTCTCGGCAGTCATTTCTGTTTACAGCTTCTGTTTCAAGTATATTTGTGAAGAGTAATGAAGTCCGCATACACCCACAATGACATCTGAGCACAGAACCGTCAGTCTATATTTTTAATAAACATTCTGATGAAAAAAGCTTGGGTTTTGGGTTTTTTTTTTCCCCACTTTTTGCTGGTGATGGCCATCACTAGTGAAACTGCTGCAATATTGAGACTATTGCGCCTATGGCGAGTTTCTTTTGAACTGTATGTAGCATTATGCTTCTTTGCCAAAATCTTAATCAACTACAACTTACTGCTTGATGCTGAAAATGCAAACACAGTGAAAGAAAGATGCTGTAGTTTAAGATCAAATAGTTCTCTGGGTTTGTTGGCTGAAGGGGGCAGTCCTCCACAGCCTCAAACCATGCTCACCTCTTTCACTGATATATGTGGGGTTTGTTTTTAACATTGTTTTTCGTTTATGTATGTATGTGTCTGCCTGCGTGTATGTATGTGTACCAGGTGGGTTCCTGGTGCCCGTGGAGGCCAGAAGAGGGCACTGGGTTCCCAGGTGGTTAAGAACTGTCATGTGGGTGCTGGGCCTTCTGTCAGACCAGCGACATTCTTAACCACTGAGCTATCTCTCCAGCTCCACCAGCGTGTCTCCTAGTAACATCACGGTGCTGTCATGATTTCTGTTTTAGTTACTGCCCGCCCGCTTGCTTGCTGCGGGGTGTATTGCAGGGACATGGGTTTCTTTCAATTTCCTATACCCATCATGCATGCTTGTCACCTGCCTCCTGTGTGCAGCCTTGTGTGACTGTGGTTAGTTAGTCCAATGGTTTTTCTGTTCCTACAGATTTCCCCTTTTAGCCCCTAGATTTAGTTTTCCTGTGAACTTTCCACTAAACTAACTTTTCACCAGGTACCAAAATTGTTTCCATCATTTGGTGTGATCAGGCACCACGCCTTCGAGTCTTCCTTAGGGAGTCTTCCCTGGAGCCTTGCTGTTCCTCTCTGGACTGTGTGTGGCTGTAATTTGGGAACAGCCTTTTCTTGTTCCGTGTTGGGTTCTCATTTGCTAATGTTTGTTTTCATGGAGCCCTGACTGGTGGATAGGAGTAAACGTTTTTAGACCTTTCTGACCTGAAAATTATCTTTTTACAATCACGTTTGATTCTTTGCTGAATATAGAATTTTGGCTTGGAACCTTCATGCTTCAGGATTTTAAGGCATTGAGACATTGGCTGTGGGTTGAATCTGAAATCCGAAACCATTCTGACTCCTGGTCTTTCTGTGAGGCCTAATTTTTCTCTCTGAGAAACAAGAATCTCTTGTGCTATTAGTCTTTCATTCCACAGGGACACACTTCAGTGTGTGTGTATTTAATTCACTGTGCTGGGCACTAGGTCACCCAGTTAAAACTTTAAACATACCATCCAGTAGTTCTCATAAGTTTTGAGGTGTGTTTTGTTTTATTTTGTGTGTTTGTGTTTGTTTGTTATTCAAGACAGGGTTTCTCTGTAGCCCTGATTGTTTTGGAATTCACTGTGTAGCCCAGGCTGGCCTCAGACTCAGAGATCTGCCTGCCTCTGCCTCCTGAGTGCTGGGATTAGATCCTTGCACCCCACCCAGCAATTTAGTGTATTTTTATTGGTGGTTTTCTTCCATTTTCCCTCTTCTCTTTGTAGAACAACATACAACTTTTGTGTTCTCTTTGTCCTTCATGTCTGTTGTCTAAAGTGTCTTTTGTCCGCTTTTCTTCATGATAGACACTTCACTTTTGTTAGACTGAGTGGATGGGGCTTGTTGGCCTTAGGCTCTTCCTAAGGGAGAGCTCTTCTGAGGTATTTAATTGGGAGGCAGGTCTGTGTCCATATCTTTAGGTATTAATATAAAATACCGTTCCTAAGAGAACATTCTTCCAGTCTTGTCCATGAAGAATGAAGGCCTTGCTAGGATCCTGGCAGTCAAGTGATACAGGAGGGCTGCTGTGAGGTCCAGAGCAGAGGGGATGGCCGTCTTGTGGAGGTTACTTAGCCTCTTGGGTTGCAGACCGCATCAGATAACTTAGACCTTCACTGGCTAGTTCTTAGTTTGTCTCTCTTCATTCTGCCCACTTGCAAAGGCACCTGAAACTACCAGTTCCCGAGGCGTGGGGATTCTGTGCTGTGGGATTCTTTTACTTTTCCTTCTGCTGGCTTTTTGCTTTCCAGATTACAGCTTTTTGAAGCTGTTTTGTCTCATTTTCTATCCTTTGAGATTTTAACCTTAAAATGGACAAAAACCTTTACTGTTATCGAATGGAAGTTCAGGAGAGAGTGGACATACTATATATTTATTCCTGTGTTCAGTCCATCATCTTTACCCAGACAGAATATATGTTTTTAACCATTATTTGGTGTTGTATGTAGTCACTTACATCCACTCCCCAGTTGCAAGCATGCAGTGTGTAAGACCATGGTTGTGAACACTGCCCCTGAAGTGGGGTAGATTTGGCTTTGGGGCCTGGTTCTGCTGCTTGAAGTGTATGCCTTTGAGTAGCTGAACCTCTGAATTAATTCTCAGCTGTGGAGTTAGGGTAGCAGACTGCCTGTCAAGGGGAATAACCTGGCACTATTACTTGGCACCTAGTAAGCAATGATTATTGATGGTTAGTCTTAAGTTCATTCACGTTTCCAGATGTGATGAGGTAGCATGCTGGTCCTGATGTAGTCAGACTTGAGGACTAGACACTAAATAGGAAAGTGTGGTGGCACCCACCTATAACCCAACAGGAAGGATTGTAGTTTGAGGCCAGCCTAGGCTGCTTGAAAACAAACAACAAAAACCACTTAAATTTATTATCAAAAAATAGCCTTGACCAGTCAGTATCTTTTAACAAATAGAGTTTAGGTTCAAGTTTCAGTGTGGTATCTAGAATAGCTTGCCAAGTCTTAGGAAACTTTTAATATTTGTGCGTTTTTCTTAGAGAAAAAGTATGGTTGCTACCAGAGATTATTGTATGTTCAGGCTGAAATTAAAAAAATGGGCTGGGTGGTGCCAGCTCACACCTTTAATCTAGCACTTGGGAGGCAGTCACAGGTGGATCTCTGAATTCAAGGCCAGCCTGGTCTATAGAGCAAGTTCCAGGACAGCCAAGGAAATCCTGTTTTAATAAGGGGCTTCTTTTAGAAGCGGAGCCTTGCTGGTAGGCAATCCTGGTGAACCTTGGACTTTGAATTCTGCTACCTCTGTCTTCCAAATCCTGGAGTTACAAGTGTGTAGTCCTGTGCCCAGACTGTTAGTAGCTTTTTAAATTCAGGCTATACCTACTGGGAGTGTTCAGTGCTTAGACTAGACGATTCTGAAATAATATATTAGAAAATAGTTAGGGGCTGGAGCATAGCTCAGTGGTTAAAAGCACTGATGCTCTTACAGGAGTCTCAGGTTCAATTCTCAGCCCTGCGTGGTGGCTCTCAGCCTTTTGTAACTCCAGTTCCAGAAGTTACACTCTAATGACGTCCCTGGACACAAGGCCTACATGTGACGTACACATACACATAAACACCAATAAGCATAAAATAAATACGTTTTTTGTTTTTTTAAGAAAGAAAGTATTTAGACAATGTACATAGTTGGAGTTTGTAAAGAGCAGATTGGCATTTTGTAAACTTGAAATTGAGGATAGTGGGGAAAATGGGGAACAGAAAACTTAACTCCTCCTAATTACTAAGGGGACAGGGCTTCTACAGCTAACTTAACGCTCTGGACTGCTGACAGGGCAACACTAAGAAAACCTTTTTCCTTTGCCCCTGGCAGTTACCGTTGAAATGGCAATAGCTTTGAAGTCGTACATTCAGTAGGCTTCGGTTGGCAAACATGAGCGTGCATTTGGAGTGAAAGGGGCAGAAATCTGAACTATTTGTTTGCTAGATCCAGAGAAATAACCAGCTGACATTTGACTATTATTTTGTCCTGTCATGATTGCTTCATGAATTCTGCATACGGCTCAAGCCATCAAAGAAACCACAAATGTCAAGACTGGCTAACTTGACTGCGTTGGGTCAAATGGTAACGATTTCAGGCCTTCCAGTCTGCACGGGCTCTCCTGTGCCAGGCTGGCAATTGTGACATGAAAGCAGTCAGACTGTTCCCAGTCACAGTCACACTTCACAGAAACAGCTGGCACCCGGCTAAAGTAAAGAGCATGTCACTAAATCACAGAGCTGTGACGTTAGAGATAAGCTATTTAGGGGTTGGGGAAATGGTTCAGTGGATAAAGATGCTCACTGCCAAGCCTGACAGCCTGAGTTCAATCCTTGTAACTGTATGATGGGAGGAGAGAACTGACTCCCACAGCTGTCCTGACCACCACACATGCCCCCGTGGTATGCACACACATTCAAATTCACGCAGGTACGAATAAAAGTAATTAATGTTTTTAACACTTTAATTGGATGTGTTTGTATGAGTGTGTGCACATGAGTGCAGTGCCCCTGGAGGTCAAAGGTGATGGATCCCTCTGTAGCTGGAGTTTTAGACAGCTGTGAACAGCCTAATGTTGGTGTTGTAACTGAACTCAGGTCCCCTGAAAGAGAAGTATACACTCTGGACCACTGAGCTGTCCATCCGACCCCAAATGTAATGCATTTTTACAGGTTGAACTATTTACTCTCTTGCTGGTTACATAAGGAAAATGTTTGTTATGGAGCCTGGGTTTACAAAGCACCAGAGATGGCGAATTCATTCATCCCAAGTTACCGAGCTGGTACTATGGACCCAGCATGGGCTAGGAGATGGGCATGTTGGACAAGGAGGCTGCCTTTTGAGGTCCGTTACCCACCCCTAGGGGACTGGATATCTGAAAGACCTAAGCTTGCTGGAGGCTCTGGAGAAGCTTCCCTGAAGAAGTGGCACCATCGGAGCCCTGAGGTTAGTTGGGATTCTTTTAGGGAAAGGCTAGGGAAGTAAGTAGTGGTTAGGAAAGGATGGTGCTGGAGGACAAGGTTCAGAGTTGCCCACTTCAAATGACATTGCACGTAAAGTGAGCCTGAGTTTGAAAGAGGACAGACGGATGCATGAGCAGAACATACCCTGGTTCAGGTGTGCCATGGGGAGGGAAAGGCTTGATAATGCAACCTTGAAGTAAGGCAAAGATGATGGCTTCATTTTCATACCGAAGTTGAAGTGTCTGTGAGTTGGATATATCAAGTGGGCATTTGCATGTTGTCGTAGGGTTACTGTGGCTGTGATGAAACACCATGACCAAAAACAACTTGGGAGGAAAGGCTTGGCTTGGCTTCTGTATCCTGAACCACAGTTTGCTGGGGGAAGCCAAGGCAGGGACTCAAACCAGGTGGGCATTAGAGGCAGGGTTCACTGGCTTGTCCAACCTGCTTCCTAAAAAGTGTTACTCAACCTGTGGGTCACAGCCCCTTAATCTATGACTGTCTCTACCCTTTCTCTGCTCTCTCCCAAGCCTATGTATATTTTTAAACACACTGTAACCCATTTAGAGTTTTTTTTTTTCCAATTTGGATCTGTCTTTGTTGCATATTTGTAATCTTTTTTAAAAATTTTTTATTTTTTATTTTTTTTGAATGAGCAAAACTTAAACTCGCCATGAGGCTTAGTTCATGGAATGCTGGTAGAGCTCACTCTGGCAGAGCTTGCTGGGAGACTCGTCTGTGTATCTCAACAGACATGAGACTAGAAAGCCGAGTTTGGCTCCGTTTTTTGTGTTTAGAAACTTTTTAAAGCTTTCTCAGGTCTTATGTGGATGTAGGTGCCAGATGTTTGGGTACCATTTGTAGGTGGAGTTTTCTTGTCCCAGCAGCCACTCCCAAATAAATGACACGGAGACTTAATATTAATTATATAATTGCTTGGCCAGTAGCTCAGGCTTGTTACTAGCTTAACTCTTATATTTTAAATTAATCCATTTCCATCTCTTTACTTGCTGTCATGTGGCTCATGGCTTGTTACCTCATTTTGTACATGTCCTACTTCTCTACACCTGCCCCGAGACTCCTCAGACCCTGCCCTCAGACTCTGCCCTTCTTCCTTCCAACACTCTTTCTGCCCAGAAAATCCTGCCTAGCTGTTGGCTAACCAGCTTTTTATTAACAATGAGAGCAATACATAT
Source organism: Onychomys torridus (assembly GCF_903995425.1). NCBI lineage: Eukaryota > Metazoa > Chordata > Mammalia > Rodentia > Cricetidae > Onychomys > Onychomys torridus. The sequence goes on along the minus strand of NC_050444.1, from coordinate 65,812,778 downwards.
TTACAGTGTACAAAGATTGTTCCACAGCATGTCTCCACTGTTTCCTCAGTACAGGGTACACATTCCTTAGATTTTCCATAACTTTACTTCTCTATGAGGTCTTTGTCGAAAGGGGTTTTCTCAGCAAAGCATTATTAACTCTTTTGTAGACAACAGGGTATTTCAGTTTGTGAAGACACAAGCCTTCACACGTCTGTGCATTACTCTTTTTTTTTTTTGTCTTTCGAGACAGGGTTTCTTTGTGTAGCTTTGCGCCTTTCCTGGATCTCACTCTGTAGACCAGGCTGGCCTCGAACTCACAAAGATCCGCCTGGCTCTGCCTCCTGAGTGCTGGGATTAAAGGCGTGTGCCACCACCGCCTGGCCGCATTACTCTAAATTTTATGTTACACTTTAACAATTAAAAATTACAGCTGGGGTGGTAGTGGTACTGCTGGAGAGATAACTCATCAGTTTAAAGCACTTGCTGCTTGCAGAGGGTCTGGGTTTGGTGTCTGGCATTCACATCAGGTGTTCACATCAGGCTATTAACTCCAATTCCAGAATACCTAGCACCCTCTTCTGGTCTCCACTGGTACCTGTGTGAAGATGGTGCATAAACATAAACTCAGATACACAGATCCACATGAACTAAATCTTAAAAAAAAATTAGTCTCTGCTGTATGTATACTCCATCTTCCTCCTTCCCTGCTTTATCTTTATCAATATCATTGAGTATAATTTTTCTTGTTAATTGTATGTCTCCCCTCACTAAAAATATGCTCTATGAGAGTAGAAGTTTCTGTCTACTGTGTTCACTACTGTATCCCAGACCTACATTTGTTGAATAAAGGAATGAGGGGATGGGGAGTGAGCAGGGTTAGAGAGATGATTCAGGAGTTTAGAGCACTTGTTACTCTTGCAGAGGACTTGGGTTCAATTCCCAGCATACACGTGGTGGTTCCCAACCATCTCTAACTCCAGGTCAGAGTAACCAATGCCCTCTTCTGACCTCTGCAGGCACCAAGCATGAATATGTTGTACATACATACATATATACATACATAAAATGAATAAATCTAAAATAAAAAAAAATGAAAGTGCAGAAGCATGAAAGTCAGATGACCATAAGAAGCATCTCAGAGGATGCTGATGGCAGGGTTAAGATCTGTCATGACTTTGCAGTCTCTGGAGATGGAGTTTTTCCTCCAGCTCTGCTGCCCAGAGGCAAACCTATAGAAGGCGAGTTGATGCAGCCATGATTGAGGCTGTGATGAGTGGATGACATGAATGGACAGAGACAGAGCACCTAAGGTAAAGCTCAAGTCATCTACACTGTGTGAGGAGGGAAAGCAGGGAGCTAATGGCCAGGAAGGAACTGACTCAGTCCTGCTTGGGCAGCTGCAAAAGCAAGGCCCAATGGGCAGGTAGGTGAAGACCCTTTATACCCTGAGTGAAAACCTTCAGTACAGAGAAAAGTTTCTGTTCTGAGAAAGGCAGGGCCCATTCATTGTTTGGTTTCTCACAGAGAGAAGAGTTGTTTGAGGCAGTTACCAAGAGAAACAGTATGTTAGAATCTATTGGGTTCACAACTGAGTGTGTATGTGGCAATTTAGATAGGACTTATCTGACCTACCACTAAAACTATGCTGTTCATTTAGCAACTGTTTCATATAACCAAGAGCCTGATTTTATGGGACTGTGCTGGAGCAGTGGGGAGATATAACACAGCAGTGTGAGCTTCCATGGGGCTTTTCTTTTGTCTTTGCATGGTGCGGTGTACATATGTATACATGATTATGCAGGTGCACAGACCTATACCAACCCAGAGCAGGGTGTCAGGTGTCTTTCTCTCTCTGTCTTGCTGTCTTGAGATGAGATCTTTCACTGAACACGTTTTCTGCTGCAGCATGTGCAGCTATTCCCAGATTGTTCTGTGAGTGCTGGGGATTTGAACTCAGGTCCTCATGATTGCAAAGCAAGCATTCTTTCCCACTGAGCTATTTTCCCCAGGTTTCTCTGATGCTTTACTTACTGAAACTCAAGTGGCATTGCTTTTAATTATTTAATCCATGGGAAACAAGTACTATATGATCAGATGATTGCTGGGATAATCTTCACTGTGTGAAGATTTGATTCTGTCCTTCCTCGCCTGCCTAAGGCACCTTCTGACTGGTTTAATAAAGAGCTGAATGGCCAATAGCTAGGCAGGAGAGGATAGGTGGGACTTCTGGGAGAGATAGGAACTCTGGGAAAGAATCTGAGGTGTGGGAGATTCGCCAGACAGACTCAGAGGAAGTTAGACCATATATGGTACTGAGGAGAGGTAACGAGCCATGTGGCAGAATGTAGATTTGCATAAATGAGTTAATTTAAGCTCTAAGAGCTAGGTGGGAACAAGCCTAAGCTAAGGCCAAGCTTTCATAATTAATAAAAAGTCTCAGTGTCATTATTTGGGAGCTGGCAGTCCAAAGAAAGATGATAAAGATAGTGGAGAAAAAGTTTTGGGAGTGCAGCAGATAAGAATAAAAACTCAAAGTGGTCGCTCATTGATAACTCATTTCACATTGGCTCCTTCCCAGTCCCATGTGAAAATAGCATAGCAGATTTCATTTTCCATTCACTTGGTTGTTTTTTGAGGTTGGTTTATGTATCCTAGGTTGGTTTCAACCCCTCTCTGTAACCATGGAAGATGATCTTGAACTTCAGATTCTCTTGTTTCTTCCCCCTCCCAAATGCTAGGATTACTGGCATATGCTACTGCACCTTGATTTGGCAGAGCTGGGGATAGAACTCAGGTCTTCCTAAGCAAGCACTTTACAAACTGAGCTGCAGCCCCAGCCTTGTCTATTTTAACTATTCGTTTTTCTTTGTTGAAAAACTCTATTGCAAATGTACCTTTGCTGTGACCTACCTAGCGGAGCTTCTGATCACATCCTATGGATAATAAATAGGCACCAGAGGCCATATACCTGCAAGTCAAAGACTACCTACACAGAGGGAGTTGGAGGGGTGATTATACACTGGTACACCGGGTGGTAAGCTTCCCATGAGAGGAGAGGTTCAAGTCAATAAAGAAAACAGCACCTGTACTGTTACGTAAGTTTCAGACGTCATGTGCTGAGGTGCCTTCCAAAACAAACCACACGCTGACGTCACCTGGGGAGCATTGAACAAAAGGCCTATCGAAGCAGAATCGCTGTGGATGAGACCCAGAAATCTGTCTTTCATAAGCATTTAAGTGATCTCATTGGCTCAGGGTCTGCTCTGGATAACTGATACATTTATATTAACTTACGATCCTTTCAAGTTATAAAATTACATGACTGTTCAGGACTGGGAAGCAGCAGGAAGAATGTTAGTGGTTGTGGATTTCATGTGTAAAATCGCAGCATTGCTGGACAGGGCTGCAAACACCCGTACTTCCAGCATGTGATAGACAGAGGCTGCTGGGGGTTCCTGCATGTTTGAGGTCAGCCTGAGCTGCATCGCAAGACCCTCTCTCAAAATAAAAAGGTCCTCTGCTCTGGCAGATGCTTCAGGACTAGCCATCTGGCCACAGGTGAGTGGGGTGGTTAATGCTGGAGGACCAGGAACCAGGCTTCCGGAGGACTGACTGCAGGTGCATGGCCTGCAGATCTATCTTAGGTGCTTGAGAAGCTGGGAATTTTTGTTGTTGTTGTTGTTGTTTGTCTGTTTAGGCGGGGTCTTTCTACACAGCCCTGGCTATCCTGGAACTCACCATGTAGACCAGGCTAGCTGTGGTCAAAGTCACAGAAATCTGCCTGCCTCTGCCACCTGAATGCTGGGATTAAAGGTGTGCACCACCGTGCTTGGCTGAAAAGCTGTTTGTTTCTAATACATCTCTTTATTGTGTGTGTGCGCGCGCACACTCGAGTGCAAACACTTGTGGAGGTGAGAAGACAACTTTGTGGAGTTGGCTTTCTCCTTCCACCACCACGTGGGTCCAGCTGAACTCAGAACCTCAGGATTGTGAGCAAGCACGGGGACCCGCTGAACCATCTTGCAGGCTCTGGAGAGCTGTTTGTACACAGGAGGGGGACTGTCTTTTCAAAGAGTAATTCTCTAAAAAGGCAGAGTAGGAGCACCATAGTGAAGCTAAGAAGAAGGGTGCCGTCCTGAGTCCACAGCAGTGACCAAGACAGGCCGGATTGGGGGCAGTCTTTCACTTGAAGTTAATGCGTATACTCTGGGAGAGGGCTGGGTGCAGTAAAAACACTTGCCATTGTCTTTTCCCTGTTTCCAAAAACTAAGTTCTGTCCCTCATTTCTCTGTTACATCTTAACGAAAGGATCGAGTAAACGACAACTTGAATTAAAGGGGAAAAATACTGACTTTGTGGGTGCAGCCTGACATCCAGGTATCAAAAGCCATCACTTAATGGGATGCTTCACATTCACAAGTATTTCTCTCATTGCCTGCTGTACACCAAGCATCAATAGGTAGGAGGATGACTGAGCGAACTCAGCCATTGACTTAGGGTTTCTATTGCTCTGGAGAGACACCATGACCACGGCAACTCTTATAAAGGAAAACATTTAATTGTGTCTGGCTTACAATTTCAGAGGTTCAGTCCATTATCATCATGGAGGGAAACAGGGCAGTGTGCAGGCAGACTTGGTGCTGGGGAAGGAGCCCAGAGTTTTATATCTGGATCAGCAGGAAGCAGGAAGAGAGAGGGAGTCACTGGACTTGGCTTGAGCATCTGAAACCTTAAAGCCCACCCCCAGTGACACACTTCCTAAAGTGCCACTCCCTATGAGTCTGTAGAGGCCATTCTCCTTCAAACCACCACAGTCGTGGCCTCGACCTTAACAGGCTTGTAAGGCGGAGAGAGGGCTCAGTGGTTAAGAGTAATTACTGCTCTTGCAGAGGACCAATATTTGATTCCCAGAACTCACAATGATGCTCACAACCGAATTACTCCAGTGCCAAGGGAATGACATTTTCTGGCTACAGGCTCCTGCATGCATGGTTGCACATAAATTCACATGGGCAAACACACACAGATAATACATTTTTTTTATAAAGAGAGGCATATGCCACGCTTTTAATCCTAACACTTGAGAGGCAGAGGCCTGTAGGCGTATCACTGTGAACTCAAGGCTACATAGTGAGACACTGTCCCAAAAAACAAAAAAGAAAGAAATGTTTCATGGAGTCCAGCAGACATTAATTATATCACCACCCCCATCACTTCATTGCTGATTACCTCATTATGTAAATACCTGTGAGAACCAAGTGCAAGCAGGTAGGAGAGCTGGGACCCTCTTTGGTTGGGAAAGAAGCCGAGAAAGCTCTGTGCAGAAGATACAGCAAATGTGAGCCCTTAGCACTTTGCCAGAGAAAGAAAGGAGAGCGCTTGAGAAAACTGAGCCAGTGGTTTCTGAGGAGACAGGAGGCAGTGTGGCTGAGGCCAACTGTGGAGTAGAAGAGCAGGAAGCCCCCAAGGCCTTCAGAAGTACACTGATTCCTGTTTACATGCTTCACTCTCAAGTAGAGTCCGTGCTGACATCTGCTGGCTGGTGTGTGCACTGCAGTTCCAGATTCCACCGTACAAGAATCCACAGTAAACCATCACCAGGCTGGCTTCAAACTCACAGAGATGCACCTGCCTCTGCCTTCTGAGCGCTGGCATTAAAGGCATGCGCCGCTGCCCCCGCCGCCGCCACCACCACTACCACCCGACTCATGGGCCTTTCTATTAAAGACTGTAATAATAAATTTGAAATGAAACAGTCTTTCAGGCCAGTGAGATGGCTTGAGAGTGAAGAAGGCACATGCCGCCAAGCCTGAAGACCAGAGTTCCACCTCCAGGGCCTGAATGGTGAAGGAGAGAACCGACTCCTGGTGGTTGTCCTCTGACCTCCCACCACACACCACAGCACCCCCCCCCCCCCCACACACACCACATACACATACAAACACAAAAACATGAGAAGGGAAACAAAGTTAAAAATCACCATACTCTTCCCCTACCTGCTTTGTGGCCTTCCCTGGAGTCTAAGTAATTGCTGCTTCCATGTTTTCAGGATTTAAGTCTGCTTGTATGGTGCCAGCTGTCTGCATTAGTACAAATTCACAAAACATAGAAGCCACATGTAAAGGTTGCATGGACTTGCTAGGAAAGCCTTAGAACAATTAAAAAAGCATTCACACAGCTTGTCTTTTGTGTAAGAATGTGTGTGCAGGGTCTGGAGAGATGGCTCAGTGGTTAATAGTGCTTTGTGCTCTTGCAATGGACTGGAGTCCAGATCCCAGAACCCACATCGATGGCTCACAACCACCTTTCGTTCCAGCTTCAGGGAGCTGACAACACTCTGGCCTCCAGAATACCTATACACACAGACTCATAAATAAAATAAAATCTTTTTTTAAAAGGTATTTGCACAGCAAGCACGTGTATGTGGTTTGTGTATACTTGCATGCTTGTGCACACGTGAATACAGGCCTGAAGGTGAAATGGGATGTCTTCTTCAATCGCTCTCCTCATAGGTTGAGGCAGAGTCTCACTAGTGTTTGGACTAGTTCTGCTAGCCAGCTTGCTCAGGAGAGTCTGCACTCTTGGGCAGCAAATGCTTCACCTCCAGAGCTACCCTCCCAACCCACCTTTTAATCCTCCAGAGCTACCCTCCCAACCTAATCCTCCAGAGCTACCCTCCCAACCCACCTTTTAATCCTCCAGAGCTACCCTCCCAACCCACCTTTTAATCCTCCAGAGCTACCCTCCCAACCTAATCCTCCAGAGCTACCCTCCCAACCCACCTTTTAGTCTGATATAATGTTCTTAAATTGTCTCTTTAGAATAAAACATGAATTAGAGAGGGCTCAGTGGTTGACTGCATTTACTGCTCTTGCAGAGGACCCAGGTTTGTTTCCGTGGACCCATGTCCTACTGTTCACAACCAATCTCACTCCAGTTCCAGTGAAATCCAAAAGTGCCCTCTTCTGGACTCCACGGGCAACTGCATGTGTGCACATGCCCACTTACATATTCACACGCCCATAATTAAAACAATAAACCTTTAGAAATAAAACATGGAAGGCCTGGCATGGTGGCACACACATTTAATCCCAGCACTCAGGAGGCAGAGGCAGGCGGATCTCTGTGAGTTTGAGGCCAGCCTGGTCTACAGAGTGAGTTCCAGGACAGCCAGGGCTGTTATATGAAGAAACCCTGTCTTAGAGAAAAAAAAAGAAAGAAAGAAAAAAAGAGAGAGAGGAACTTGGAGAGCTGCCAAGCTGCATATTGATGCAGAAGTTCACCCCCAGTGGCATGTGGGAGCCTTTCAGAGACATTATGACTGGTATTACATCAAGTAATAACGTGGAAAGGCATCATCTCGGGGATTAACATGGTGCCAGCAGCCTACGTGGTTTTCAGCTACTGCATTTCTTACAAGGAACTCAAACATGATCTGCGATGAAAGTACCACTGAAAAAGGAAGGATCCCTAAGGAGGGCACTGCACACCTGAGCATAACCGCCTGCCCCACTCCTGGCCATGGAGAATTCAACTGTGGCTGAATCTTCATAGCCTAAGAACTAGTGTCCAATAAAAGGTGACTTACTGGTTCATGTTTAAAAAAAAAAAAAGAGTTGGGCTGTGGTGGTGCACTCCTTTAATCCCAGCACTCGGGAGGCAGAGCCAGACGGATCTCTGTGAGTTTGGGGCCAGCCTGGTCTACACAGCAAGTTCCAAACAGCTAGGGCTACACAGAGAAACCCTGTCTAAGAAAACAAAAACAAAATCAAAAGACAAACAAACCAGACACAGACTAACAAGATGGATGCAAAAACAGGATCCATCCTTCTGCTGCTTTCAAGAAACACACCTTCACATCAAGGGTAGACATCACCTCAGGATAAAGGGATGGAAAAAGATATTCCAAGCAAATGGACCTAAGAAATAGGCTGGTTGTAGCCATTTTAATATCTGACAAAATAGACATCAACCAAAACTAATCAGAAGCGATAGGGAAGGACACTACATACTCATCAAGAGAAAGACCCACCAAGAGGACATTTGCAATTATTAACATCTGTGCACCAAACACCCAAGTTCATAAAAGAAATCTTACTACAGCTTAAATCACATGCTGACCCTCACACACCGACAGTGGGAGACTTCAGTACCCCATTTTCACCAACAGACAGGTCATCCAGACAAAAACTAAATACAGAAATGTTGGAGCTAACAGATGTAATAAACCAAATGGACCTAACATATTTACAGAATATTTCACCCAAACACCAAAGAATGTATGTATCTTCTTCTCAGCACCTCATGGAACTTTCTCCAAAATTGACCACATACTCAGACACAAAGCAAGTCCCAATAGATATGAGAACATTGAAACACCCCGCTTCCTATCTGAACCCATTGATTAAAGCTGGATATCAATAAGAACAGAAACAGAAAGTTTGTAAACTCATGGAAACTGAACAAAACTCACTACTGGATGAAAAATGGATCAGGACAGGAATTAGGAAAGAAATTAATGTGCTGGATAGTTTTATGTCAACTTGACACAGCTAAAGTCATCTGAAAGGAGAGAACCTCAATTGAGAAAATGCCTCCAGAAGATCTGGCTGTAAGACATTTTCTTAATTAGAGACTGATGGGCCCAGCCCATTGTGCATAGAGCCATCCCTAGGTGAGTGGTTCTGGGTTCTATAAGAAAGCAGGCTGAGCAAGCCATGAGGAGCAAGCCAGTAAGCAGCACCCCTCCATGGACTCTGCATCAGCTCCTGCCTCCAGGTTCCTGCCCTGTTTGAGTTGTTGCCTTGACTACCTTCAATGATGAAGAGTGACAGGGAAATGTCAATCAGATAAACCCTCCCTCCCCCAAGTTGCTTGGGCCATGGTGTTTCATCACAGCAATAGTAACCCTGACTAAGTCAATTAGAGACTTTCTATATTCCCCAAATTATGGGACACAATGAAGGCAGTTCTAAGAGAAAAGTTCATTCATTAAGTATCTACATTAAAAAGATAATTGGGGAGATCTCCTACTAGCAATTTAACAGCACACCCGAAAACTCTAGAACAAGAAGAAATCACACCCCAAAGGAGAAGACAACAAGAAATAATCAAATCCATGGCCGAATCAATAAAACAGAAACAAACAAAAACAACACAAACAATCAATGAAACACACAATTGGTTCTTTGAGAAAAACAATAATCCCAACAATGAAAGAAAATTACAGACCAATTTCCCTCATGAACATAGATGTGAAAATTCTCAATAAAATACTTGCAAACTAAATGCAAGAACATATCAAAAAGATCACCCACCATGATCAAGTAGATTCATCCCAGAGATGCAGGGATGGTTAAACATTCATAAATTGATAAATGTAATCCACCATATAAACAAACTCAAAGACAAAAACCACATGATCATTTTATTGGATGCAGAAAAAGCCTTTGACAAAATCCATTACTCCTTGATTATAAAAGTCCTGGAGAGCTTAGGTACACTAAGGGCATACATCAACAAAGGCAGCTTACAGCAGGCCCGGAGACAACATCAACTTGAATGGAGACAAACTTAAAGCAATTCCACCAAAATCAGGAACAAGACAAGGCTGTCTACTATCTCCGTATCTATTCAATATAGTACAATACAAATAGGAAAGGAAGAAGTTAAAGTTTTTCTGGGTTTTTTTTTGGGGGGGGTTCGAGACAGGGTTTCTCTGTGTAGCTTTGCACCTTTCCTGGATCTCGAGCTGTAGACCAGGCTGGCCTCGAACTCACAGAGATCCGCCTGGCTCTGCCTCTGAGTGCTGGGATTAAAGGCATGCGCCACCACTGCCCGGCTTAAAGTATCTTTATTTGCCGATGATATGATAACATAAGTGATCCTAAAAATTCCACTGGGAAGCTCTTCCAGCCGATAAACTCTTTTAGCAAAGTGGCTGCATACAAAATTAACTCACAAAAATCGGTAGTCCTCCTATAGACAAAGGACAAACAGACTGAGAAAGAAATCAAGGAAACAACAGCTTTCACCATAGCTTCAAATAATATAAAATATCTTGGTGTAACTCTAATCAAGCAAGGGAAATACTGGTATGACAAAATTTTCTAGTCATTAAAGAAAGACACTGAAGAATATATCAGAAGATGGAAAGATCTCCCATACTCATGGATAGGTAAGATTAACACAGTAAAAATAGTCATCCTACCAGAAGCAATCTACAGATTCAATGCAATCCCCATCAAATTCTAACACAGTTCTTCATAGATCCTGAAAGAACAACTTTCAGCTTAATATGGGAACAGAAAAAAAAAAAAAAAAAAAAAAAACAGGATAGCTAAAACAATCCTGAATAATAAAAGAACTGCTGAAAGTATCACTATCCCTGGTTCCAAGTTTTACTATAGAGCTATAATAATAAAAACAGCGTGTTAATCAATGGAATTACATTAAAGGCCTAGACATAAATCCACACACCTATGGGCACCTGATTTTTGACAAAGAAGCCAGAAAAACAAACAAACAAACAAACAAACAAAAAAACAGACAAACTGGGAAAAAGATAGTGTCTTTAACAAATGCTTCTGGTCAAACTGGATGGTAGCATGTAGAAGAATCCAAATAGATCTATACTTATCACCCTGCACAAAACTCAACTCCAAGTGGATCAAAGACTACAACAAAAAAATCAGGTACACTGAAGCTGGTAGAAGAGAAAGCAGGAGTCAGGCAGTAGTAGCACATGCCTTTAATCCCAGCACTTGAGAGGCAGAGGCAGGTGGATTTCTGAGTTTGAGGCCAGCCTAATCTATAGAGAAGTTCCAGGACAGCCAGGGGCTACACAGAGAAATCCTGTCTCTGGAAGAAAGAAAGAAAGAAAGAAAGAAAGAAAGAAAGAAAGAAAGAAAGAAAGAAAGAAAAAAAGAAAGAAAGAAAAAAGAAAGAAAGAAAAGAAAGAAAAGAAAGAAAAGAAAAAGGAAGAGATAAATAAAAAGAAAAGAAAGTAGAAATAGCCTTGAACTCATTAGCACAGAAAAAGACTTTCTGACCAGAACCCTGTTAGCACAGGGACTAAGACTAAGATCAACAATTAATAAATGAGACCTCATGAAACTGAGAAGCTTCTGTATGGGAAAGGACACTGTCATTTAGGCAAAGCAGCAACCTACAGAATGGGAAAATATCTTTACCAACTACACATCTGATAGAGGACTAACATCCAAAATATATATAAAGAACTAAAAAAAACCCCTAGACATTAAAAAAACAAATAATCGGGGTTGGGGATTTAGCTTAGTGGTAGAGTGCTTGCCTAGCAAGCGCAAGGCCCTGGGTTCTATTCTCAGCTCAAAAAAAAAAAAAATCCAATTAAAGTATGGTGTACAAAATTAAACAGAATTCTCAAATGAAGAAACTCAAATGGCTAGAAATAAAGAAATGTTCAACATCCTTAGCCTTCAAGAAAATGCAAATCAAAACTACTTTGAGATTTCATCTTAACCCAGTCAGAATGGCTAAGGTCAATAAAACAAGTGGCAGCTCATACTGGCAAGGATATGGAGTAAGGGGAACACTTATCCGTGTTGGTGAGAAGCAAACTTGTACAGCCACTACAGAAATCACTGTGGTGGTTCCTCAGGAAGATGGGAATCAATCTACCTCAAGATCCAGCTCTGCAACCCTTGGGTATATACCCAAAGGACACTTTATCCTACCACAAGGACATTTGTTCAACCATGTTCATCGATACTCTATTCATAATATCCAGAAACCATAAACAACCATAGAACCACTGAGTGTAGGTATGGAGTAAGGGACTAAGTGTGATAGATCTCCCTAGGAAAGGGAAAGAGAATAGATAGTTATGGATCATGGGGTGGGGGACTGGAATTGGAGGATCAAGTAGTGATGGGGACAGGAGAAGGGAAACAAGGGGAAAGACAGCAAAAATTAAGGCCATTTGAGGGGTAGTATGAAAACTTAATTATGAAGGCAAACTAAATGACATTGACAAATAATGGGGAGATAGAATCCCAGCTGGCCATCTCTTGTCACCAAATGAAGCTTTGAGTATTGGGATTGGATTACATCTAATTGAGTTGTTGGCCAAAGGGGTCCATGGGAATCCCCAAACAACTCAGGATGTTGCCAAGACTATAGGTTGCTCTTCACAAACTGACAGCAAGCCCATTGCTGAAGACAACATCAACACAGCTCATCGAACACGGAAGAGTCAAACTGGTGCCTACATAAAGCCTTTCCTCTTACATTCTAGTAGCTTTGATACAGAAAGGTACTTTGCATGCTACCAAAAGAGAAATGTAAACATCAAGTCAGCCACAAACCCTTTGATATACAATGGTGTTCTGCCTGCAAAATATACTAGGGCAATAGTGGCACAAAGCTTGTGGGAGTAACCAACCAATAACTGATTTGACTTAAGGTCCACTCCATGAGATGAAACCCATACCTGACACTGCTTGGGTGACCAAGAACCAGAAACTAGATAGCCCAGGGACCTAAGGTAAAACCAAATACTACTGGTCTTAAAAAATGTAGTGATAAAATGACTTCTAGTGATATTCTGTTACGCTTTATAGATCAGTGCCTTGCTCAGCCACCAGAGAAGCTTCCTTTGGCAGCAGATGGGAACAAATACAGAGACCTACACACAGACATTATTTGAGAGTGAAAGACCTTGGAACACTCAGCCCTAAAAGGAATGTGTACACCAAATCCCTCCCCTTAGGGCTCAGAGAACCCCTTAGATGAGGATGTGGAGAGTGTAAGAGGCAGAGGGGATGCACCAAGGAAACAAGGCCCTCTAAACTAACACGATCAAAGCTCATGTGAACTCACAGAGGCTGAGGCAGCATGCACAGGGCCTGCACAGGTCTGTTCCGGGTCCTCCGCATACATATTATGGCCTTCAGCTTACTGATTTTTGGGGATGTCTGAGTGTATGAACAAGTGGGTCTCTGGTTCTTTTTTGTGTGTTTGTTGTTCAACTCTGATGTGGTAGTTTTTGTTTTATCTTATTATATTTTATTTTGTTGTTATCCCTTAGGGGGGAAAAGCCTCTTTTTTTCTAATGAAAGACAGAAGGGAGTAGATCCAGGTGGGAGGGGAGGCAGGAAGGAAGTGGGAGGAATAGGGGAGGGGAAAATGTGATCAGGATATATTATATGAGAGTAAGTTATTTTCAATAAAAGGAGGAAAGGAGAAAAATAAAGGTGGAGAGGGATAGAGAAAGATGCTCAATGGTGACCTCTGCCCCCCATACACATGCACACACATGCACAAATAAACATGCACAAATATCACACACACACAGAGAGAAAGAAGAAAATCACAGAGCAGATGCATGTGTCTGCCTTTGAAACTGGATGTTCCACTGACAGCCGCCTCCCTGTGCAGCCACTCAAAATGTTTATTTAAATCTTCCATAAAAATTCAGTTAAGAAACTGATACAAGAGCTGTCAATATATAATGTAAATATTGTGGATTGTTGGAACACGGAGCTATGAGTGTGGAAAGAACACTAGAATCTGGAGTTCACAGTCCTGGGTAACAGCTTCAGTGTTTTAATATAAATTATGTGAGTCTGAATTTTTAGTTGTAAACATCAAAATCCAATTTTGGCAGTAGTAAGGAAAATATTTCATTAAAAAGATAAAGGGAATTTCAGGATCACCAGAGAATCAGGTTTCCTGGGAGACCGGGCAACTGGAACATCTCTGTTTGTCTGTTGACCATTAGGTACCACCACTTACTCAGGGATGCAAGCTCACAGCTTTCACGGCGCCCAATGAGGCTTCACATCAAGTTGCTGACAACGTTCCAGAGATGTTGTTATATAGCATGTGGGTCTCACTTCTGTAGCGGGAATATTTATTTGTAAAATTAGAATTACATGGAAAGACAAAGTATCGGAGTCTTCACCTCCCCAACAAAACACATGGTTTGCTTCTCAACAAGCTCATCGGTGACAAACCCCCAAACGCAGGAAGAAAGCTGAGATCTGCGGACGGCCAAAAAAGATGACAGCTGCTGTGTTTTGGGACAAGTGACTGTTCCGGAGTCTAATCTTCCCATACAGAAAAGGTTCAGATGGCTGAGGAGACTGCATATTCACTTTTCCATTTGCCACAAATACGAATTACGTGCCAGGCTGCTAAGATGAGCAGGCCCACTCTAGTCAAATGAAGAAGAGTCAGGTGACAGAAGGGGAGAGCATGGTGTACACCGTGAGGTGGAAGGCTGTCCTAGAGAGCTTGGGGCAGGAAAACAGGAGCAACCAATGCCTGACAAATGTTGCTCTTGTGCACCGACATATACGCAGCCAAATCACCCCCCCACACAAAATAAAACAAATAAACCTTAACTAAAACACCACCGTCTTGACATGTAAAACCCCTCGTGTGGCATGTGGCACCTGTAGCACTAATGAAGGGGACAGACAGCATGCTGTGGTAGACAGCCACCAGACAGATGTATACTGTGGTAGACAGCCACCAGACAGATGTATACTGTGGTAGACAGCCACCAGACACTGTTCTCCTTTGGAAGTCCTGACTCTTTTACAGAAATGCCAAAATAAACAATAATGTTTGATGGCACAAATCCAGGAACTCGGGATTTTAATTGCTTATTGAAATTCATATCCAGCCTGCTGGTTTCATACAATGGGGGCACTTTTCAAAGGATTAGACATGTGATGGGTTTACCAGTCATCAAAAGCGAGCAACATCACCAAGTTTATTGTAATGTGAGTTCACCCCGTTCTGCGCTGGACGTCTTGACCTAAGCATGGCCTTTTCACCTCACCTGTGGACGACAGCTCTCAGTCTTGAAATTGTTTGTTGTTTGTACGGCTTGGTGTTTTGTTTAGGCTTTAAATAAATAAGTAGTTGAGGGCTGGGTTGTCGGTGAAGGGGAGAGCCCTTGCCCAGCATCTGCAAGCCCCTGAATTTGTTCCAACCACTACATAAAACAAATAAAAACCCCTACAGCTACATGGTAATGTAGGCCTCACCCCATCATGCCAAATTCATCGTATAGTAGTAATAGATGGAATTCATTTTAACAGACTATTTTTTTTTTTTTTTTTTTTTTTTTGTAGACCTAGGAGTTGGCAGAGGTCAGGGAGACTACAGGGGTCTGGTGTAAGAACTTCTCAACATTCGGGTGAGTTAGGTTTCTGCACTTGACAGTCTCTTCTGTAATTCAGAGGTCTGAGTCCAGATGCTTTAAAAACATTCTTAAAATTATTTTATGTGTATGTGTGCTTTCTCTCTATGTGAATGTTTATGCACCATATGTGTGCCTGGTATCCTAGGAGACCAGAAGAGGGCATCTGATCCTCCCTGGAACTCAGGTTATGGAAGGTAAGGAATGATCTTATGAACGTTGAGAATCAAACTTGGGTCGTCTGCAAGAGCAGACGCTGGGCTGTCTCTCCTGCCCACCTCCCAGCTGCTTTTTAACACCAGTCACCTTGGCGCTACAAAGGCACCACAACTTTAAGAAGTTCAAAACTGAATTATTGATTCTTCCCTTCTATCCATGTTCCCCTTACAACACACTCCCAGAGCTGTGGTAGTCCGTCAAGCTAGAAGACTAGATTCCCCCTAGCTTTTCCACAACAACCCAAATTTGACTCTACTACAAAACCGTCTCAGATCTGTGTGTCCCTATATCCACTACCAGTACTCAATCCGATTTCTTGTCTTTTCACTCCAGAGTAGCAGTGTCAAAACACCCACATTCTCCACCCCTTCAATGTCTTCCATGTACATAAAGGGAAACCTTTATCATGCCTTATGAAATACTAATGACCTCTAATACCCGTTGATCTAAGACAGGGGAGGTAGTTGTGGAGGGGGGGAGAGTGTGCAGCACATGGCTGCACAGTCAGCTTAGCAGTTAGGAGGTGTATTGCAAAGGATCCATTTGGCGGCTCAAGGCTCACAACGTCTGTACTCCAGTTCCAGCAGATCCAACTCCCTCTTCTGGCTTCCAGTAGCTCCTGCAAGCGCAGGGTGCACATAAACTCGGGAGCACACTCATACACATAAAAAAAAAAAAAAATGTTGTTAAACACACACACACACACACACACACACACACACACACACACACCACTTTGTATTTCTCTAAGGAGCAATCTTGCCTCCCGTGGCTCATGAGCCTTCTCACACAGACTTTCCCTGCCCTTTTCCATATGGCTACTCCCATCACGTCCCTCAACCCACGTACTGCACATACTTTTAAATACACATGGACTTAAATAGCGCCTCATGTTTACCATCTCCACTAGAGAATGGATTTCAGAACAGGAGCCATCACAGCTCTGTTCTCTCGGGCCCATAACTAGTAGCTGGAGCAACAACTACTACACATCATTTACATACATCCCGCATTGCTATACCAAGAGCTTTCCCGTGGCTCCAAGGTTCCTCCTGACTTCTAGCCAGGGTCAGTCTGTTTGCAGGGTGAACCCAGCTCCTATGTGCTCATCCGCGTGGAGCTGTTAGGCTAACAGTGCAGGGAAGGATCCGCGTTGACCCCCTGGGATCTTCCTGCAGTTCTCACCCACGGGTCGCTATTCCTGCCCCCTTGGGCGGCCACGATCGCCCTCCGCCAAGCCCCGCTAGCTCCGCCTCCCCTCCGGGCTCCGGGCCGCGCGCTCACTGCCGAGCTCCACCCCCGCGTCACGTGACAGCCGTCGGGGGTGGGGCTCGCGGCGAAGTCGGTCTTCCTGGCGGCGCGGCGCCGCAGTCCTCGGGCAGCCCTGCGGCTTCCAGGGCGTCGCGGCCGCGGCCCCGCAGCGCCGCTCCTTGAGGTAAGAGCGCGGGTTCCTCGACGTACCCCAGCGGCTTAGCCCGCTCGTGCTCCAGGCCTCCGGCCTCTCGCTCCTGCCGCGGGGCCAAGCCTGTGGCTGAGGTGCGGGGGCCCGGCCTGGGGCTGTGCGGGGGTGGGAGAGGGCTTGGCCGCCCGGGAGCTCCGGGAGAGCCGAGCCTTGTCCGCCTCCCCTCCTCCCGGCCCCCCGGGCCACCCGCGGTCGCCTCCAGCCCCAGGCTTTGCGAGTATGCAAGAGAATTAATTCTACTTTGCGGTGTGCAGCCTTCACGTGGGGATGCAGGAGTGAGTGTGCAGTCGCGCACCCAGTGGGTCTGGTTTTAGCAAGTAGCGGAGACTCGGTTTCTAAAATCTTTGAAGGAAGAGGGATAACCCCTGCCGGGCCTCCCTCCTGCACCGAAGAACTGATGGCAAAGCCATTTGGTGAGCCAGAACTCTGGAGTTGGTTTTAGTTCCATCACCCACTAGCCAGGCAACCTTGAGCCACGTCGATGGCGCCTCTGTTGAAAGTAGGGATGAGTACTTCGGCCAGAGGCCGCTGTGAGGATTGAGTGTGAAGAGACCACAGTGCGGGCCAGAGGGCTCCTTAGAGAGTGCTCTCAGTATGAGCATTATTAAAATAGCAAGCTAGAGAGGGCTCCAAGAGAGACGTCGTTCTTGCAGTAAGCACAGCGTCCACTGTGTATGTGATCCTGAAAACAGTGAGGTTTTTGGCTGTAGAACCCTCTCCCCTTTCCCAGGCCCCCTTTGCCTTCTGGTTCACATTGGCATGGGAACCTGTTGTTCCTACCGAATGAGTCAGGCAGGATGGGAACGCTCATTTACTTGAGCAGATGGGTATCAGATTCCCTCTGAGGGGAAAGAAAACTGCCAGGCATGTGCTCCCACCAAAAAAAGCACAGTAGAGTGATTGACTGTCTACTGGAAGATGCCTGGGAGCCCATGGAATCCAACTGTCTGCTGCACATAAAGGAACTGGACCCAGAACGAGGCCAGGACTTTGATTTTGCTCAAACTTCAACACTGTTGGCGCTGGGTAGTAGAAAGAATGCATGTGCTTTCCTGTGTTCGTTTATTGGGGCTGCATGTTTGTGCATCTCCAAGAAACTGGATGGAGAGAAAGCTCTGAACCAGGCAATGGTGTCTGCCCCCGTGAAACTGTTTCCATAGCTGACTGTTAGTTTGAGGTTATATAAAAGTCTATTTTGTGCACGTGTGTGTGTGTGTGTGTGTGTGTGTGTGTGTGTCCGTGTGTCCCTCTGCTGAGTCTCAGTATGTTTTAGGATAACAATAAGTTCCAGCTCCCAGAGAGCTTGCCTCATAGCAGCTGGCCCCAGGGGACCAGCACAACAGAGAGGCTTGAATTGCTTCATGAACCTTGTCAGGTCTCCAGCCCTGGTGGAAGCTCGATGAGATTTTGAGTCTGAAGAAAATGGTACTTTGTTGAAGCTTTAGGAAAAGGATTTCCTCAAGCCTAGAACGCTGCATTTCTTTGTTTCTCTGGTTTCTGGCCTCTTATTGTTTTTAGATATCTAAAGAGAGCAGCCTTCACCATGGTGCCTTCATTTGGTTTCCATGGTTATCAGGGGAATTACATTTTCATGATAGCACCAGTAGCTGTGGAGCTGTGTGGCCAAGCAGCAGTCTCTCACCCATTGAGCCCTGCTTCCTGGTTTGTTTTGTTTTCAGTTGTAGTGCAGACGTGGTCCCCCTTTTCTCTGGTCCTTCATTGCATCCTTCCCTTTAACGAGTGGCAGTGTGAAGAGGGATGGGAATAAGAACAGAGAAAATAGAGACAGACCTTGGCCTGAGAAATCGGAGAATCCTTTTTTGGCCTAACCCATTGCTGCTGCTGCTGCTGCTGCTGCAGTGCTGTGCCTTAAAACTGAGGGCGTTGGCTGGTGGGTGTCAGTGGCAGGTCAGTGAACCTCTAGAAAGGTGTAAATGGGGAGCCAGCAAGAGCTCTCCTAGGCAGAGTTACAGCACCCTGGTCAACAAAGAACACCTCACCTGCTTTTCAAAGGAGATGTGGAAGAAACTTGTTCCTTTAACGGGCCGCAGTCACACAGGGACACTGGACAGCACAGTGGCCAGTGGCATTTTCTTCTTCGAGTTTGCCTTAATGCATGAGCCATCTCCTCTTGAGTCACCTGCCATGGTGCTGTGTGTGAACGAGCTGCTGCTTTCCCTTTTAGCTCACATGATAGGATTGTCAGCAAAAGGGGGCTAGAGAAACACCTGTTTGGGATCTGTCTCTTTCAGCTTCAATGTTTAACCGGTGTGTCTCATTTCTCAAGTTGGGCACTAGTGCAGTCACACATTTCTTTGTTTTTTCAAGTATCTCCCAAGTCTTCCAAAGCCCTCATTAGTAAGGATTCTAAGCTCTGTAGAGGCTTCTGTAGCCCAAAGAGGTCCTTTCAGAGGAGAGAGAGCAGTGAGCGAGCGAGCGAGCGATGCACCCAGATTGTTCTCTCTGACGGCTACGTGGTGTCACCGTGGAAGAGTTTCCTTGCACAGTTCAAGGATGTGTGGTAATTCCTGCTCAGTGCCCTTTAGGGACCAGCTCCACACCAGCAACGTCCCCTGCTTGGACTCTGAGGTTAGAGCTTTTTTTAGGTCACGCTCACGTGCTTAGCTTTGTGTTTCCCAAAGCACCACTTGTTGGGCCTTGCATTGAGTCTGCTGCTAGGCTGGCTTTTTCTAGCCTTCTGGAGTCACTGTTGACTGCTGAGATCCTCCTTTTTTCAAGCCTTTTATCGGAATTTAAGGGGCTTCCCTAAGCTTAACCCAAGTCCCTTTAGTAAGCTGGTTCCACTTTATCACCAGGGTTTTTCCTAAGCAAAGATTCTCAGGAATGGCAGATTTCAGGAAGATGCCATCCTAGGCCTTTGGGCACCTCTTCAGTCTTGTTTTTCCAAGTGTAAGAGGGGTGGGTCCTTGGGTGATTCTTGGCAAAGGCTACGTCTGTTCCCAGGTGACTGTTTCCACCTGCAGTCCTAAGAGGTTAGGTAGTTGCAAACATCCGCTATTTAAGCTGGGGTGGTGCATGCTTGCAGTCCCAAGGTGTAGGCAGGAGGGTCAGGGGTTTAGGTCCACCTAGGCTACATGAGACTTTACTTAAAGAAAAATGAAGAGAAATAGGCTTTACTGAAAGTAAAAATGTATTTGGTATATATTTGGAATTTGGAAAGCAAGGTTTCAAATTAAAAACAAAGGACTGTGGTTGGCAGTGTGATACTGTAGCTCTTGAAAGGCTGAGGCAGGCGGATTGCTTGGACCTAGAAGTTAGAGTCAGTGTGGCAAGATCTCAACTCAGAAACAAACAAAAAGCTGTTTACAGTTGTTTTGTTTTTAATGACAGTTTTTGTGTTCTCAATTTTTCTAAGAATCAGTGTATTTTATTTTGTTACCTTTGTTTTGGATGTTGTTGTTGTTGTTTTTTACTCGTAAAGATAAAATATACAGATGGGGCCCACAAATGCATAGTTTAGCAAATACTTATGGGGGAAAGGACAATGTAAAGACTGTAACCTCAAGAAATGGAGCATAGCGCCTCCTTCGGACTCCAGCCTGAGCAGCTGTCCTCTTGACCGTAGATGAACATCATCTCTGTTCCATTGTTTGTGTGCGCGTCCCTACACGGTACCATTTAGTTAAACTAGTTTAACTTCATCCCTGTGAGATTACCCTGTCTGCATCGTGGGTTTTGCTTCTTTTGCTCGGTGTATCTCTTGGCATGTGTGCGTGTGGTAGCCTCATGTCGCTCGGCCAGCAGTAGGCGAACAGGTCACAGTAAGTTCAGGCAGAAGTGGATGGACAGTGGCTTCCCAAGAACATTCTCAGACATATTCTCTCTCAGTTGCATTTGCTCGTCTGTTTGTTTAGTGGCGGGGAGGCATGCACATGGCAGTTCTCTGTGTAGATTCCCAGGATGGAACTCAGATCATCAGGGTTGCCTCCTGAGCTATCTCTCTGGCCCTCCTCAGGCACATTCTGTTGTGCATCTGGACAGACTTCTTTCGGTTCCGTTCATCTAAATAGAATCGCTTTGTTGGTGGTGGCGGCATGTGCTCTCTCTTCTCCCCCGACACACACCTTGATTGATTGGTTTGCTTTTTGATACAAGACCTTACTGTGTAGCTCAAGCTGTCCTGGAACTCAATATGTAACCAAGACTGACCTGGAACACACGGCAATCCCCCTGCCTCCTACCTGTAGCCGGAATCTGCAGGTGTGAACTGCTGTACCTAGCTTCTAAGTTCCTGTCTTACCGGCAGTTTGCGAGCCCTACTTGCTTCCGACCCTTAGAGAGTCTTGCTTTGGTCAGTCTATTTAACTGTTCTTGTGTGTGTAAGTCTCTCGAGGCTCTAACTTGTTTTCCTTATTAGTCACTGACATTGAGCACTTTTTTTTTTAATGGTTAATAGGATAGCATCTTGGTGGAATACTCAAGTCATCAGGCTTGTTTTTTAATGTGGTTCCAAGTTGGAAGGGTTGACAGGCACTTTATCCAGAGATCCATTCAGCTGGTCCTGCAGGGACTTGAAATTAAACACACACTAGATCCACATATACATGAAAACATGCACTGTTTGTCTTTCTAGGCCCAGGTTGCCTCACTTAGTATAATTTTTTCCAGGCTCATCCATTTATTTCCTCCATTTACTTTCATTGTCTATAGGTACCATGCTTTCATTATTGATGGACATCTAGGCTGTTTCCATGTCCTATCTATTTGTCAACAGAGTAGCAGTGAACATGGAAGAGCAGATACCTCTGTAGTAGGGTATGGAGTTCTTTGGGTATGTCTGGGAATGGTATAGCTGGTCATGTGGTAGGTGTATTTCTAGCTCTTTGAGGAACCTCTACATTGATTTCCATAGTGGCTGTACCACTTTGCTTTCCCAGCAACAGTGAATGAAGGTTTTTTTCCCCTGTACATCCTTGCCAGCATTTATTCTCATATGTTTTCTTTAAAAAAAAAAAAAGACTTATTTATTACATATTCAATGTTCTGCATGCATGTATGCCTGCATGTTAGAAGAGGGCACCAGATCTCATTATGTGGTTGCTGGGAAGTGAACTCAGGACCTCTGGAAGAGCAGGCAGCGCTCTTAACCCCTGAGCCATCTCTTCAGCCCCCTCATTTGCTTTTTACTGTTAGCCTTTCTTACTGGGGTAAATGAAATGTCACTGTAGTTTTAATTTGCATTTCCCTGATGGCTAATGCAAATGTTAAGTACTTTAAAAGATGTATCTTAGATATTTGTATTTAAGTTTTTTTTTTTTAAACTGGGTGTGAGTTTGAAATATGTTCCCCATAGTCTCAGGCATTTAAATACTTAGTCCCCATTTGGTGGCAATGTTTGGGGAGGTTTAGGAGGTGTGGCTTTATTGGAGGAAGTCTGTCACTGGAGGTGGGCTTTGCGAATTTAAAGATTGCTTGTGGTTTAAGATGTGAGCTCTCACCTTGCTGTTCCAGACATCACTCTAACTGTGGACTCTAACCCTATGGAACCACAAGCCCAAATAAACACTCTGTAGTTTCCTTGGTCATGGTGTTTTTATCAAAACAATAGAAAAGTAACTAATACGCTGGGTTTCACTCTGTATCCCAAGCTGACCTAGGATTTGCTTTGTAGACCAGGCAGGTCTTGAACTAACAGAGATCTACCTGCCTCTACCTCTCAGATGCTCAGATCGAAGGCAGATGCTACCTTGTGTGCTCAGTGGCTGTCACTGTCATCATCTTCTCCTCATCTTCTATTACAGAGAGAGAATGCGCACATGCGTGTGTGCATGTGTGGCGGTCAGAAGACAATTTTCAGAAGAAGGTTCTCTCCTTCCATCTGTGGGTTCCAAGAATGGAATTCAAGCTGTCAGATTTGATGGCCAAGCCCTTGCCTTCTAAGCCATCCTGCTGGCCCTTGTTTCTCCTTTCTTCGGTTCCATTAAAATTAGGTGGTGTGTTTTCTTGCTGTTTAGTTTTCTGAGTACTTTGTATATTCTGGACACCAATTCTCTGTCAGATGAATATAGCGGAGGTTTCCCCACACTCTGTAGGCTGCCTCTTCAGTTAACAGCTTCCTCTGCAGTCTAGAAGCCTTTGAGTTTCATGAGGTCCCTCATGTTGATTGTTGGCCACTGGGGCCCCATTTAGAAACTCTTTCCCTAAGTAAGTATATCATCAAGTATACTCCATACTCTCCTTGTGAAGTTTCAGAGTTTCAGGTCTAACATTGAGATTTTGACCTATTTAGAATTTTGTGTAGGGTGACAGATGAGGACTAATTTTCCCCCACAAGATCCAGAGAACATCTCAGAAGAAGGAACAGAAAGATTCTAAGAGCCAGAGTTTGGGGAGGACCAGGGTGAAATAGTATCTTCTGGAGGCTGGAGAGATGGCTCAGAGGTTAAGAGCACTGACTGCCCTTCCAGAGGTCCTGAGTTCAATTCCCAGCACCAACATGGTGGCTCACAACCATCTGTAATGAGATCTGGTGCCCTCTTCTGGCCTGCAGAGATATGTGCAGACAGAACACTGTATACATAATAAATAAATCTTTAAAAAAAAGAAAGAAAGAAAGAAATAGTTTCTTCTGGATATGACAGGACTGATGGACACATGGGCCCAGCATGGAGTGGGAGGGCCTTCAAAGGAGGAGCTATTAACAGCTGATGACTTCTGCTGGAGGGTGAGTCAGTTTTCTTTTAAAAACGTAGCCTCAAAGCCAGGTGGTGTACACCTTTGATCCCAGCACGGGGAGGCAGAGGCAGGCGGATCTCTGTGTTCAAGGCCAGGCTGAGTTCTAGGACAACCAGGACTACACAGAGAAACCCTATCTTGAAAAACCAAAAATCAAGCAAACAAAAAAAGTAGCTTCTGATAGGTTGACGGTGGACTGTCCCACACCCATGCATATATGGGCAACTCAAATGTCACACTCATCTGCCGCTTCCTCCCAAGTGCTGGGACTTTCCTTTTTTGGAAAGAGAACAAGGAGTTAGCTGTAGGTTAGAGGACATATCTGGGAGGAGTGGAGGATGAACAGGGTCAGATACATTTGTCTCAGTCACTGTTCTATGGCTGCGAAGAGACGCCATGACCAGGGCAGCTCTTACGAAAGAGCATTTAGTGGAGGG
This sequence comes from Onychomys torridus, assembly GCF_903995425.1. Taxonomy (NCBI): domain Eukaryota; kingdom Metazoa; phylum Chordata; class Mammalia; order Rodentia; family Cricetidae; genus Onychomys; species Onychomys torridus. The sequence continues at coordinate 65,788,789 of NC_050444.1, read as the reverse complement.
CTTACGGTTCAGAGGGTCAGTCCGTGATCATCATGGCGAGTAGGTAATGGCAGCAGACACGATGCTGGAGAGGTAGCTGAGAGCTCACATCTCATCTGCAAGTTGCAGCAGAGGGGGAAACAGACATAGAAAAAAAAGACACACTGGGCCTGACTGGCGTGGGCTTTTGAAACCTCAAGCCCACCCCTAGGGGCATACCTCTTCCAACAAGGCCACACCTCCTAATCCTTCCCAAACAGTTCACCAACTAAGGACTAAGCAAATATTTGAATCTGTGGGGGCCATTCTTATTCAGACCACCACAACACTATATACATGTATTAAATTCTCAAATAACTAATAAAAATATTTTTTTAAAAAAATCTCAGGCTAACAAGATGGGTCAGCATGGTACTTCCTGCCAAATCTAACAACCAATCCAATCCCTAGGATCCACATGGTGAAGGGGAGAACTGATTGCCCTCTGACCTCCACAGGTATGCGATGACAGGCACCTCCCTCCAAAATAAAGTAAATAAATGTTTTTGAAAGAGAAAGAAAATGTCTTTGTCTCTCTGAATCCCTTTCTTGCTTGCTCTAGTTTGGCTCCATTCCGTAGTCCTTCAGGTGATGTCTCTTGAGTTTCCCCATTCCTGACAAGGGGCCTAGATATGCTGTCTCCTTTGGATCAAATATCTATTCCATGTGGTACCTTGTCCTGGCTAAGGCACTGTGAGTGACAGCCCATTGGGACAAATGGACTGGACACAGCTCTAAGAACAAGTGCTAGGCCTGGTGTTGCAGGCCTGTGATCTCAGCAGCTTGAGAGGCTAAAGAGGAGGATCACAAGTTCAAGGCCTGCCTGGGCAGCAGAGTGAGCTCAAGAGCAGCCTTGGCAATGTAGTAAGACCTTGTCTCAGAAGGGGATGGGGGATGTAGCTAGCACACGAGGCCCTAGGATCGTTGCCACTACCATACAATGAATGAATACAAATGAGGAGCATACACTGCTGGGGCTTGTGTGCAGAGGTAGACTGAGGCCACCTGAGGCAATACAGCAAGACGCTTTGTGAAAACACAAAAGTGAAAAGCTTGGTTACGTGTGTAACTCAGTGGCAGCAAGCTCGCTTAGCGTGCACAAGGCCTTAGGTTCAATCCCTCGTGCCACCAGAAAAAGAATGTAGAGTAAAAGTGAAGAAGATGGAGCGAGTCCGTTGGTGTGACCGAGGGCCTTGAGGCCGCAGGAGTCCACACTTCCCACTGAGCTCTGGAAGGCAGGCCCCGGCATAAGGTCCTCCAGTCCTTACCATTCACTCCCTAGGTAGTACTTGAAAAACCAATTCCCTAGAATTTGACATTGGGAACTTGGGGGCCATGCCCACCCGGGTGAATTTCTGCTGTCGATGCTATTCTAATCATCCTTGGGAAGAAGAGAACTTACTCTCTTTGCCATTTGATGGTCAGGACCCAGGAACCTCCTTCCCTCAGTTACAATAAAGAATTCTTGGGACTGGAGAAATTACTGCTCTTTCTGAGGACCTGAGTGCTGTAGCCCTTAGTAACTCCAGCTCCAGCTCCAGAGGACCAATGCCCACTGCTAGTGAGCAGCTGATCATAGGTCAAGGCCATGGAGAGTCAGCACTATTCCCTTTGCACTTCAGACATTTTTGTGACTTTTTTTTTTCCTGTGTAGCCCTGGCTGTTCTGGAACTCTGTAGCCCAGGCTGGCCTCAAACTCAGAGACCCCGAGTGCTGGGATTAAAGGTGTGCGCCACCACCATCTGTCCACTTCATTTTTATTCTTCCTAAGATGCTGAGAAAAAGTGGCTCAAATGTGGTGAAGAAGTAGAAGGGCCGTGATTTGGTAAAGAGAGGAAGTCTGCCATTTACTGTGTGTCAAGTCCTGGTAACTGCTTCCCAGACATCTTTCATCGGCCCAACAAGTCCCTAGGGTAGTACTACCTCCAATTTTATAGATGAGAGGGAAGGCCAGAGACCAGTCTGACTCCATTGATGTGTAATGTCACCAGTAGAGTAGCAATCACTTGGTGTGGAAATTGCCTCAAGCTGAGCGTGATTAAAGAGAAGCAGCTAGAGCGGCCGTGGCAGGTTGGGAGGCAGATGACAATCTGATTGGTAAAAGTTTAAGTGGTTGGGGTCTACTCACCCTGAAGGTAAGGTGCCCTGGGTTTTTGTAGATTCTTGACTTGAAATCCTAAGTCTTTACACTAGGCTTCCCAGCAGAACACCGTCAGTCCAAATTAGACATTTTAGGATGCTCAGTAATAATTGCAGGACCAACTGAATCTTTCTTATGGTCGGTGAGTGTATGCACACATCTGTGATGTGTGGCCAGGGTGCTGTACCATCACCTGCCGTGAAACCCAACATTGTTAGAAGGGACCCGGGCAGCAGGTGGCCGTACTCCAGGGACTTTGGAATCCATCCAGATACACTGCTGCCAGATGCTGGGGATGAGATGTGCAGTGCAGTTTGTGTTGTGAGTGCTCTCCAAGATGACACAGCTCCTGAATAAGTAAGCCCTCAAAATACCTTCCTGGTGGGTGTGGTTAGCCACGCTTTAATCCCAGCACCCAGGAAGCAGAGGCAGATGGATCTCTTGAATTAGAGGCTTGCCTGGTCTACCTCTTGACTTTCCAGGCCAAGCAAGGCTATCTTGTGAGACTGTGCCTCCCAAAACAGAAACAAACCAACCAAACCCCCAAAACACTCCCTTCCTAACCCTTTCAGCTTTGCTTGTTAAGTTTGTGAGAATCGGGATGAAGGGCCAGTTGAAAAATTCCCTGATGTGTGTTCTATCCTACATCAGCCTCAGTGAACAGGCCCTGGGCTGACAGACAAGGGTAAGGGAGGCCCTGTGGCCTGAACCGCTCACGCTCCTGACTTTGATCAAGCACACAGTGTTCTGAATTACAGCATCTGGTTTCAACGCTGCAAATACCGTTCCTTAGGTCGAAGAGAACTGAGGCCTGAAGGAACGATGGAATGCCCAACTGAGACACTTGCCACCTTCAGAGTTTATGTTTTTTCTCCTTTCCGAAATCCGTGGATGTGTGTGGGTCCAGGCCTGTGTACAGGCTTTTTGTAGCTCAGATTTCCCTGTATTGTATTAGAATGGATTTGAACTAAAATCCACAAAAGTAGAGACATATCCTTTGATTTGAGATTTTTAAATCATTAGCCTATTACAGTTGCTCTGCTGGACGGTTTGTTCTTACTTAACTTGTGCTTTGTATGCCTCACAATGTGGGTAGAAAATCTAGTTTTCCCTCTACATGGATACTAAAGGTTTGAGCTGCCCTGGATCCTTTATTCTGATTGATTTTTAAAACTTAATCTAATCTCCCACCACTTTGAAACTAAGTAGGAACTAGAAATTGGTTTTGTTGTTTGGGTTTTATTGAGACACAGATCTTGTCTACAGCCCAGACTGGCTTCAGACTCACTGTCCTATTTGCTACCACCTGAGTGCTGGGATTGCAGGTATGTGCACTGTTTCTGGCTTTATCTGATCGTAGAACATGAAATCAGAGTTCAGGCACCTGCCCTCAAGGTTAGCCAGTAAAGGGGAGGCAGAGCCCAAGCTAGAGTGGGAGCCCTCAGGTCCTTCTTGGAGGAGTCACTTTGCTATGATAGGTAGACTCAAGGGACAGTTTACCATGATAGGCAGAGACTCAAGGCAGCTCCCAAATTAACTCGTGACTAGTTGAGGTGTCCATGGGAACCAGCTGGCTTTTCTGGCTGACCCTGGAACTATATCAGTCTAAGAACGGCTTCCCCTCCAGGCTCTTACTGACACCTGGCTTCTCCACAAACTTCCTTCTGTTCCTCAACAGGTTGTCTTACTTCTATCCGAATTTCAAGTGTTCACTCACCGTGAAGCTGGCTTGCCCCACTCATCCTCTCCTCCCCAGCAGTGACTCGGGCACGTGATTCGAGTTCTTGCAGGCTGACTTCCTTCATGTATCTGTAAAATGAAGCAGGACTGCTTTAATTGAATCTTGGGTGTCATCACATACTTACTGTATCAGGGGTGGCCTTTTAAACATTTTTATCTCTTTACATGTGTGGTGTGTTTGTATAAAAATATGCCTTATCAGGGAAGGTGTCTGCAGAGGCCAGAAGAAGATGTCAGCTCTCCTGGAGTTGAACTTACAGGTGGTTGTGAGCCCCTGTGAGGTTCTGGGAAACGAATCTTGGATTCTCTGCAAGAGCAGCAAGTACTTTATTATTTAAGTTTTACTTTTCAAGACAGGGTTTTTCTGTCTCCAAACTGGCAGTCCTGGAACTCACTCTATAGACCAGGCTGGCCTCAAATCCGGAGACCTGCCTGCCTCTGCCTCCTGAGTGCTGGGATTATAGGTGTGGGCCACCCACCAAGAGCAGCAAGTACTCTTAACTGCTGAGCCATCTTTCCAGCCCCAGATATAACATTTTAACAAGTTCACCAAGGAACTTGTGTGGACTCTAAGCTTGAGAGACTTAAAGGGTTTCCTTCCTGTCACACAGGTGTCTATGTGGCTGGGCTTTGAAGCCTCAGCAGTACCAGTCATGTGACAGTTTGCTCATTCCGTGTTGAGTGCCCACCACAGGCGGAGTTCTAGATGGATCACACACAGTAATCCAGAGTCCCTGCCCTTAAGGGGCTTGCATTCCACTCAGGAAAGGTAAAGAGGAGGAGGAGGAAGTCTCCAGATGGTCTGTTTTGAGGAGTGTCTGTCTAAGTGGGCAAGCTGGGGTCATGAACTGAAATATCCCAGGTTCTGAGGCTGGGGCTGACAAAAAGCAGTGGGAAGACAGACAGAAACCCAACGAAGCAGAGCCTTCATTCTAGCACTTTCCATGGGGAGAGTGCTCCAGCGCTCTACCGGTCATGTTCACTTCCCCCACGTCCTGTACCTGCTGCACTGGCCTCCGTGACAGGACTTTCTTTCCTCTGTCTGCATTCTGTCACTAGTAACTCATCTCACGCCAGGTCTCTTCTATTCAGGGGCACTTCCCCAGAGACTGTCCCTGACAGCCTGAAATAGCTCCCAGTAGTTGTTCACACTGGCACACAGGCAACTCCGGCTTCATTTCTCTGTAGCGTTTGTATTAACTTCATTTCTTGCCTGTCTCTGAGGATAGGGCCTTCGCCTCCCTTATTGCTTTCCAGCACTTGGAATAGTGTCTGGCTGGTAGTGGGCAATCAAGTGTTTGTTAACCAGATGTCACTGTTTTTTTTTTAAGAAGAGCCATCTGGTGAGTGGTATTCGTCCTGGTTCAGGGGTGAGGAAATGGGCTCTGAGAGGTTCAATCAAGGACCTGCTTCAGGCCACAGGGCTGGGAAGCAGAAGTGCCTGCTTGCTGAGAGCTAAGTCTTGTGGGCCTCCCTCCGGGGAGGAGTTCTCTGCCCCTCTTCCTGAGGCTGGGGACACCAAGGGGCTCTCTCCAGTGGGAGGCTGGAGGAGACCACAGAAAGCCTGAGCTCACCTCTTAGGAACACGTTAAATATGGAGGTGCCAGGAACCTACCTCACGACCTGCTTTCCTACACATTGTTTTTCCAGTTCTTACAGACGTCACGCTACAGGTTCACAGGCCCTGGGGACTGTTGTTGCTTTTTAATTCCGTGCTCAGAGGCCCCAGTGGCAAAAAGGAAAGGCAGAACTTAGAGGAGACACTTTTTAAAAAGTGTTACCTAGTTAGAGAAATCCCTTGCTGCGTGGATCCCTGTGGACTGCTGTGAAGCTCATGTACATAGAGCCAGATAGAACAACAGAGAACTGACAGGGGACTACTAGGGAACTCTATCTGAGCTTCAAGGAGCCTCGGAGGAAGAACTATTGGCCTCGGCCCCTCTAGACTCAGACCCCTGCAACTGGGGACACAGGTGAGTCTGGAGTGGCCAGCAGCTAGACTGTTTGCTTCCTGAACCCCAAACCCAAAGCCCTGGTGGGTTCTGTGTGGGTTATGGTCTTTGATCTTCATTGTTTTTCATTGATATAACAAAATGTTTGAGCACAGATGATTAAAAAAAAAAAAGCAAAATAGATTTATTTAGCTTATGTCCAAGAGCATGGATACACATAGACACATGGGATGTGCCTGTTCCTAGCTACTTGAGAAGCTGAGAGGAGAGAATCAGTTGAGCCTGAGAGTTCATCTTGTGTAACACAGCAAGACCCTATCTTTAAAAATTAAATCTAAGAGCATGCTGTCAGCATCTGCTCTAGGAAAGGCCTCCTGTTCTGAAGTTAAATGGCAGAGACCATTGCATGCTGAGATGGCCAGTGAACAGTCACTAACACCGTCATGGGCATCTTATGCTAACAACCTCGTCTAATGGTGATTAGCTCCCAAAGGCACCTTCAGATGCCACTGGCATACGACTTTGGAGATTAAGTTTCTATCACACAGATTATTGCAAGACATACTCAAATCATTACAATGCCTTTGCCCAGAATTCCCCAGGTAACCCCACATTCTGAGGGGAAAACGTTACCATTTAATATTTGCCAAGTTGGGAGTTCCTGCCTTCACTGTCCCACTTACATCTTCTGGGTCTGTTAAAATACAGCTCTGCTCAGGCCACGCCCCTCCTGAGAAACCTGTGTTTGACACTCAGGGCCTCTGCCAGTGTGGACTATGTAAGCGTGTAGAACATGAGTGGTTCCAGGGAGGCCCGAGTGAGAGCAGCCGGGGAAGTAATTAAGAGCTAGGCACCTGCTGGCTTTGAGAAGAGCACAGCACTCCCTGTGGAGCATCCATGGAATGGACGATCTCAAGGTTTCCAGAGGCTTTGCCTGTGCCGTTGGAACAGCGGTTCTGAATCTGTGGCTCTCCTCTACCTCCAAAAATATCTGTGTTATGATTCATAGTAGTAGCAAAATTACAGTTACAAAGTAGCAGCGAAATAATTTTAGGGTTGGGGGTCACCACAACATGAGGAACTATATTAAAGGGTTGCAGTGTTAGGAAGGTTGAGAACCACTGACCTAGAGCATCATGTGCTCCGGTGGGCAAGGACTGGCCTTTCCCATAGTAACAGGCTGGCTCCCAGGGTCTTAGCATCTTCTCTCAAAGAGAGACACAGTCTCAGGTGTAGATCAGGCTGAGAGAACCAGACTGAGATCTGTCTGCCTCTGCCTCCTGAGTGCTGAGACTAAAGGGGTGGCCCACCCCTCCAGGGTTTTACTCTTTGATTCCTTATTCACATTATTGCTGGAAGATTTTCTGTGTAGCAATTTCTAGATCAGTCTCATTATGCATAGAAGGGGGTTCTCAAAGCTATGTTCATGTGATAGGTTTATATCTGGTTGAGGAAACAATTTACCTAATAATTGGGGTGAAGACTTCGTGGAGATTCACCACTATCTGTTGACTTATTTATAACTAACTAGTATAGTAAGCTTGTATTTTGTGCTCACTTTTAGATGGGTTTTGCTGTAGTCTTTGTAACTGAATTGTGGCCTAGGGCTTCCTTCCTTCCTTCCTTCCTTCCTTCCTTCCTTCCTTCCTTCCTTCCTTCCTTCCTTTCTTTTTGTTTGTTTGGTTTTTTGAGACAGGGTTTCTTTGGAGCCTGTCCTGGAACTCTCTCTGTAGCCCAGGCTGGCCTGGAACTCACAGAGATCCGCCTGCCTCTGCCTTCCGAGTGCCACCACCACCCAGCAGGCATTCTTTCTTAATAGGCTGCTATCGTAAAGATAAGAAACCTGTCTGGGACAGAAATTGGCATGCTGGGTACTGTAGTATGTCACATGGGCTACACAATGAGTTGTCTGGGTCAAACACTTTATAGTAAGCTAGGTTGAAGCTGTACTTAGTATGACTAGTGGCTATAATTTGGGTAGTTGTGATTTGGATGGCTTTTAACATCTCTCCTAGGAATGGGATATTAGCACTAGATCCCAGAGGGACCCTTGTGGACAGATGTGGCAGGCTATATACATTAGGATTAAGGTCTCACTTGAGAGCACCTGCCAGTAGTCTTTTGTAGAAGCAAGGGACTCAATGAATACGGCATCTTGGGAAGTGCACTCCTAACATGCAGTGCCCCGGAAAGAACAGTACATGGGTAACTCAGGAGAGCCAAGATGAGAATGTAGGGCGTGGAGACAAGGAAATGGGTGTAGAAGTAGGTCAGAGCCCCAAGGAGTGATCAGAAGATACTCTCTCTTGATGCAGCACTCAGGCCTGATGCAGATGAGCAAGGCTCTTGGAGATGTCTAAATGATGAAGTTACATACTTCGACGAGAAATTTATGGGGCCATGGTAGTTCTGATGCTTTTAAATTGAAGTCACAGATAACAAAGGAAAGTGAAGTGAGAAACAGCCAGTAGAGTCTTGTAAATGAGCTTCTCTCTGTAGGGAGGGAGAAAACAGAAAGATAAATGGTGTGGCAGGGGGCCTGTCAAGTGGGAGGAGTCTGAGCTAGGAAGCGGAAATGGAGTGTGTGAGTGTCAGAGCTAGGCAGAAGAAAGGAAAAAGTGTGGTCCCAGGAGGTGAGGCAGAAGGTTGCAAACTGATATCCTGCCTGGGCAGCTTAGTGAGACCTTGTCTCAAAATGAAAAGCAAGGAGTAAAGCTCAGTGGTAGAGCACTTGCCTGGCATGTGTGAGGCCCTGGGTTCGATCCTCAGCATCGGGGGTGGGGGTGGGGGGATGAGGGCGGGGGAGGGAATGGGAATGAATGAGAATTCGAATGCGTATGCACAAGAGCACTAGCTCTTGGTATTAATAGCAAAAATTGGATGTGGTCAGCTTATGCCAAAAGGAGAATATTTACTTATTTGTGACAAAGTCTCATAGCCCAGGCTGGCCTTGAACTCCTGATACTCCCAAGTGCCTGGATTAGAGTTGTGGGTGACCACACCCAGTCCAAAGGGGAATCTGTTAGAGGGGCATGGAGATAACTAGCATTCAAAGGCCACGGGTAAAGCTGAACTCTCAGACTGCACCGTGACGGACAGAGAAACTGGGATGCACTTTGCGCCCAGTGCTTTCTGTGGTTCCTTCTCTCCGTGCAGCTCAGCTTCTATTTCCTGTTTGCCATGGAAAAATGATGGCCAGCACCTACTCCAGAGTTTATTGCTTAGGAAAGAAGTTGTTGGTGTCCCGTCATCCGAGGAAGAAGCCAGCTACTAGAATATCAACTCATGTTCATCTAGAGAAGGTCTCAGTGTACCGTGTGTGTCAGTTACAGCCAATCAGATGCAGCCAGAAGGCTGGGTACCATTTTATATTTTTCTTTAGAGACCCCTGCCTCTGTAATCGTGGGGTATAAATTGTTGGTAAGGGGGAAAGGTGTTTCCCAAAAAAAGCAAGGAGGTGGACAGTGGGGCAGCCAGCTCAGTAGATGGTTAGGACATTAGGATTATTCCATCAGGGAGTGGCTGAGCCAGGGCCAAAACCCACACAGCCTTCCTTAGGGAAACAATGGTGATTAGTTGATCTGGAAATGATAAAGGAAAGACTAATAGGTACTTAGTTCTCATTTGTATTTAGGATATCCAGACTCTTAAGACCATTGAAGTCAAAGATGACCTCCCTCTGTATGAATCTAAACTCTATTAGGTAGATCCCAGGGGTATTCCAAGGATCTGGATTCTGTACTTCCTGGATACATGCACCTGTCCTTACCTTTCTTTCTGCCTTGTCTTCATAGTTCATCTCTAATCCTTCCTGTGTGGTTGTTAACACTTGCAGTGATTTGAATGAAAATAACCCCCACGAGATTCCCTGTTGGTGGCACTGTTTGGGAAGGCTGAGGAGGTGTGGCCTTGTTGGAGGAAGTATGTCACTGAAGGCGATCTCTTAACTGTAACCCCTTATAAAAGCAGATCACACACTTCCAGCATACAGTGGCACCCAATATAGATTACTGTTCCAGAAGGAAGGGAAGGGGCACAGTGAGGAAACACTGGGTCAAAGCAAGGCTGCTACCCAGCAGGTAAACTAAATCCTGCAGCTGCGTGGCTGGCGTCAAAGGGCTCAGACGGCTCCGTCCTGCTTTGCTGCCTGCAGCAATACCACCAGGTTTTCTTCACAAGGCGGGGATTCCTGTTGCCAGGAGTTCTGGGATCATATTCTTAGAGTGCCTGACTGGGGAGAGTGGAGACCTACCTCCTGATGGCAGGTATTAGGGGGAAATCCCCACCCGGTCTATAGTAGTGACTTTTCAGTCATTCTGACCAAAACAGTCTAAAAGAATTACTTAGTTTGCCTCCTGCTTTCAGGGTTGACAGTGGCTTTTAACTATATGTAGTTGGGCAGAATATCAAAATGAGAGAGTGTGTGGTAGAATAGAAGTTTGTTTGTTTGGTTGGTTTTTCGAGACAGGGTTTCTCTGTGTAGCTTTGCGCCTTTCCTGGATCTTGCTCTATAGCCCAGGCTGGCCTTGAACTCACAAAGATCTGCCTGCCTCTGCCTCCCGAGTGCTGGGATTAAAGGCATGCGCCACCACCGCCTGGCTTGTTTGTTTTTTTAAGACAGGGTCTCACTGTGTAGCCCTGGCTGTCCCAGAACCCACTCTATAGACCAGGCTGGCCTCTAACTCAGAGATCCACTTGCCTCTGCTTCTCAAGGGCTGGGATTAAAAGCACCTGCCATGTACCTGGCTCGTAGAATACATTTTTAAGAAGGTATTTATTGCCGAGCGGTGGTAGCACACGCCTTTAATCCCAGCAGAGCCAGGCGGACTTCTGTGAGTTCGAGGCCAGCCTGGTCTACAGAGCGAGATCCAAGAAAGGCGCAAAGCTACACAGAGAAACCCTGTCTCGAAAAACTAAAAAAAAAAAAGGAAGGTATTTATTTTTATGTGGAAGTCTGTATAAATATATGTTCTTGTATACCATGTAGTGCATGTGCCTGTAGATGCCAGAAGGTGTAGAATCCCCCTGGGGCTGGGATTCAGGTGATGTTGGTTTTGGGGTCTGAACTTAGATCCTCTGGAAGAGCAGTAAGTGCTTTTAACCACTGAGCCATCTCTGGCCTAGAACAGGTCCTTTACCTAATTACGTATGGAGGCAGAGGAAAGGGTATTACCAGAAGAGACCAGGGCAAGACACAGCTCCAAGGCCATGCTACCCGGTAGCAAGGCCCTCCCTTTCAGTACTTCTGATAATGCCATCATATTATGAATCTATCAAGGGATGAGCACTTTAATTCTGTCAGAGTTCTCCTGACCTTTTTAATGTCTAGAACTGCATCACAGACTCACCCAGAGGCATGTTTCACCAATCTTTTAGCAGGTTTTTTGTTTGTTTTTGGTTTTTGTTTGGGGTTTTTTTGTTGTTGTTTTTTGCTTTTTTTGTTGTTTTTGTTTTTGTTTTTTGTTTTTTGTTTTTTTGAGACAGGGTTTTCTCTGTGTAGTTTGGAGCCTGTCCTGGATCCCACTCTGTAGACCAGGCTGGCCTTGAACTCACAGAGATCCGCCTGGCTCTGCCTCCGGAGTGGTGGGATTAAAGGCGTGCGCCACCACTGCCCAGCTTTTGCTGTTTCTTAACCTAACCAAGTTAACAGTCAAAATTAGCCATTGATAGATTCTTATTGAGGAAATGAAGCCCTCTAATTGGCTGTGCCTTGTTCACTTGCCCATCCCTGGGATCAGGAAATGTTCTTTTTAAAAAGGAAACAGTAAAAGGGGAGTAGACAAATCTCCTTTTGTGTCTTTCTCCCAGGTGACCATGGAAACGGGTGGCCTCCCCCTGGAGCTGTGGCGCATGATCCTAGCCTACCTGCACCTGCCTGACCTGGGCCGCTGCAGCCTGGTTTGCAGGGCCTGGTATGAGCTGATCCTCAGCCTTGACAGTACCCGCTGGCGGCAGCTGTGTCTGGGCTGCACCGAGTGCCGCCACCCCAACTGGCCCAACCAGCCTGATGTGGAGCCTGAGTCCTGGAGGGAGGCCTTCAAGCAGCACTACCTGGCCTCCAAGACCTGGACCAAGAATGCCCTGGACTTGGAGTCCTCCATCTGCTTCTCTCTGTTCCGCAGGAAGAGGGAGCGCCGCACCTTGAGTGTTGGGCCAGGCCATGAGTTTGACAGCTTGGGCAGTGCCTTAGCCATGGCCAGCCTCTATGATCGAATCGTGCTGTTCCCAGGTGTGTACGAGGAGCAAGGTGAGATCATCCTGAAGGTGCCAGTGGAGATTGTGGGCCAAGGGAAATTGGGTGACGTGGCCCTGCTTGCCAGCATTGACCAGCACTGCTCAACCACACGCGTGTGCAATCTTGTCTTCATGCCAGCCTGGTTCTCACCAATCATGTATAAGGTGGGTGCACATTGGATGCCGTCAGGTCCTGACCCCACAACCTTGGCCTCATTCATTCCCTTTTTTGGTTAGAGTTGAGAGTTTAGTAATTAATTCCTGTGCACATACTCCCGAGAGAAGTGGGCACACAGGTCAGTATAGTGCAGAATTATGATTTGTACCTTATTTCCTTCAAAGCTGCATTAGAAATGAGAGGTGGGCAAGGGACAAACATTTTTATTCCTCTTCTATTCCTAACCAGATCAGCTAAAGCACCAGCTAGAGCAGGTGGCAAAATGTGCAGCATGGGGTCAGGACATTGACTGATCACAGCAGCGTGTCCAGAGAGGGGGCAGTGTCTCTCGGCACCTGCACCCTCATCCTGTGCGGGAGTCGTTGCTTCTCAAGGGCACCTGGAGGGAAAGTCAGGAAATATCACTCCAGCACGGCATTCGGCATTCGGCCTCTAAACAGCACATGTGGAGGCAGGAACTGTGGTCCTGCGACATGGCGTGGAGCCTGTGCATCGACTAGAAACGCGCCTGTTACAGCCAGCCTCGTCTCTCTTTATGATGCTCAGCGCCTCCCTGGCCATTTGTGACTCTCAGTGTGCACCAGGCGTGTGCTTTACAGCATACCTCACTTCCTCTTCCCCACAGCCCTGAGAGGAGGTTGCGTCACCTGGCTTTATAGATGAGGGAAACCGAGGCCCAACAACAGCAGCATAGCCGAGGTTTCAGGCTTACGGGCAGAGCTTAGATCAAAGCCTTATTAATAATCCAGACAACCTTCCATATAACCAGACATCTGTGGTGATCAGTAGCTGTGGTTCCCTTGGGCACATGAGGGGGATTAGCAAAAGTCAGAGATGCTAGTAAGTTTCCCAGGTGGGTGATTAGTGAGGTTAGAGCTCAAATCCAGGCCCTTTGATTTGTAAAATTACATCATGCCAAAGTCTTTAGGAGCCCCAAAGCCTGCTTTTTAGCTCTTGAATGTTTCAGAAGGAATAATGGTGTCCCTGTGCTAGTCTGCAGACCTGGAAGTAAAGTTTGCTTCTAGAAGCAAGGCTCCATACCCTTCATGCCTTGAAACCCATCGGTTCTGAGGGTAAAGGCTCACTCAAGACTGCTGCTGCCTCAGAAGTGCAGCTGTAGCTCCTCGGGAGACAGACCTGGCTGCGGGCTTCTTTGCAGTTAGCCTTCTGGCCTGGTGCTTCCCATAGGTGAGTGTGAGGTCCGTGATTGTCTTTCAGCTAAAAAGGCCCAGAGGTCTGAGATGTCCTTGCCTGAAAACTGAAAATGCCGGGACGATTTCACAGAAGTTCTCAGTGGTCTCGTAAGAGAACGTCAACGTTGACTGCACCTCCAAGAACTTGAGAGGACCAGGGAGGAAAGATAGCTTCACTGGTAGCAGGGAGGTCAGGGAGCTGTAAGGAAGCACCTAGAGTCCCAAGGTTAGGGAAGTCATCTTCCTCCGAAAACTATCAAGGCAGGTCACTGATAGAGAATGTTTTTAACTGCTCAAGGGGGTAGGTCTGTCCCGGTGCTTGATTAGACTCATAGGGTGCTCCTTTATTTTGTGGTTGAGATGTATCTGGTGGAGTTTATGTGAATCCAGAAAAGGCTATAAAGCAATTTGACCTCACCAAGCTTACCTGTCGTTCAGGCCCAGGGTCGCAATTGTATTAACAGGTTCAGTGCTTTCCCATCCTTCCCCTAGACTCCTGAAGTCCTTCCTTGTGTCTTTGACCTCAGATCATAATAGCTAACTGTCACTAGACAAGCCCCATGCTACAGACAGGGAAACTGAGGCTTACAAGGGTGAAGCCATTTGTCCTGGGTAACGCACTTGGAAGAGACAGAGCCTCCTCCCATCCCTGGCAGCCGTCCTTGTCTTTTCTCTTTGAAGATAAGACCTGTCATTTGCTTTATTCCACCACACACCAGCAGCTGCACAGACTCGACTACCCTAATGCCTGTGGCTGGGCCAACCCCACAACCTGCCCCAGTCCAGGAAGTCCTCGTTCCTCTCCTGTGCCCTTTAGAAGGACAACGGAATAGGAAGGATGCAATGATTGGCAGTTTTTCTCATGCCTCTTTGATGGGGACCTACTCCCCAGTTCCTTTGAGTGACAGCTGACACCAGCCTTTTACAGAAGAGTAGGAAGTGAAACCAAGAGCCTCTCTGTCTCTGCCCTCCTTGAAGAGTAGCTTGGGTGGTGGCCATCCAGACAAAGTGTAGGCTTCTTACCATGTCTTCTCCTTCTTGTCCCCAGACCACATCGGGTCACATCCAGTTTGACAACTGCAACTTTGAGAATGGACACATCCAGGTCCATGGCCCGGGTACCTGCCAAGTGAAATTTTGTACCTTCAAAAACACCCATGTCTTTCTGCACAACGTGCCCTTATGTATGTTGGAAAACTGTGAATTTGTGGGCAGCGAAAACAACTCTGTAACTGTTGAGGGCCACCCCTCGGCAGATAAGAACTGGGCCTACAAGTACCTGCTGGGCCTTATCAAGTCCTCTCCAATCTTGCTCCCTGCAGAAGACCATGAGTTTTTAATGTCCTTGGACCTAGAGAGCCGGGACCAGGCCTGGAGCCCAAGGACCTGTGACATTGTCATTGAGGGCAGCCAGAGCCCTACGAGCCCAGCCTCTAGCTCTCCAAAGCCAGGCTCCAAGGCTGGCTCCCAGGAGGCAGAAGTGGGCAGCGATGGGGAGAGGGTGGCCCAGACTCCAGAGAGCAGTGACGGCGGCCTGAGCCCCAGCGGTGAGGATGAGGATGATGAGCAGTTCACGTACAGACTGTCCTACCAGGTGCAGGGCCCTCGCCCTGTCCTGGGCGGCTCCTTTCTGGGCCCTCCACTGCCAGGAGCTTCCATTCAGCTGCCCAGCTGTCTAGTGCTGAACTCACTGCATCAGGAGCTCCAGAAGGACAAGGAAGCCATGGCGTTAGCCACCTCTGTGCAGGGCTGCCTCATCCGCAAGTGCCTCTTCCGAGATGGGAAGGGTGGCGTCTTTGTCTGCTCTTATGGCCGAGCCAAGATGGAAGGAAATATCTTTCGGAACCTAACTTATGCAGTGAGGTGTATACACAATAGCAAGGTACTTCCTAAGGACCAACACTGTAGCCGGAGGCCTCACTGGGTGATCACTGCCGAGAGCATGAGCCGTGCTTTGTGAGAGGGCTCCTGTGGCTGTGTGGGAAGGGTGTGATGAGATATTTGCATGTTTCATGATTTTTTTTTTTCAAGTTTATTAGATACACTTGACTGCCTGTCTGTCATCTGACTTGGATAAGACAAACTTCTCATTTCCCAGAAAAGAAAACAGGAGAGGGAAGGGGTCTTTGGTTTTTCAAGACAAGGTTTCTCCATGTAGCTTTGGAGCCTGTCTTGGAACTCACTCTACATGTAGCCCAGGCTGGCCTCGAACTCACAGAGATCCGCCTGCCTCTGCCTCCGGTGCTGGGATTAAAGATGTGTGCCACCACCGCCCGGTGGGAAGGAGTTTTACTCGGGGTCATTGAGCAAGTTTGAGACAGAGCCCAGGTCTTGTACCTCCACTGACTGGATCATTCTGCTTCTCAGACATGCTACCTAGGTGCTTGTAGAAGACATACGTTTGTTTGTTTGTTTTTTGTTTCTCCCCCGACAGGTCAGAGAAGATTTAGAGAGACATGATCACTGACGTCATTTTAGAATCCAGTGGGATAGTTGAAAAGGGGTTTCTGCAGGAGCGGGTGTCTGAGCTGAGCGGGATGAATGGAGGAGAGGGGCAGAGCAAGTGGAGCATATGTGATGAGGAGAGGGGGAACGTTCTAGAAGCGAGTACATCTGTTCTGGGCCTGTTTGTGGGGTTGATTCACCCATGCAGCTGGAACACGTTGAGAGGCCGTGGGGCTGGAGAGATGGTTTAGTGGTTAAGAGCACTTGGTGTTCTTCCAGAGGACCCAGGTTTGGTTTCCAGCACCCACATGGTGGCTCACAACCATCTGTACCTCCAGTTCCAGAGGACCTAAAGCCCTCTTCTGAACCCCAAGGATGCCAGGCAAGCACATACATATACACAGGGAAAATACTCATACACATAAAATAATAAATCCTTTAAAAAGTTAAGACAAAGTTTCTGTAGAGAGCAAGCAGGAGCCATCTTGTCCTGAGTCTAAAAGGGTGAACATCACGCTCCGTGCAGCCCGCCAGCCACTCATGAGAGGACTTTCTTGGGACGCAGGCCCATTGGATGCTGTAGAACAACCTCCATGTCCATTAATGGTTGGTCCACAGGGTGTGAAGGGTGAGCAGGCCATGCAGAAGGAAGCATGGCTATGCACCTGGAGGGTCTTCATTCTCCACCGTGACACTGGGAATTACCTGCACCACCACTACCTCCTCCTCCTCCTCTTCCTCTTCTTCTTTTATAATTTATTTAACTTTACTTATGTGCACTGGTGTGAAAATGTCAGATTCCCTAGAACTGGAGTTACAGACAGTTGTGAGCTGCCATGTGGTTGCTGGGAATTGAACCCAGGTCCTCTGGAAGAGCAGTCAGTGCTCTTAACCACTGAGCCATTTCTCTAGCCCCACCTGCACTTCTATACTGTGGAGAAGAGTGTTACAATGTGGCTTCTCTCTGAGGTCTGAGGGCCTGGTGCCCTAACATTAGCAGAGGTGCTCAGTAAACCCATAAGCATTGTCCAGAGTCCAGTGTGGGACTTAAAGGCATCTAGAATGGTTAATTACAATTGTATTTTAACTGTATATTACCAGGCCCACTTCCAAGGGAGGTGTTAGGTGGTGTTACTATGAAAACACCAGACTATAGTATATTATAAGCAGGAAATAGATTTTTTTATCTAAAGGAAGAGAGGGACTAGCATGGTGTGTATATCTGGAATCTCAGTACATGAGAGGCTGAGGCAGGAGGTTCACCACAAAGCCAAGGCCAGCCTGGGTTACATAGTGAGACCTTGTCTCCAAAGGAAACAGACGTGGAAGGAGGCTAGTTTACTTCCACGGGTGCCAGGATGAAAGGATCCATCATGAGCCCTCAGGGAGGACTTTTCACATAGTTATCGATGGCATGGCTGTTGAGCAAGATTCTGGTTCTGCTGCCCATGCTTCCTTAAGGTATGGTGAAGATGACTAGCAAGGTTACATATGCAAAGTAGCAGGTTGGTCCTGGTGGTGCGTGCCTGTAAGTCCAGCACTCAGGAGGTTAAAGCAGGAAGATGGCAGATGTGAGGCCAGTCCCCACTGTGTATCTGGGCCCTGACCCCAAGAAAGAAAGGGGGGGGCAAAGGGAAGGAAGGAGGGAAGAGGCAGGGTAGGGGAGCTCAGCGGTGCACCTGGTATGTACTCAGTACTCAGTAAGCCTTTTTCAAGGTGATAGCAGTCTAGTTGAGAGGTTCTCTGATAGACGTGCCGGGGTGTGGTACAGGAACCAGAAGTGAGGGCACCTGACCCACCCTCAGGGAGCCAGGACAGGTCTCCTAAAGTAATGCTCAAACTGCAGGAAGAATAGGAGTTGGCAGGTAAAGTCTCCAGGACAGGAGGTGAGTGAAAGAGCCTGGAGTCAGGACGCAGCACCCACAGGGAGTTGTGAGTGCCTTGCCAGCTATGGCAGGTGGGGGAGGGGGCAGGAGGGGTCCAGGGAGGGAGTCTGGTGGAGCTGCAGAGGTTGGAATCCTGTTGCTGAGCACTTGGGGAGGTCTTGCGGTCAGATCTGCCTCAGCAAACTCTGTGGGGCTCCTAAAGATGGAAGGGAGGGGAGCAAGGCTGGAGGGCTGGAGGTCACGTGGTCCAGAGATGGAGAGGAGAGCGCAGAAACCTGGGAAAGCAGGGCCAGGGGAAGGCTAACCGAGAAGCCTGAGTGTGCGAGGCAGTGGTGGAAACATGGAGGTTAGGGTGGGAGGAGAGAGGAGACTACCTCTGGGCATATGGAGTTGGAACAGGTGACATCTGGCAGAGGTGCCATCTTCTCAGTCCGGAATGTGGAGAGGTGTGTGCTGATGTGCTGGGAGCCCCCGGGAGCTGTCAGTGTGCAGGCCATGGTTGGAAGCATGGCCAAGGACAGATGAGAACTTAGGTGGCCTTAACTGCAGCTGTCTTGAGCTCTTGCCTCAGGAGACATTAGGCAGGAATTACGCGGCCAGAAATTCCTGGTCAGTTTCTAGCAAAGACTCTAGAACTGATTTCCAGGGATTTTGACTCAAAAGGAAAAAAAAAAAAGTCAACATGTGTTTGGAAGTCACCATTATGCATGCTGAGTGCCATAAACACAAGCCAGGGCCCTAGGTGGGAATGTGGGGCTTGCCAGGCAAGTTCCTGAGTTGGGGCCAAGGTTTTGATCAGTGGCCAGAGGGCTTGCTACCACTTCCCTGGTCCTAAAATATCCCAGCAGGGTGACAGCTGGCAGAAGCAGCCTGGTTGCTTGGGGCTCCCAGAAGCCCGGTGTCTTTGTGTAGGTTGTAATTCCTAGTTGGAAGTCAGTCATCTTGGATAGACACTGGAGATGGAGGTAACTAGTACTGTGTTTGGAAATGGGCATGCCTCTGGGGTCTTTCTGGGGTTAGGCTTGGCAGGAATGGAGCTGGTTTGGATGGCATTGTGATTGGCTTCAGTTTTCTTCATTTTTGCTGCCTTCTGCTTTTCTCTGGATCATTCCTTTGCATCTGTCCCCCATGCCCCCACCCCTGCTGTGCTGCGTGATTGGTGTTTGTCAGCCTGCGCAGGAGAGCCTGGCAGTGGCAGGGTTGTCCGGTGTTGTGTTTCATCCTTCCTCTGGGGAGGTAGTATGTCCTTGGGTCTTGGGAGAGACCCTGTCAGTGACCCTGTCTCATCCCTAGCACTAAGGGCTTTCCTAGTGATCGGGGACCAAGCTGACTTTCCTCCCATAGACCACAAGTCACAGGCAGGACCCAAGTCTTGGGCCACCTGTCATCAAATATCCCGGGGGCATCCGAAAGTGTCCAGGTTCTTGGGTCCCACAACAGAGAATGGGACCAAGGTCACGTAGTTAGAAACAAAAAGTGTGTGCTCCAGAAGTGCTGGGCTGTGACCACGTGAGCCCTTACAGGCCATTTGCCTAGCACTGTCTCTCCCATATCTGTGTGGTGGGGCTTTCCTTGATTGTGTTCTATTCTTCCCCCAGGTGGGGGAAGGGCCTCCAGTCTCTGTCACCCAGCTGCCACACCTGGGGTAAAGTTGGCTTTCATTTTCCCATTCCCCTCTTTCCTAAGGGGCCTGGGGTGGGTTCCCTTTACCCCAATACTTAAGGCAAGTTCTGAGGAAAGTTAGAGATGGGTCCAGGACAGGTGTGCTGGCTACTTTTCTGTCAGCATAAGCTAGAGTCAGCAGAGAGAAGGGAACCTCAAGTGAGAAGATGCAGCTATATGACTGGGCTATAAGCAAACCTGTAGGGTATTTTCTTGATTAGTGATTGATGTAGGAGGGCCCAGCCCATTGTGGGTGGTGCCATCCCTGGGCTGGTGGTCCTGGATTCTATAGTAAGAAAGCAGGCTGAGCAAGCCATGGGGAGCAAGCCAGTAATCAGCACCCCTCCATGGCCTCTGCATCAGCTCTTGCCTCCAGGTTCCTGCCCTGTTTGAGATCCTGTCCTGACTTCCTTTGATGATGAACTGTGATACAGAAGTGTAAGTCAAACAAACCCTCTCCTCGCCAACATGCTTTGGTCACAGTGTTTCATCACAGCAATAGGAACCCTAACTGAAAACAGAGGGCGTGGTACCTTACTCAGTGTCTGCCCTGCTTGCTCCCAAGCCTGCCTATCCTTTTATGCTTCGGAACAGTTTTTGTGGTTGAGACACAGTCTCACTGTGTGACCACAGCTGACCTCCAGTTCACAGAGATCCTCCTGCCTCTGCCTCCCAAGTGCTGGGATTGCAGGGGTGTTCATTCCTCCACACTCATCTCTGCTAGAACTTTACTATAATGAAATAGTTTATTAGTAGAATAATTTATCTTAATATAAATTTTTTAAAAACAATATGAATATGTTTATACTTATTAACAGGAAACACATCCTTTTATGTGGGAACTACCTTGTGCTACCTTGTTTAAAGAGACTTCTTTATTTTATTATCTATCTTATTCTAATAGTGAAATGTTTCATTGAGGCTTGCCCAGTGATTGAGTAAAACCAAAACTTACTATAAGCCACAGTCATCCTAGGGTCCCCCCTGCTATGTAGCCTGCCTGGATCTGTGGGTTGCAGTCTGATTGCCCTTTGCTTTATATCTAGTATCCACTTATGATTGAATACATACCATGTTTGTCCTTCTGGGTTTGGGTTACCTCACTCAGGATGATATTTTCTAATTCCATCCATTTTCCTGCAAATTTCATGCTGTCATTGTTTTTCTCTGCTCAGTAGTACTCCATTGTGTATAAGAACCACATTTTCTTAATCCATTCTTCATTTGTCGGGCATCTAGGTTGTTTCCAGGTTCTGGCTATTACAAATAATGCTGCTATGAACATAGCTGCGCATGTATTAAAGAGATTTTTTTAACACGTGAATTTCTGACACTCTGGTTTGGTGTAGGAGGCCTTTCTGTCAGGCCACCAGCTCCCCAATAATGACACAGAAACTTATTATTAATTATGAAGGCTTGGCCTTCAGCATAGGCTTGTTCCCAACTACCTCTTATAACGTAACCAGTTTTTATTCATCTACATTCTACCTCGTGGCTTTTTACCTCTCTTTCATTTTGGATGTCTGACTTCCTCCATGTCTCGCTGGCGTCTCCCTCACACGCCTAGATTTATCCTGAGTTCCTCTCTCTGCCCAGAAGTCCCGCCTGACTTCTCCTGACTAGCTATTGGCCATTCCGCTCTTTATTAAACCAATCAGGTGCCTTGGGCAGAGTCACATCTTTACAATGTGTAAAAAGATTATCCCACAACAGTTTGGCGTATGAGTAGTTTTTGCATACCAGTGACCACACCAAGAAAAACTCATAGTGAGAAAGAACGGGCATTTTTCTTATAAAAATGAATTTGTGTGCGTGCACACATGTGTGCATGTGTGCATATGTGCAGGTGTGGTTGAACTCAGATCCTTTCATCCATGTAGCTAGCACTTTACTGACAAAGCCATTTCCCCTTCACTTAACTAATAGTTTTGGTTTTAAATATTTTCATTAACTACTTTTTGTTTTCTGGTTTTCTTTTGTTTGAGACAGAGTCTCACTACATAGCCCAGGCTGACCCCTAGTGTACCACCTTCCTTCCCTCTCCCCAGGGTTTTAATCGCCAGGGATTGAAGGCATGCATCACCCTACTCAGCTTTAACTAAATGATATTTCTTAAATTAAGAATTGGCCGTGGGCCAGAGTGGTGGCACATGGTGGTAATTCCTTGCACCCGAGAGGCAGGAAAGCCGGTGAATTCAGGTCCACTGATATGTTACATGAGCATCCTGGTTAGCCCTTTGTCCTAGGGTTGAGACCTAACAAAGACCACTGAGTGTGTGAGCATCTCTCCATCCTGTCATCTGATTATGAGGCTTGAGCCCAGGACCAGGATTCTGAGTTTTAGTAAAACCCTAGCATGAAGTAAACAGCACACAGGGCAGTGTCCTACTGGATAGGGAGATTGTATCCTCTGAAACAAGAGTGGGAAGATGTGGTGCACTGTAGTGATATTGTGTTCCCCAATATATTGCGCACCTTAATAAACTTATCTGGGATCAGAGAATAGAACAGCCACTAGATAGACATAGAGGCCAGAAAATGGTGGCACACATGCCTTTAATCCTAGCATTCTGGAGGCAGAGATCCATCCCGATCTCTGTGAGTTCAAAGCCACACTGAAAACAACCAGGCATAGTGACACACACCTTTAATCCCAGGAAGTGAGCCTTTAATACCAGGAAATGATGGCAGAAAGCAGAAAGGTATATAAGGTGTGAGGACCAGGAACTAGATCCTGGTTAAGCTTTTAGGCTTTTGAGCAGCAATTCAGCTGAGATCCATTCGAATGAGGACACAGAGGCTTCCAGTCTGAGCAAACAGGATCAGCTGAGGAATTGGCGAGGTGAGGTTAGCTATGGCTGATTCTGTTTCTCTGATCTTTTAGCATTCACCCCAATACCTGGCTCTGGGTTTGTTTTTATTAATACGACCTGTTAAGATTCATGCTACAGTGCACAGAGAGGTGCCCCTCTTGTGAACTGTGAACTGCTGGGACTATGTGGAAAGGAAAAGACTTGCATGCTCTTCTTGTAGGGTTTGTTATTACTACACAGTGTGTGTGTGTGTGTGTGTGTGTGTGTGTGTGTGTGTGTGTGTGTGTGTTTGTTCATGTGTATATGGTGTGTGTGCTGTGTGTGTGTTTATGTGTATATGGTGTGTGGACTGTGTGTGTGTTCATGTGTATGTGTGTGTGTGGTGTGCGTATGTATGTGTGGTCATGTGTGTGTGGTATGTATTGTGAGTGTGTGTGTGTGTGTGTGTGTGTGTGTGTGTGTGTGTGTACATGTACCACAGCATGGGTGTGGAGGTCAGAGGACAACTCTGGAGAATTGTTTCCCCCCCTCACACTCTCCTGGAAATTGAACTTAGGTTGTCAGGCTTGTCAGGTAGTGCATTTACCCCCTCAACCATTGTCTCTGATAGTTTTTGACCATCCTTTGACTTTGTCTTTCCTCTGTTCTGCTTAGATCGTCATGCTCAGGAATGACATCTACCGCTGCCGGGCGTCAGGCATCTTCCTACGATTGGAGGGTGGAGGCCTGATAGCGGGCAACAACATCTACCACAACGCAGAGGCCGGTGTGGACATTCGCAAGAAATCCAACCCACTCATCCTGGTACTTTTCTCCATCCTGTGGCCGTTCAGCCTGGCTCTCGGTTTTTAGAAACTGTGTCTGAGGGTGTTTAAGTCTCTCAAATTGGTTCCTGCCCATTTTTGTGTGTCCTTGTGACTCGGTGTATTAGTGACTTTGGAGAAGTCACCTCCTGAAATTGTCACACCAATAGGTTTACTGGACAGCAAGTCTAGCCCAGTTGGTGAGTTCCAGCTTCCATGAGAGGCCAAGCCTTAAGAGGAAAGGTACAGAGTGATGGAGGATGACACTCCGCATCAGCCTCTGGCCTCCATGCACATGCACACATTTATACATGTGCACACACACAAGCACATGCACAAAACCCTTGCACAGGTGACCAGTATATGAGAGGCTGGTTCCTTCTATGTTCTGGCTTTTCCAGAGATTTCCAGAAACTGGGGAATCTTGAGTTTACAAAGGTGGTAGGCATCGTGAAATGTATGCTCATTTATATACCGGATGCTTCTGAAGCTCTGTAGATATTGGTCCTCCTATAAAGGAGAATGGTTTTCTAGGTGAAGATGTGGGGTGCAGAGGGGTGAAGGGCCTTGCTGGCTACAAACTGGACTAGGATTTGAGTTCAGGCAATCTAACTCAGGATGGATTGGCTCAGCTCATTCTAACCAAACTGACCTTGAGGATTCTGAGAAGAGAGTTCATAACGCACTTAAAATGACACACACAGCCAGTGACTTCTGCCCATCCCTTCCCCTCACAGGCCGATGCTGTGCATCTGGTGGGGTGGTGCACTTCTTCCTCCTAGGAAGTTCCTAACACTGTTACTGGAAAGATGCCAGGAGTCTGCTGGCCGTGGGGAGGGCTGCTTCAGCAGGCAGAGCAGGGTCCCAGCTCAGTGCAGTGAGGCAGGAAGTCCTGTTGCAGATACCTACCTCTCTAAGATTTTCAGTCTTTTGAAGGGCATCTTGGGCAGTGGCTGCCTGTGAACTAGCCAGCCCTGTAGTTAGAGTTTTCCTGCCTGGCCCACAGTCAGGACAGATGTCTCTCACCCGCCAGATGCTCAGACCCAACCAAGTAAACACACAGAAACTTATACTGCTTACAAACTGTATGGCCGTGGCAGGCTTCTTGCTATCTAGTTCTTCTATCTTAAATTACCCCATTTCTGTTAGTCTATAAGTTGCCACGTGGCTCGTGGCTTACCACTACCTTACATCTTGCTTCTCATGGCAGCGGCTTGCAATATCTCTGCCTCGGCCTTCCTGTTCCCAGAATTCTCTTCTCTGCTTCTCCCGCCTATACTTCCTGCCTGGCTCCTGGCCAATCAGCATTTTATTTACACAGAGCAATATCCACAGCACAGCCCCTTCAGAGATCTCGAAAGAGGGCAAGTTAGGAGAGCTTGTAGCCCTGTTACCTGCTGTGGTGGTTACCTCTTAGTGTACAAAGTCAAAACAAGTACAGCCAGGACACCTGGGTAGAGAAAGGCTTAGCTGGGCAGCTGTGAAGTGAGTGTGAGGTGTTTCGAGGATGACTCCCTCCCTGAACAAGGAAGCACGGGACTTTAATCCAGGAACTTTGTACATATTCATGTGGAAAATACTTCAGGGGTGGGCACTTTTCCAAGCATGCTCACTTAAGGCTGCATTTTAGTTTAAGGTCATAATTTAAGAAGAAAAGATCATGAACACACTTTAGACATGCTTAGCTCAAGGTCATGGAGCACATGCTCAAAAGGTTAAAATGATGGACAGAAACACCTGGACATGCTTTGATTTTGTCATAATTTTGAAGATAAAGGAAAGAGTATTCTGAAGGTGCATTAATATAGGAATTTTCCTACCTTGATTAATGGCTAAAAACAAGATGTGTTTTAAGTCTCTGTGACATTGTTTTGTTTGTTTGGTTTGGGTTTGAGTTTCATTTTGTTTTGTTTTGGTTTTTTTTTGTTTTTTTTTTTTAAATAGGGGCTTGTTATATAGCTCTAGCTAGCCTTGGACCTGGGATCCTCCTGCCTCAGTGCTGGGATTACTGCTCTGTTCAAGCTGGGCAACCTGGATTGTTTGGAAGGGCTTGTAATCTCAGCACTGGGGAGATAGAAATAGGCAGATCCCTGGGGCTCACTAGCCAGACAGCCTAGCCTACTTGGAGAGTGTCAGTCCAGTGAGAGTCCCTGTGTCAAAACCAGGGTGGGTAGCTACTGATGCATGACACCGAGTTGACCTCTAGCATCTACACTCATTCACACACCCGTACATATAGGCACACACATATACTTACACACACATAAGTAATTAGAATGAGAAAATTTTACCAAAATTTTTGTGATCTCAGATTATGAAATCTCTGCCCTAAGAGACAGCAAAGCTAGGTTTCAGATCAGCGCTCTCATAGACATTTTTTCCAGACTCATGCCTGTTCCCTGTTTGTACAGAGAGGAGTCAGAAGTAAGTCTCCTCAGCATCCTGCACTGACAAGACCTCCTCTGGTCTTTCTCCATGAGGCAGGGAGCCCCTCTGTCCTGTATCCTTTCACGGGCCTCCTTTGAAAGAGGACCAGAAGCCAAGTGGTTCTTACCCCTCTGTGGAGGTAGCCTCCATGGGACTTTCACTGGCCCACATTCTCTTGTACTGAACTGATGACCTGGCTTGAATTAGGGGTGGGGGGCTCTGGAGAGGCTCGGACACTTTCCATTGCCTCCTGCCTTAGAAAAAAGCACAGAACGCCTCAGTGGCAAAGGCCACATAGCTATATTCCAAGGCTACAGAGAGGAGCCCTTCATCTTCACATCCTGCCTACTGTTTGCGTACACACAAGGAAGGCAGCCGCAGAGCTTCGTCCCTTATTGTGTGCTAGGGAACTTGTGGTGGTGTCCTCATCATGGTTGTGTCCATCTTGGTGCGGCTGCTCTGACATCTGTCTGCCACTTTCACTTCCAGTGTAACCAGATCCACCACGGTCTTCGATCCGGCATTGTTGTCCTTGGCAATGGGAAAGGCGTCATCAGGAACAACCAAATCTTCTCAAATAAGGAGGCTGGCATTTATATCCTGTACCACGGAAATCCAATTGTGAGGTAGGCACTGCTCCGCCCAGACTGTCTGGCTCTTCCACGGTCCCCACTCCCCTTCTCCATGTCTTCTTCCATCTGAAAGCCTGTTTGCTCACTACAGCTGTGCTGTGAAAAGACTCTTCAGCCGTAATCCCACCCCAGGACCACAGCTGCCCTGCTTCCAGCTAGCTGTGAGCAGGCATTCTGTTTGGTTGGCAGGCACTACTGTGCACTTCTAACAGAGACAACGAAGGCACACACGTGCCAACTGCTCCCCGGGGGCTGACTCTGACTGGAATGAGGAAAGGCACTTGCCAACGAGCCTGACAAGCTGAGTTTGATCCCAGGGACTCAGAGTAGAAAGAGAGAGCCAACTATTACAGGTTGTTCTCTGACCTCTATAGATGTGCTGTTGTATATGTGCCCATACACAGAATGAATGAATGAATGAATGAATGAATGAATGAATGAATATATAAAAGAAGATGAACCTGGCTGTGGGAGTCCAACTTCCACCTTTTGAAGGGTTCTTGGTTAGAGGAGAGAGGAATGAGGAAACATTAGGTAGAAAGATAGAAAGAGATGATAAGAAAGAGACACAGGATAAGTTTGGGAGGGCCCTGGGTCAATATTCAGCCGCCCAGAGCTTTAGTCAAAAGGACTTTTTATAATATTCAAAGGGGAGAGGCAAAAGACCTCCCCCATGCAAGATCAAAGCACACTGTACAGCCAAATGCAGACCCTTCCAAACACCTGGTAAACATGCCCCTGGCCAAATCATCCCATTATATAGCCATGCTGGGTAAAGCAAGCTCAGATTCTCTGACCCTGAGTAATTTGGGCCTCCACATGAATGCATGCTATGATCTTTAGGTCATCAGTAGGAAGGGAGGGGCAGTATTGGGTGTGTCTACCATCTTGGCAGTAGTTGTGGGGCAGACTGTGATAGGTGCCATTGGTGCTGTCAATAGGAAAGAACCATTCTGACTAAGAGCACGTAGGAAAGCTTTTCACTAGAAGTGCCATTCCAGTTGATTTCAATGGCTGGGGATAGCGCATCGAAGAAAACTTGCCCAGCATGCACTAGGCCCTGGAAGGCTCAGTCTTCCATGCTAAAAAAGGAGGAGGAAGAGGAAATGGCTCTGTTTTTAAATATGGGTAGGACTTGAACTCTCTCGGAGCTGTAGCGGCCAGTCCTAGGAACAAGAACAGCAGGAGGAGAGGTGACCAATCAGCCAGGGGCCCTCTCCAAGAGCAGCAAGTGCTCAGCCATCTCTCCTGTGCCAATCAGTGTTTTAAAATGGAGGCTGTCCCAGTGAATCAGTGCCCGGTGGGCCTGTAGTATGACCTTCTGTACCCACGGGCATGCCTCTGTCTCCGCCATGCAGCGAAAGAGTGGAAAGAAATGGCAGAAGACCTTGTACTGATGCGGACAGGCCGCGCAGCCAGCCTGAGGAGGGTGGGCTGAGATTCTGAGCAGAAGCCTTGGTTATGTCGGAGCATCAGGAGAGCTGGCTTCCGTGTGCAGCAGATGCGCTCTGCGGTGCTTTTCCCGGCCATTGTCCATCCGAGTTTGTCTAAACGTTGTTGGGTGGCACTTAGCTATGTCACTTGGGGAAATTACAGGTCATAGCCATATCGTTGTTCTCCATGTTTCATATAGTCCTCCTACTTTTAGGCAAATAGTATCCATTGCTGAAGACAGCTTACATATGCCTAGGGTGTAGACATAGTGTACCTTGCTTGTACTGGGAAACCATGAAAGAGTTTGAAATGAAGACTCCCAGGTCAGTGTTACTGTTTTTTAAAACACAGTCATCCTGAGAGGGTAGGCTGTGCTTTTATTCCTCCACATTTCTTTGTTTTAGGAGGTGGGTACGGAGGAAGGGAGGAGAGGGGACACAGCAGGGTCCCTGATCCCCAGCTGAGGCACCACAGCACTGAGCACTGAAGAACTCTGATGAGTCTAAGAAAGCCTGGTACAGCATCCTGGGAATTCTTCATGCTGCCAAGACTTGCCCTGTGATACATGCACCGTGGTGACATCAGTGTTAGTGATTTGTGTGTTGACTGATGCAGCACAGAAAAGCCATAGAGAGTTGGATATTATTGTGCTTGTCTCCAGAGTTGTGAGTTTAGTGTTGGGTCAAGCTGTCCCAGGGCAGATCAGGATTTCCAAGTGCTTAGCTTATGGGATTTCAAACGGTGTCTGTTTCCTGGGATGTGAACTTGGGCCATTAGGAAGCCTACTAAGGAAGGAAATGGGGCAGGTGAGGGGTCTGTAGGTAAAAGCACTTACTATGTAAGCCTGATGACCAGAGCTTGATCCCTGGAACACGTAAGTTGTGCTCTGATCTTCACATGTATGCTATAGCACTTGTGCACCTGCACATGCACACACACACACACACACACACACACACACACACACACACACACAGACATGCATGCACTCAAACAAGTAACATTTTGAAAGTGTTTTAGAGGAAGGCTCCTTGAAGTATGACACAGGTGTCTTGTCTCACATCTCTCCCTGTCTTGTGTTTTAGCGGAAACCACATCTTTAAGGGCCGCGCAGCTGGCATAGCGGTGAACGAGAATGGCAAGGGCCTCATCACAGGTATGTGATAGGAACTACCGGAGCCATAGCCAGCCAATGCAGCTTGCAGCCAAGCCACCATCCCCTGGCATCACCCCACCGGCTTCAGGCCCTTAGGCACTCCTTTGCCTACCCCAGACCTCCTTCTGTGATTAGCAGGTGGGCATTCAGGGGTGCCAGTTCTATGGGGGTCATGCTTTTCATAGGAGGGCCCAGCATAGCGCAGGGGGAGTACCCCCTCGGCCAGCTGCTGGCCAGCCAGCTCACACCTCCAGCTGCACCAATTAAACAGGTGTCTGAGATTTCCACACTTCAGTGTGAGCTTCTGCCTGCTCTGCAGGTCTGTCTGCCCAGTTCTTACGTGTCTGTGATGTCTCCACTCATGCCACTTCCCGTGGGGAAGCCTGCCCTAGCTCCCTCATCCGTAGAGAATGCCCACAGTGCCCAGGACACCTCCTCTGTTGATCATTTACAGAACTTCTTATGCTTTGTTTTGTCTGTCTCCTCTGGCGCCAGGCAAGGATCACATCTGCCTGCTAGATCATTAGAGCCTGGCATTTTCTTTTCTTGGTTTTTTGAGACAGGGTTTTTCTGTGTAGCCCTGGCTATCCTGGAACTTACTATGTAGACCAGGCTGGCCTCAAACTCAGAGATCTGCCTGCCTCTGGGATTAAAGGCATGCACCACCACCTCCCAGCATGGAACCTGGGATCTTGATTTCATGTAACCATCCTTTACCAAATTCTCATAACTCAGTTGTAGACCACGTGCCTAGCATGTGTGGGGCCCTAGATTAGATCCTAGCATTGAGAAAAAGGAAAAGAAAACAAACAAACAAAACCACTTATTGAGCACCAACTGTGTGCAGCCCTTGTTTCAGGAGCTGGCCATGGGGTGAAAAAGGAAGCAGACACCCACTCTGCTTTCAGTTAGAGGTGAAACCATGTGAATACGTGAAAGCATATGTAGACAAACCGCCCATCGGAGAGTGATGCAGTCATTTGCGGAAGTTGGTAGGAGGACGGTGTGGGCACTTGAAATTGTCTCATTGTCGTAGACCTCAAGGAGGACACATAATTCGAACCTGAGCGATGGGAGGGGTCCAGCTCTGTGTGCAGGGCCACCTGTGGAAACAGAGTCACACCTAAGAGGTGAAAGGTATGAGATAGGGTTGCAGAGGCAGAAAGAGCCCATCACACAGGGTCTAGAAGTACCTCAGCCGAGTGGTGGTGGCACACACCTTTAATCCCAGCACTCGGGAGGCAGAGGCAGGCGGATCTCTGTGAGTTCGAGGCCAGCCTGGGCTACAGAGTGAGTTCCAAGACAGCCAGGGCTACACAGAGAAAAACTGTCTTGAAACCCTCCCCCACCGAAAAAAGAATGTGTCCCAGTCCCTGGAACCAAGTCTGCCTTGTCACGGTGCTGAGGTAGCAGTGTCCAGGACCACCCTTCTGATGTGAGACTCGTCTAAGTCCTAGGAGAAGAGGTAGCCCCCAGGGATGGGGCAGGACAGTGAAGTCAGAGTGCAGGCCTAGGCTGAGGACAAGCAGTCTCAAGGCTACTGGGTATTGTGGGTATGGAGACACAGGGGTGGACAAGACAAACAGACTTTGTCCTTGGGAAAGCGGATGAGTCCCTGAGGCAGCCAGTGAGTAAGCGTCAGGGTAGTGACTGCTGGCGGCCTAGGTGTGGGTGTCCTGCTCGGGGTGCAGGTTGGGGAGTGCTGTCTTTCAGCTGTCCTAATCACCATGGCCTGCGCTGGAGGTGGCTCTTGGGCACTGACCTTTCCACATCTCCCCATAGAAAATGTCATCCGTGAGAATCAATGGGGAGGGGTCGACATCCGCCGTGGCGGCGTCCCTGTCCTCAGGAGCAACCTCATCTGCTTTGGCTACTCGGACGGTGTGGTCGTGGGCGATGAAGGCAGAGGACTGATAGAGGGAAACACCATCTATGGTGAGGAGCCTGTCCCCGGGGCGGTGGTCTGCAGCAGCCCAGCTTTCGGTGCTAGCTAGTGGGTTCTGAGAAGGTAGTCAGTTCCTCCAGGCCTCAGAGACATCCTGTGTAGAACAGACACGGTCTGGGGCCTCTTAGCAGGAGGGCCCTTACACCTCCTGACCCACCTGAGCCCAGAGGTCAGTAAGCAGTGCTCCATGTGAGATAGTAACAGGCAGGGTGTTATCTGCTACGGTGGCCCATGTGAGCTCCAGTTCACGGGCATCAAACTCCTCCCAGTCCCTTTGATGCAAACAATGGAAGATTTAACAGAAAAACAGGGTTATTAGAGAAAATATAGTTCTCACCACGTGACTTGAAGCAAAGTCTTAACTTTTCTGGACTGTATCTAATAATGTCTGTAGCTAGTGTTCTTCTAGCTGTGTGTGCGTTGTCACATTTAATCTTCAAGACCACCTTGTAAATGTACAGTTATCAACCCCAACTTAAAGATGCGGACACTAAGGCACATGAGCCAATAGCTCACTTGGTCCCTCCTAGGAAGTGAAAGGATGGGGGTTCACACCGAGCCTGCTCCTCCTAGGACGTGGAAGAACGGGTTCACACCGAGCCTGTCCCTCCTAGGAAGTGGCAGGATGGGGGTTCACACCGAGCTTGTCCCTCCTAGGAAGTGGAAGGACGGGGGTTCACACCGAGCCTGTCCCTCCTAGGAGGTGAAAGGACGGGGGTTCACACCGAGCCTGTCCCTCCTAGGAAGTGGCAGGATGGGGGTTCACACCAAGCCTGTCCCTCCTAGGAAGTGGCAGGATGGGGGTTCACACTGAGCCTGTCCCTCCTAGGAAGTGGCAGGACGGGGGTTCACACCGAGCCAGTCCCTCCTAGGAAGTGGCAGGACGGGGGTTCACACCGAGCCAGTCCCTCCTAGGAAGTGGCAGGACGGGGGTTCACACCGAGCCTGCTCCCATGCAGAAGCACTGATGTCCCCTTTGCACTGCCCCATGGAGCTTTGCAGTTCATACCCTGAGGAAATGGTCCCAGATAGTGAGTCGGACTGGTCATTGTCCCTGTGTCTGGAGGAGAAGCCCATAGCCAGAGCTGTGAGGTGGCTTGTCTCAGTACATTTTACTTCTCCTTTTGGGGTGACACTGGGTGCTGCTTCCCCAATTCTTGGGTATCAGTGACAGGCTCGTTTTTACTGTCCCAGCTAACAAAGGCTGTGGTGTGTGGATGATGTCCTCCAGCCTGCCCCATGTCACCAGCAACCACGTGAGCTACAATGGCCTGTATGGAGTGGCAGTGTTCAGCCAGAAAGATGGCTCTGGTGAATTTCCTGGAGGCCATGGGGCCCAGGAGAACTTCAGTGAGGATGGGGATGCCATCCTCTGGGAGACAGAGCTGGAGAAGGAGGATGACCCACTGCGGCGGCCCGTCACCATAGCTCTCGTGGAGTCTAACAGTATTAATCACAATGGAGGTGAGTGGCCCAGCCCTGTGATACCTTTCCGTGTCTCCCACTGCCCTGGGGCTCTCCATGCACTGGTCCCAACCTGCTCTTCTAGCTTCATTAGCTCTTGATGAATAACTCAGCCCTGGGACTTTCTCCCAAACCCAAACCCATTTCTTCTTCCTCTGCCCCACTGACTTCCACATGTGTTGATTTTGCCTGAAATCCATTTATTCCTATCCATCCCACACCAACAAGGTCTTTCTAACTGCAAATACACCCCTCATCCTTTCTTCCTTGGATTTGTGCCCTGACCCATACCCAGTATGACCTGCATGTGTATCTGTATGCCACATTCATGCTTCGTGCTCATGGAGGTCAGAAGAGGGCATTGGATCCCTCTGGAACTGCAGTTACAGATGGTTGTGAGCTACCATGTGGGTGCTGGGACTCGAACTGGGTGATCTACAAGAACAGCAAGTGAGCTCAGTAACAGCAGCCCCAAGGGAGTGAGTTCTGCCAGCACACCCCCGGTGGAGGACTTCTTTCATGAAGCTCTGCTGCCTGGTAGCACAGGCTAAGCCATGCAAGATGACTCATCCAAGCTAGGGAAACAGCCCCGGTGCTACCAAGAGGCTGGCTTGGACAGCTGAAGCGGCCCAGGGCTGTCTTCGCACTGCCCCTCTGGAGCTGGCTTGGTCCTGTACTACTGCAGCCCTCCTGCCACGGTAGGACGAGGCTATGGGAGACCTGGGGTGGGAGCGTGGGCCAGAGGCCTGTTGGGCCCAAGGAGTCTTCTTACAGCCCGTGTCCCTGGCCGCCTTAGCAGGGACTCCGTGCTTTTCCCCTACCATCCTGGAGCGCACTTCAGGCGAGGCTGTTCCTCCTGACTGGCATTGTCGGGGTTGACCCTGGGATGGATCACCTATGCTCTTCCCACTCCCACACTCTGTAGCATCAGGACTCTTTGTCCAGAGCAGCGAGGCCCTGCAGGTCATCACCAATGTGATCCATGCCAATGGGGACAGAGGCATCACCATTGTTCAGAGCAGCCAGCTCACAAGGGTGGCCAACAACAGCATCTCCTGCAACCGCCAGAGTGGGGTCAAGGTCGAAGCCCAGTGCAAAGTGGAGCTCCGGGGCAACGGTATCTATGACAATCGAGGCCATGGCATCATTACCAAGGGTGACAGTACTGCTGTTGTGGAAAATGACATCATTGGCAACCGGGGCAGTGGACTGCAGTTGCTGCCCAAGTCTGACACTAAGGTAAGTGTAGGATGTGTATGATGCAAGGTACCAACGGGGCTCTGGCTTGGCTTGCACACTTTGCTGAGAAACAGAACCATCAGCACTCAGAGCTGTAAGGAGAATCAGAGTTCAGTCTGGACGACGTGGTCCACAAAGGGGGAGTGTCACCAGTGGGGAGCGTATAAACTGGGCCCAAAGAAGGAACAGGAGTTCTTAGCAGGAAGCCAAGAGAGTGAGTCATGGTGCTGGGAGCCTTCTGGGTGTCTTCGTGGTCTCTGTGTCCAAGTCCCGGCTATTTCAGCTCTTTGCTGACAGAATAAGCCTGCACTGGACCATTGTGCAGTAGACACTTGCCAGGAGAGAGTCCGTCGGCCTTTGCACACACTGTGGTCTGTATGAGGAGGCCTCTTGGCCATTCATATCCCCACTGTCACATTTTTAAGGAAGCCCTGCTAAGTCTCTTAGGCTATCTGAAGTGCTCTTTTTAGGACCTTCGGGGCATCGGCCCACAACCTCCTGAGCACTCCTCAGAGCTTCCTGTTTCTTTACCTGTCCTGGCACATGACCATGAGCTCTGGGCACCTTTAGGTAAAGTACTGCATGGTGCTAGGGCTTCATGGTAGAACCAGACACAGCCACTGCCCTGTGGACTGTCCCAGAGGTTCTCGGCTCTGTAGCTCCACAGATCCGCACTGCAGGCAAGGAGTAAAGAACTGGACACTGAGTCCCTAGGAACAGAGCAAGAGGGGCACACTGAGCTCAGTCAGGCTGCAGGTAGGCACGGCTTCTGGCACAGTACCCGTCTCTGGTAGGCCTTTACATGCTGCTCCTTCTTCTGGGAAGAACTGTCCCCAGCTCAGCCCCCTACAGCCTGTCCATCAGCTCCAGGACACCAGTGGCTCCAGCAGGCTGCCCTCTGCACTCCGCCCAGAGCTCCTCTTGCTCCGTGCTGACCTCTCCAGCACACCTAGACTCTATGGTTTTGTAACACTCACTTGCCTAGCGTCCACCAGTCTCTGAGTCTCTGTGACAAGCCCTGGCTGCTTTTCCCAGGTACTGAAGAACCGGATCCACTCCTTCCGTGCCTACGGCATTGCAGTACGGGGCCGCGCTAAGGCCCTGGTTCAGGAGAACATCATCTTCCAGGGCAAGGCCAACAAGACCATCTTCCAGCAGATCACTAACAACCGTGAATGCATCATGCAAAACAACAAGTTCCTGGTCTTCAAGAAGAAGTAAGTGGGCTGTGGAGACGGCCCCTGGGTAAAGCGCTTGCTTTGTGAGTACAGACCTGTGTGTGGACGCCAGCACCCACGCAGATGCTGGTCATGTTGTCCCTTGAGCCTGTTCCTTCACTTAGCTGAGTGCAGTGTAGCTGGCCTGGGGCATTGCTTGTGAGTCACTCACTCTTTCCTGTACTCCTTTTAGGCTAGCATGCAAAGCAGCAGGTTTTATTATGGCATTTTCATCCATGTGTCATTAATACGGCGCTCTCCCACTGCCTGTCCCCCTTATTATCCCAAAATAGTCCCCCATTCTTCCTGCCTTTCTTTTTAGCTGTTCTGGATAATTTATTTAGTTACCTTAGCCCTCTAAGATGAGGAATACAGACAAAACTTTGGCATATGGTTCATGCCTTTAACCCCGGGAGGCTGATTCAGGAGACCACCAAGTATAAGGTCAGCCTGAGTTAGACTATCTCAGAAAAAGTGTGCAGATACGTTTTGATCCATTTGATACTGTGACTAATGCTGTCCAGTTCTCAGGGCCTGAATTTCATTCAAGACTGTCAATGTTACTAATTCTCTTCTGCTACCTCTTTATGAATGGTCTCTGGGAAACAGTAATTATTTTAACCTTGTAAATGTTTGGGAATATGTTGACCTTGAATGTTTTAATGAAATTCCAGGTTCAGTTCCATCTGTAAGTTTTATTGGACTTTAGCTATGTTCATTTGTTGATACGTT
The DNA here is from genome assembly GCF_903995425.1 of Onychomys torridus. Taxonomy (NCBI): domain Eukaryota; kingdom Metazoa; phylum Chordata; class Mammalia; order Rodentia; family Cricetidae; genus Onychomys; species Onychomys torridus. The sequence goes on along the minus strand of NC_050444.1, from coordinate 65,753,479 downwards.
GTCTAAGTCTGCTTTTCACACACAATTGCAGCACAGTTGTAAAAACAAGACACTATAAACTGTCTTAGGGTTTCTTTTGCTGTGTACAGACATCATGACCTTGATAACTGGTGGAAAGGAAAACATTTAATTGGGGCTGGCTTACAGTTCAGAGGTTTAGTTCATTGTCCTCATGGTGGGAAGCATGGCAACACACAGGCAGACATGGTTTTGGAGAGGTAGCTGAGAGTTTTACATCCATATTTGAAGGCAGCAGGAAGAGACTTTGAGACACATTGGGCCTGGCTTGAGCATCTGAAACCTCAAAGCCCATCCTCAGTGACATATTTTCTCCAACAAGGCCACACCTACTCCAACAAGGCCACACCTCCTAATAGTGCCCCTCCCTATGAGCCTATGGGGCCATTTTCTTTCAAACCACTACATTCCACTCCCTGCCCAATAGACCTGTCACCATATCATGATGCAGAAATGCATTTAAGTCCAACTTCAAAAGTCCCTATAGTCTATAACAGTCTCAACCCTGTTTCAAAGTCCAAAGTCTCTTCTGAGACTCAGTGGAATCTCTTAACTGTAATCTCCTGTAAAATCAAAATGAAAATACAGTCATATACTTCCATTATATAATGGCACAAGATTACCATTCCAAAAGGGAGAAAAGGAACAGAGTGAGGAAATACTGGACCAAAGCAAGACTGAACACCATCTGGGCAAACTCCAAACTCTGCATCTCCATGTCTGATGTCAAAGCACTCCTCAGATCTCCAGCTCCTTTCAGCTTTGTTGACTGTAACACACTTCTTTCTCTTGGGCTGTTTCCACTCTCTGTTAGCATCTTTCCTTGGCAGGTATCCCACGACTCTAGCATCTCTAACATTTTGGAGTCTCTAGGATTCACCTTCACTGCTTCACTCCATGGCCCCTCGAGGCCTCCATGCAGGGACAGCTCTGACATTTGCCTGGCCTCAGTGGCTTCCTTAGTCTCTGAGGGAGATTCTATAATTTGTTTCTTCTGTCCTTGACTCTAAACTCAGAACCACATGGCCGAAGCTGCCAAGTTCTGCTGCTTGTTGGAACTGGAACGTGACCCCCACCTTCCCCACCCATGCCCCTTGTTCAACTACATCTTCACCAGCTTTCTGTTTTTGATGGTTTCCTTGGCTGCCTAAATTTGGCTGTCCTGGAACTTGTTCTGAAGACCAGGCTGGCCTTGAACTCTGAAACTTGACTGCCTCAGGCTCCTGAGTGCTGGGATTAAAGGTCTTTCGTTTCTTTTCACAAGTTGGAAGCTTAGCTGGAAGGGATCTTACCCGATGTCACCACTCCCTTTACACCACCTAACATCAGGCTTTTCTTTAATCTGTTTATCCCCTTGAACACAGGACTTAGCTCCATCCCACTTCCTGCTGCCCCTTTCGTCTCAAGCTGTACACTTCATATTTTTCCTTGCTCAGCTTGCTCCTTTTTATTATAGACCTGCATAAGAGTGAACACTAATAACCGCATGACACAGACTCTTTTGAGATTTCCTCTGCCAAAGCCATCAATCCAAAACCCTTCAATTTAGCCTCAGACAGATTTTCAGACATGGGCAAAAACAGCCACATTCTTAGTCAAAATATCACAAAAATGGTCTCTAGGCCACATACAAATATTCTTCTCCTCTGATCCCTCTTGAGCCAGGCCTCCACAGTTCAAATCACCGTCAGTATCACTGTCTTCCATGCTCCTACTTATATGGCCCATTAAGCTCACTTAAAGTGTTCAGCTGCTTTTCTAATCCAAAGACCCGAAGTTCACATTCCTCCAAACAAAAACATGGTCAGGCCTATCACAGCAATGCCCCAGTCCCTGGTAACAGCTTTGTCTTAGTCAGGGTTTCTACACCATGACCGAGGCAACTCTTATAAAAAAGGAAAGCATTTAATTGGGGCTGGCTTACAGTTCAGGGGTTTAGTTCTCTGTCCTCGTGGTGGGAAGTGTGGCAGCATGTAGGCAGATGTGGTGCTGGAGAGGTAACTGAAAGTTCTAGATCTGAAGGCAGCCAGAGGAGACTGAGACACACTGGGCCTAGCTTGAGCATATGAAACCTCAAAGCCTGCCACCACAGACACACTCCCTCCAACAAGGCCACACCTCCTGATAGTGCTGCTCCCTATGGGCCTGTGGGGGCCATTTTCTCTCAAACCACCACGTAAACCTAAAATATTTACTGTCAGGGCCATTATAGGAACTTTATAGACCTTTGGTTTTAAACAGCAAAGTCCTAAACTTTCTGGAATGTTCTGAGCTATTCCAAGATGACTACTATCTGAAAAACTGCTCTTACTTTTAAATTAACAAGTACCCAGCCATATGCAGTGCACAGCTGTCGTCATCTAACCGTATGCAGTGCACAGCTGTCATCATCCAGCCATATGTAGTGCACAGCTGTCATCATCTAACCATATACAGTGCACAGCTGTCATCATCTAACCATATGCAGTGCACAGCTGTCATCAAACCATATGCAGTGCACAGCTGTCGTCATCTAACCGTATGCAGTGCACAGCTGTCATCATCTAACCATATGCAGTGCACAGCTGTCGTCATCTAACCGTATGCAGTGCACAGCTGTCATCATCTAACCGTGTGCAGTGCACAGCTGTCACCATCTAACCATATGCAGTGCACAGCTGTCATCTAACCATATACAGTGCACAGCTGTCGTCATCTAACCATATGCAGTGCACAGCTGTCATCTAACCATATGCAGTGCACAGCTGTCGTCATCTAACCATATGCAGTGCACAGCTGTCATCATCTAACCATATGCAGTGCACAGCTGTCATCATCTAACCGTATGCAGTGCACAGCTGTCATCATCTAACCGTGTGCAGTGCACAGCTGTCGTCATCTAACCGTATGCAGTGCACAGCTGTCATCATCTAACCATATGCAGTGCACAGCTGTCGTCATCTAACCGTATGCAGTGCACAGCTGTCACCATCTAACCATATGCAGTGCACAGCTGTCATCATCTAACCATATGTAGTGCACAGCTGTCGTCATCCAACCATATGCAATGCACAGCTGTCGTCATCTAACAGTATGCAGTGCACACCTGTCATCATCCAACCATATGCAGTGCACAGCTGTCATCCAACCATATGCAGTGCACAGCTGTCGTCATCCAACCATATGTACTGCACAGCTGTCGTCATCTAACCATATGCAGTGCACAGCTGTCATCATCCAACCATATGCAGTGCACAGCTGTCGTCATCCAACCATATGCAGTGCACAGCTGTCGTCATCCAACCATATGCAGTGCACAGCTGTCATCATCTAACCATATGCAGTGCACAGCTGTCACCATCTAAGCATATGCAGTGCACAGCTGTCACCATCTAAGCATATGCAGTGCACAGCTGTCACCATCTAACCATATGCAGTGCACGGCTGTCATCATCTAACCATATGCAGTGCACGGCTGTCGTCATCTAACCGTATGCAGTGCACGGCTGTCATCATCTAACCGTATGCAGTGCACAGCTGTCGTCATCTAACCGTATGCAGTGCACAGCTGTCGTCATCTAACCATATGCAGTGCACAGCTGTCATCATCTAACCATATGTAGTGCACAGCTGTCGTCATCCAACCATATGCAGTGCACAGCTGTCGTCATCCAACCATATGCAGTGCACAGCTGTCATCATCTAACCATATGCAGTGCACAGCTGTCACCATCTAAGCATATGCAGTGCACAGCTGTCACCATCTAACCATATGCAATGCACAGCTGTCACCATCTAACCATATGCAGTGCACGGCTGTCATCATCTAACCATATGCAGTGCACGGCTGTCATCATCTAACCATATGCAGTGCACAGCTGTCACCATCTAACCATATGCAGTGCACAGCTGTCACTATCTAACCATATGCAGTGCACAGCTGTCACCATCCAACCATATGCAGTGCACAGCTGTCATCCAACCATATGTACTACACAGCTGTCATCATCTAACCATATGCAGTGCACAGCTGTCATCAACTAACCATATGCAGTGCACTTTTAGCTCCTCTAAAAATGGTAGCTGGAGGTGTAGCTCAGTGGCCCTTGGTGTAAGTCCATTGCTGCTCTATCCCCCAAAGCATAGCTGAACTTAAGCATTCTCTAGAATTCTACCATAGCTCACAGTGATTCTCTAAAACAGTTAATTCTCCTTCCCACCTGAGCTGAAGTGTTTACTTAAGACTACCTATGAAAGGGACTGTGTGCATCACTCAACAAGACAGTGAAGTCCTGCTGGAGCAGTGTTTACTGTGCACACTGTTATGGGCTGCTGCTTCCTTATGGGGGAGGGCAGGGTGGGGTGAAGACCACCGTACTTTGAAGTCATCCTGGGCTGCCATGTCCAGAAATTGGCAGCTAGCTCTTCTGCACGTGCTTGGAACTCCACAGGACAGTCAGGTGGAGGCCACCGAGGAAAGGCCCCTCATTCATCTCTCCTGCATTCTCTTCCCCCCCCACACACACATGGTCCCTTTCCTTGCTGATGTCACAGAGTACCTGACAGAAGCAGCTTTGGTATGGCAGGGGTTATTTTCCCTCACGGTTTGAGGGTGGAGTCCGTCACAGTGGGGAAGCCATGGTGGGGAGTCAGCTCAAGCTGTGTCAGCAGGAACACAGTTTGCGACAGCTGGTCACATGGTGTCTGCTGTCAGGAAGCAGACGGATGAATGCCAGTGGTCTTTTGATCTCTCCCCTGTTCTGTCCCCCTCGGCCCTTAGGGTGGTACCACCCACATACAAGCTGTGTCTTCCAAACTCCTCAGACGTCTAGGAATACCTCCCTCACCGATACACTCACAGACAGGTCTGTTTCCTAGGTGTGAGGGCTATTCTTGGCTGTCAGCTTGAGTACATCTTGAATTAACTAAAACCCAAATGGCTGGGTACACCCGTGAGGGATCAGTCTTTAATTCAATCTTCTGAGGTGGAAGATACCCTTTATCTGGGCCACACCTTCTGGTGACAGTCTACATAAGGACACAAAGGAGGACGCTTTCACTCTTGGCCTGCTTGCTGTCGCTGGCAAGCCCATTCCTTCACTGGCATTAGAACCTACTTCTTTGGGATCTGGCATGTACTGAAGACCAGCTGAGATATCCAATTTCACTGACTGACCAACTTCTGGATTCTTGGACTTCTGTTAGTAGATGGCCGTTGTTGGACTAGCTGGACCACAGCCTGTAAGCCAGTCTAATAAATCCCATATATATGTAGAGAGAGGGGGGGTTAATACATATTATATATATAAAGAGAGAGGTCACGGAGGAAATGAATGTGTGTGTGTGTGTGTGTGTGTGTGTGTGTGTCCATGTATATACATAGATCCATTCTGTTAAGTTCTGTTCCTCTACAATAAGTTAATCTAGTCACATTGACAATGAAGATTAGTTATCATAGTCTCTTTTTTACTTTCACGATACCATCCCCCCCCCCCCCATACACACAAAGGCACTTACAAACCTAAATCTAGCTTCTGCAGGAAATGTGGTATTTGACTGAGTCTGGCTTCTCACACATGACGTAATGATCTCCGTCCCATCCGTTGTCTGCCAGTGTCCTGTCACTCATCCACTGTGTCTCAGCTGGTGTCCTTTGCTGGCTACTGTGCGTCGTACAGCAGTGAGTGGGCCTGCAAGCGTCCCTGTGGAGGTTCCAGCTTTAGCTGTTGTTATTTTATGTGTATATGTGAGTGTCACATGTGTAGCAGGTGTGTCTGCATCATGTGTGTGCCTGGTGTCTGCAGAAGCCAGAAGAAAGTTGGGTCCCCTGGAAGTCATTCAATTTGTTTGTTTGTTTGTCGATGGAGACAGGGTTTCTCTGTGTGGCCCTGGCTGGCCTGGGCCTCGGTAAACTGGGATGGCTGGAGTACTGGGATTAAAAGCGTGTGCCACCATGCCCGCTTCATTCGTTCCTTTCCGGTGTTGAATGGTTTCCATGCACTGATGTGGTAGCTTGTTTGCCCGCTCATCACTGATTGGCTGAAGGGCTTTTAGATGGTTCCTAGTCTTGGGTGATGATAAATAAGGCTTTTATATCATTCATGCTCACAGAGCTAGTGTGTGTGTGCATGGCATGGGGGTAGGGAATAGTGGTAAAACCCACTGATTCATATCCATATCCAGAAATAGGGGGAAATTGAGGACCCCAGAGGAAATGTGACCGAGGCTCCATGCAGAAATGCAGCAGAGATCTGACCCTCAGTTTCGTGCTCCACCTCATTGGGCAGTCACTGACTTAGGAGATAAAAGCCACACCTAGATTGAAACACCTAGATCCAGAGAACTGACTGTTCGCCCAGTACTCTCAGCCTCCAACTCACTGGCTTTCCTTCTGTACCTACAGGTCTGACACCTGGCGCCTGGTCAATCCACCAGCACGGCCTCACCTTGAGAACTCAGGCAGGGGCTCCTCTGCGGCCCACAGTGGGCATAAGGTGACAGCCATGGCGACCAGGATCACAGCCCGCGTGGAAGGTGGTTACCACAGCAACCGCAGCATCTTCTGTACCATCCTATAAGCAAGAAGACCTGCCTCAGACCCAGGCCCCAATGGCTAAGTCTCTTGGGATGGAAGTTATGCCTGGGGAGACTCCGAGCCCCATCCCCATCCTGCACACCACTGCTCCTGAAAAGAGGGTTCTAGGCCTCCTGGGGACTAAGAACATGGTACCTCTAAAACCCTTCAATTCCACAGCCTTCAGCAGGGAGGAAACATTCCCCCAGGAGAAAGGAATAGCAGTTGGGGGTGTTTCCAGCCGCTCCAGCACGCAGAGGTTATGAAGAACCAGGGAAGTTTAAATGGCTTACACGGATTTAGGTCAGTTATGCCAAACTGCAGAGGACCTCACTTTACACAGACCAAACCTAGACTCTTCTCAGGGAAGAGCGTACTTCCGAGCAAGGGCAGTAGCTGTGGTGAGGTGGATAACTGCCCCCTTTCCTGGACTTGCCCCCCTTGGTCCCTCCAGGGACTGTACAAGCCTCCCAGCTGCCTCTGGGGGCTGCAGTGATTTCACTAAAGACAGTTCTTGGACTGGCAAATGGCCCTGTGAGCAAGGAAGGGGCTTGGAGCAAGGAGTCCCTCCTGAAAAGCTGCCCCAGGAACGCCCAGGGGACATGCTGTAAATAAGAGGGACAGGTGGTGCTGGGCCATCAGGTGTGCAGGCAGGGCCGGGCCGGGCTGTGTGGGGGTGAACACAGCCCCACTATCCTCAAGGAGCCCCCCAAGTTCAGAGCATTAGCTCAGTGCCTGCCACAGGATTCAGTGTGTGTGGACACGCCTTCCAGCTGCCCCTGCAGGCTCCAGTCTGACTAGCTGGAGGTGCCCTCTGCCATGTCCTCATGGATGATCAGCTGCCTTGACCAGCCCTACCATAGTCCCCACTTGTGCCTTGGCTTGAGCTTGTTCATCCTCCTGGCATGCCCTTCCCAGCCATCTCCGTACATGCAGGCCCCACGTTTTACCAAGGTTTAGCTCAGACACTGCCATCTCCATGTGACTCCCCTTGCTGCAGGTGATATTGTCCCCCCAAACCCAAGCCTCACCAACCCTCTTGCTCCCTCTCAGGGCACTGAGCACTTTCTGCCTTGCTTTGGAACTCTCTGGGTCCATACCCTGTCTTGCCTATTTACCTGTGACTCTGTCTGTGTCCTTAAGTCCCAGCCCAGAGCCAGAGTTGAGTTAGTGGCCTATGTGATGAGAAGGCCAGCTCCCAGAGGGCTTCACTAGACTGTACTGTGAATGTGACAAGCTTTGAGAGCCAGGTGGGCTTGGACCCCATGCAGGGCCAGCTCCGCCTTGATGATCCCTTTCCCTCTTGGCCTTTACTGCAGGGTCCTCACCAGCCTTTGGGGGTCACTGTCCTCCTGGGCCAGATCCCATGCTGGTTCTGTGGAGCCCTGGGTGCTGCTGTTGGGTGGGTGGGAGGGCGCTGACTTCTCCCTCAGCACTCTGGGAACAAGAACACTGGTCTTTCCCATCTGTAGTACTGTCCATTGCACTTGTTTAGTGGCCCCAGTGTGAGGCGCTGTATAAAATGCTGCCTTTGTTATTTTGTAAGAAATGACTTTTCTGTGAGCCAAGTACTTTAAAAATTCTCAGTAACCAAAATAAAGTTCTATATATTTTAAAGGAGGTGCTTCCGGGGTCTTAACCTGTCCACACGTTTGCTGGAGTTTCAAGTGACCAGCTGTCCCCCCACAGGTGCCTCTGCCTCCACTGAGACAGCAGGACTCAGGACTCATCGGATCAGCTTGCTCCCACCGTGCTGAATTAAAAGCTGAAGGGCAATATCCAGGGGCTCCATGTCATTCAAAAGTTGAACTCCAGTCCTGCCTAGGGGCCTTTCTGAAGACAAATGCTAACACTACTACCTCCATGCAGATCACCTGCTGAGCAAAGGGTCCTCAGATACATGAACATGCCTTCCTGGCCTTGGGTCACTCCCTCAGCATCTTAGCTTTCCTGTACCCACCTCAGCTCAGGCTTAGGTGATGAGCCCGGGCTTAGGACTGTTTTACATTAGTGTTTTGTTTGACTGTGTGTGTGTGTGTGTGTGTGTGTGTGTGTGTGTGTGTGTGTGTGTGTGTGCGCGCGCGCGCGCGCGCGCGTATCACACATGTAGAGGTCAGAGGACAACTTTGGGGGAAGTTGGTTCTCTGCTTCTCCTGTGTGGGTTCTAGGGAGTGAACTCGGGGTCAGGTGTGGTGGCAAGTACCTTTACTGAATACTAAGCCATCTCCTGGCCCCAGTATTAAATACTTCTGTCAGTTTTTTAGTCTCGTTTCCTTTCCTTAGAAAAGGGTTTGGTTTAACTCTCACGAGCCCACCCCTGAGCTAAGGTAAATGCATGTTTTGAACTCTTCTCTAGGCAAGGGATGGTCAGGGTGCGCTCCCTCTTACAGACTTCCCTCATGGGCTTCTTACCGACTGCTTTGTTTTTCAAGCTGTCATGTTTAGCTGAAGCAACCTCTCAAATGCAGGGATTACAGGAATGTGCCACCACTCCCAGCTCAGACGAGACCTGATGTTGCTGTGAGCTGCTTTATGTATCTTTCATCCGTGTTTCTCCTTTGTGTAGTGTGTGTGGGTTGTGTGTGGAAAGGCCAGAGTATCCAGTGTCCTATGTGACTGCCTTCTTCCTCTGAGTCAGGGTCTCTCCTGGAACCCAGTGCACATGCTTTTCAGGGAGGCTGGCAGCTAGGAAGCCCAGTGGTTCCCCTGCCTATGCTTCCCAGTGTTGGGCATGGGGTTGTTGGGCTGGAACTTAGGTGTTTGTGGGACCTTTAACTGCTGAGCTCTCTCCAACCCCCAAAGAACTGTTTTGTTGTTTTGAAGTCCTGCTGGTGCGGATGTGTACGCGTCACAGCTCATGAGTGGAGGCAGGAGCACCTGCTTCTGCTGGTTGCCCCTCTCACCGTGTGGACCATGTCAGGCTTCCCAGCAGCCTGTCTTAAACTCATGGCAGAGTCATGGCCACAGGATTACCTGGTTAAAAGACTCAAGCCTCTAGTGCGGCTCCTCTCAGGTCCCAGGAACCAGTGGGTCTGTCAAGGCCTGAACCAAAACCAAGTGAGACCCCATGGTGATCATGCTTTCCATTTGCATTCATCTCCAAGTCCTCACTCACTTGGCCAGCCAGGCCCCCCTGCGTGGTCTCCACAAGGAAGAAGAGCTGCCCTTGTCACTTCCTGATCTGGCTCTGCTGTATTGTAGTAGCTGTCATTTTAGATCCACCGCCCACCCCAGCAGAGCTGGGAGCCTCCTGTGATCCCTGCTCTGCTCGGTCCTCCTCCACCTACTGCGGGGCCTTCTGGGTCCTCTTTATAAATCTTCATCCTTTCTTTAGGCTCTAAGTTGAGCCTGATGTGATCCTTTGACCCAGACTTCCCCAGAGCCCCCCAAACCCTGCACATGACCCAGCAGGAGAAACATCTGCCATTTGTAACCACAGCAACACCAAAGGAGTAGGATGGAGTCAAACCTGGGCCATCGCTTTAATTTCTGCATGAGAGGTAAAACTGGAATGCTGGCTTCAGGCATGATAACATGTGTAAGGCCTAAGGGGTGGTGGAGCACAGCGGAGCACAGCAGAGCACAGCAGAGTCCCAGGCGCTGCAATTCTGCTGCTGCTGCCTCAGCCTCCTGAGTCCTTGGGTTATAGCTAAGTCCCACAACATCCAGTCTGCTTCTTTTTTCAGAAAATAAAAAGGAGTGGCCAGAACAGTCCGTCTGGAAACACCTAGCTCATCTTCTTCCGCTTTGAGCGGTCTGAGGTCTGGACTGGAGGCAGGGGGACAGACAGAGTGCCCAGTCTGTGATCCTCTTCCCTGCCGTCTGCCAGGGTCACCTTTCTTTTGGAGATCTTCAGCCTCATGGCTTTTGCTATCTCGATCATCCTAGGGAGGAAACAGAACACATGGAGAGGGCCCTGTGTGTGCCGTTCAAGTCTGACGGGCAAAGAGCACACTGCTCTGGACCCTGAAGCTGGGTTGTTCTCCCTCCACCCCGCTTCACCCCACTTCACCCCTGGCTCCACCCCTGGCTCCAGGGAGGAGCCCTCCCCAGTCACAGCAATTCAAAGCACACAGGGCTACTCAGAGCGGAGAGCTGTGGGAGGCTCAGGCTAAGGCCCAGACACACTTTTTGGGAGTGAGAGCTTGAGAAAGTCAGACCTTAGATTCTTGTTATTTTTTGGGAAATCAACCAGGGACTGTGAATGAATTCAGTACCATGCTTTGCAAGGAGAAGGCACTCAATCGTTCAATCCTTGAAAACAGTCTTCTGGTCCCAAGATATCTCCATGAGACCTGTCCCTTGACCACCCCTCAGCAGGGCCTCGTGCTCTGGGCAGGAGTGGGGACCCACCAGGCGGCGGCAGGGCCCAGCATTACTCTGCTTTGCTCACCTCTTCTCACTGAGTTTCAGGTCCCCCTGCAACACTGTCAGGTCTATCTGGAAGTTGTTTATGTGCAAGGCAAGTACGATTGCATACGCAGTGATCTTGGCCTTCATAGAACTTGAAATTAAGTTCCGTAAACTGCAGAGTCAGAGGCAACAGAGGAGAAATGAAATTAGATTCCAAGTGCTATGGAAGAACGCCAGAGCCTTATCCTAACTCTACAGTCAGTGTTCCCAGTTTGGGGGATCAAGCCACACAACCTGTTCCTTCCAAGGCGCCCATGTCTCACAGTGAACAGGGAATCAGCCCGTGTTTCCCCTGACAGACAGACGGAGCCCGGCGCACGTTTTCCCCAGGCAGTATGGTAGCATTGTACTCAAGAAAGCCCTCCGTGTGAGTCTGGAACCGTCTGCTCAGCAGGCCGACAGGAAGAACCACCCAGCTCAGTGCCGCCCTTGCTGTTTCCAAGCAACTCAGGAGCAGGAAGCACAGCACAGCCCCTCAAACAGCAGCAAGTAAGGCCAGGAGACTACTGGAATCAGCGGCCTCTAAGTCACCACGCCCTCTAAGTCACCATGCCGTAGCAGGCCGTCATCAGTGAGCACCTCACTGCAGGGTGCCCCACAGCCCAAGACCAATGGACACTTCCAAGGGGGACAGTGTATGATGCAGGTGTGTCCCCGGGAGCCTGCCAAATGGCAGTCAACTCTTTGGTACTGGATGTCTGGACAAGGAACTGCACCTGAGCCCTCCCCTTCCCCGCCACCGTTGCCAGCCACTCTCCCTCACCTGCCATTGTTGTAAGTCAGGCAGGTGAAGTGCTTCAGCAGCTTGGTGTTGATGATGTGGGGGATTCCAGGTCCCAGGGCACCTAGAACACAAAGTTGCATGGTTCATTTTCCTGGAAAGTCCACAGGCCACACATCCATAAGGGGGTGGGGGGGGGCTGTAATGGCCAGAACCCCATGATAAGAGGAACAGGGGCCCCTTCAAGATCCAACGCAGCCACTTTAAGGTCAGACGCACACAGAGGTGTTTGTGAAGGGGTGTGAAAAGGTAGACAAAACAGGCTGAGGAGGACTGAGAACACACAATAAGATGTTGGAAAATAAAGTAGATTGCAGATGGAGCCAGTGAGATGGCTCAGTGGGTAACGACGTGCTACCGGGTTCCATCCCCAGGATTCTCACGGCTACAGGAAGAACTGACTACAAAGTCGTCCTTGACCACAGATACACTAGGCATGCACCCTGCACAATCTCCCACTGGAGAGACTGCAATAGGCAACACGAGAGTCAAGCAGGTGGGCACACCTCCACCCTTGGTGCCTCTCCCAGTAACAGTGAACACACACAGCTTATGCTGAAAACCCCAGGTGGCTCCCGCTGGCTTTCCAGCTTGGGGTGGGTATGAGAGAGTGACCAACACATATGGCCCTAGAAAACAGGTGGAACTGAATTTTAAACATTCAAACTAACTCAGTGTGAAATAAACTGCCACAACACCCCCCCCCACCTCCAAAAAAAGAAAGAAAATGCCAAGCATGGTGGTGCACACCTTTAATTCCAGCACTCAAGAGGCAGAGGCAGGCGGATCTCTCTGAGTTCCAGGCCAGTCTGAACTATACAGTGAGTTTCAGCCAAACAGGGCTGTGTAGTGAGACTATCTTAAAACAACACCCTGCTTCAAGCTTCTTCCCAAGCAACGCCCTGATTTCTCCTCTTTCTCTAACTGGTGTGTGTTCTAACAGCCTCCCTTAAATTATTCATCTCACTTGACCCGGATACTGTGCTTCACCTAACGAAACAGAAGCAGGGAATGTGCTCTCTGGAAGCACCCTTCCCCTCCCAGAAGAGAAGAAGGAAATACAAAGAGGAGAGCCCCACGAGGCTCAGGAGGAAGGGCAGGCTGCTCGGAGGACCGGACAGACATCTACGGGATGATGAGAGAACTACGGACAAGTACCACGTGGACAGAACGAGGGAGAAAGGACGGGGGGCTTACTTTTCCCCTTTATCACTTTCTGAGCTCGAAATCTGACGAGGGCATCTAGAAACCAGATGCTCCGGGCCTGCCGGTCTCGACGCTCCTCATCTGACGGCAGAGACTTCAGCATTTCTATGACGAAGGAACAGTGGCTAAAACGAGGAGGGAAGAGCAGCACATGAGGGACAGACAGACAGACAGACAGGCTGTCAGGAGGCCGCCAGCACACGGTCCCCACCCTCCATACACTGAGCAAGGTGGTTAAGGAGACTAGCCCTAGCAGGTGCGCAGGGTTTGAGTGACAGACTCCGCCCCACTGCACAAGGTAGAACAATAGGGAGTAATTCCCAAGATCAACCCCAGAGCTCACATGTACACGCACCCCTACACAAACACCATCGCACACAATCACACACATAAAATCTAAAGTAAAGCTAAGAAGAGCAGGGCTGGAGAGATGGCTCAGCAGTTGGGAGCACCTGCTGCTCTCGCAGAGGACCCTGGTTTGTTTCCTAGCACCCCCACTGGGCCACTCACAACTGCCTGTAACTACAGATCTAGAGGACCAGTGACATCTTCCACTGGCACCCATGCCCATGCCATATAACACATACATAATCTTATAAAGAAAAAAAAGGAATAATTAGAAGACTCTGAACTAAGAAATAATCTAACCATCATCAAAAAGTTGTTTTAAGAGGGTTAATCTCTGTTATTGAAACTAAATACACAGTATTTAAAATGTGCACATTTCTGTCACAGAGAAGCTATCACTCTGGCTAGCACCCACACCAATGCCAGCCTCTGGGCATTGCCAGTGACACTCAGCGTCACCTCAACAGTAGCGTCCGGGCCCCATTACAGGACCCTGCCACCATCTCCAGCTGTAGGCTCTGCACACATAAGCCAGTCCTTCCCGCTGAATCCACCCACAGCTCCTGGAAGCCTGGTGTCAAAGCTTGCTCCTTCATTCCCTGGCTGAGCAGACCCCTCCCCACTGACTCTCGACCTTCTGAGTGGTCTCAGCACTCAGTGTTATGTCAGGTTGTTTCCCATCGTGACTCACAGACGCCCCGTCTGCCCACCAATACCTGTTCTCTTCAACCATCTTCAGTATGTCTTCTGATGTGACCTTTCTGAAGGCTTCAGATGGGCTCTCGAGAGCATCATACTCAGCCGGGGACAGAACTGGTTGCAGGTCAAGGACATGACTGACCACAATGGAAAACCACTGAGCTAGGCCATCTCACAGGGCCTCATTTCCCAGGCAGGCAAGCTAGGACCACAGAGAAGGGACCCACAGAGGACGTAGGTGGAGCGCAGAGACTCGAATCTTAGACCCCAAGTCCAGGGGTCACTTCCTCCCTGGACCCTTCTCTTCATTACCAGAGCCTCTGTCAGCATTCTCCAAATTAGCCCGACCCACTGAGCAGGAGTTCTGTTCCAACCCTTCTTTCAGTAGGTCTGCTCTAGACTTTGACAGCAGCCAACTCCAAGGCTATATTCTGATGATTTGTGGAGAACGGCTCCCACAGAGCTAAGCTGTTGCCCCTCTGTCCTGTTACTGAGTGGTGGGTTTGATTCCCAGGAGTGGACCCCTCTGCTGATGAGAAAGCTGAACTGACCAATCTCTCGCTAACAGCACTGGGCCATGGGAAAAGGTCTGGATGTTGCGTTTATTAATGTCACAGGACCAGGACCACCCTTACACAGCCTGGCTCTGCCAATGTGCACAAACATCATAGCCTGCAAATCTGGCACCTTTCCAGCTGCAAGGATACTGTCTTCGAATCTGTACACGTCTTCAGGCGAGGGTGCATCAGCATGGCAGGGAGGGAGGTAGAGGGAGACATCCTGCAAGTCATCCTGCATGGCATCGCTGACCAGAGCTGTTAATGGAGGACAATTAGTGTGAGTGGCATCCCGCCTGGCTGCAGGCTCTGCCTGGCTGCAGGCTCTGCAACACTCCACGAACCCCATACAGTGGAGAATACACAGTCCAAAACTCAAATCTGACACCTGCCAAGATCTGAACTGCCCGTCAGGCTGATGCTCCAGGAGTCCCAGCCGTGCAGAAGGTGGATACAGTGCGTTTGCCCTCAAGTAACTCAGAGTAGAGTTAAGAGACTCTGATAATAAATAATCACTACACAACACCAGAGAGGCTATGGCCGTGCCCCAAGGGCAGGGCTTACACACGTTCCTTCCCATGCCTGTCTCCTCCCCTTGACTGCAGACAGGACAGTGTCACCACCTGCATCTGTGAGGTGAGTGACAGATGTCGTCTTTGCGGGCACACTCTTTACCCCGAGCTCCTGCTGCTTACCATTCACACCCTTTGTATCAATGATGTTCTCTGCAGCTTTAGTTACTGTGAGATTCAAAGATTCGCTGCCAACTTTGTTCATTCTCCTGGAGTTCAGGGACCGCTTCTGCTTGGTGCTTCCAAAGGCTTCAATGCAAGAATCCAACTGTGTAAGAAACAAACTCAATCACTAAGGACAGGCTGGGCAGCACGGCTGTTCCCAGGTATGTAAGCACAAGCAAGCTCCCTGAGTCAGGATTACCTCACCTGTCAACAGGCCGAGTCCTTTCTCAGACCTGTCTACCTCGAAGAACTGCTCCACATCAGGACTGAGGTTTGCTGAACTGACTCCCACTTACAAATCTATAGTTAGCTTTCCATCAGTACAAAAGGACAACCTGACTGGAATCGGGGTGGGTAAGTCTGTGGCACAGAGCCTACCAATCTGCTGCCATCTGCCCCAGTAACAGACATAGCCAATAAACAACTCACTCTCCCCGAACCACAGGGTCGTCTTCTCTCTGTGGTGGTCCAGGCAACACCGAAAGCTCAGGCCGCCACCCCAGGCGACATGACCTCACTAAGAACTTCCTTTGTTTATGTGAGTCTCCAGTACAACCATTTTCTACATAGTGGACCAAAACCTCAAAAGCTTTCTGCTACACCAGCATCCCAGAGACCAGGGTGCAAATGCCGACATCAGCGTGTCACCTGGCCAAGGCTGCAGCTGACCTGCTCCCTGGGAGACCGGAAAGCCTCTGTGGGTAGCAAGCAGGCAGAGAACCTTAACTGTCACTCACCTTTTCCCTGAAAGTCTTGGTCTGATTCTCCTGAGGAGGCTCATACTCAACAGCATCTTCTATAGAAACACAGAACAGGAAGAAAGCGTACTGTGAGGCTCACAACATTGAGTATTTATTTGACTATTTTTTTAATGGGCTCTCACTATGATGCCCAAGATGGTCTTAAACTTGTGAGTTCAAATGATACCCTGGTCTCGATCCCACAAGCAGGGGGAATGCAAGCATCAGCCACTGTGCTCAGCTCTGCAAGGCCTTAAAAATATTAATAGCGTTTAGCATTTATTTGGCATTAATCTAAGAAAACCAGACTTCCTTATTCCGAGATTTCCCTAACATGAATGTACACTGTGACTACTGACTGCATACCTCAATACACAATTAGGAGAACCCGAGAATGGGTGTCCCCTGCTTCAACCCCTTAGTCAGAAACAAGGAAAAAAGAGGCCTGCAGACAGTCACTGGCCTGGGCATTTTCCCAGGCCAAGCCAGAGGGAACAGAAACCAAGTCCTTGGCTCTTCCCATAAGATTTGCTTTTCTGGTCAACTGTAAACATAATGCAGATTTTCACATGACACTCTCCAGCTTCCCACAGAGTACTCAAGTAGTGGGTGGGATAAGCCGGTGGGTAAGAACACAAGCTCTGCAATGGCCCTGCCTGAGTTAGCTCAGCAGCAGGTCACCTGACTCAGCCAAGTTCCAAGGCTGGTGACAAG
This sequence comes from Onychomys torridus, assembly GCF_903995425.1. Taxonomy (NCBI): domain Eukaryota; kingdom Metazoa; phylum Chordata; class Mammalia; order Rodentia; family Cricetidae; genus Onychomys; species Onychomys torridus. The sequence goes on along the minus strand of NC_050444.1, from coordinate 65,736,713 downwards.
GGAATAACAGCGCATAGGGAGGAATTCTGTGGTGCTTATGAGAGGTATGCACAACAGGAACGAACACATAGCAAGGACCCACAACTGAAGCTGTGCATGTGCTGGCCAGAACAAGCCTGCTCAGAGCCAACAGACACAATGTCTCAAACAGGTAGGTCAGGACAGCAGAGCTTCTGCTCTGACCTCCATACGTGTGCTGTGGCATGTCAATACCTGTACTCACACACATGAAGAATTAAGAAAAGTCTGTAACGAAGAATGTAACTACGAGACACCTCCCTTGACATTCTGTACTGATGACGACTCGCCCTGCCTTAAAGGCTGGTTTCTGGGACAACCATCTGTAAATGCTGAAGAGACGGGGTCTTACTTGCCATACACAGTCCTTAGCTTAGTACTTGAAGCATAGTATGGAATCAAGAAGTGATACATTTAAAAAATATATATCTAGGGGGCTGGAGAGATGGCTCAGTGGTTAAGAGCACTGGCCACTCTTCCAGAGGTCCTGAGTTCAATTCCCAGCACCCACAGGGCAGCTCACAACTGTCTGTAACTCCAGTTCCAGGGGATCTGACACCCTCACACAGACATATATTCAGGCAAAACACCAATGCACACTAGATAAATAAATATTTTTTAAATATTTAACTATATATATAAAACTTTTCAAATTAAAAAAAAAAAAAAAAACACGTGGCAAGAAGGCACCCTATTATGCTGAGGATAAGCTGTGTTTGCCGGGTAGACACCAAAGTTCACACCCCTTCACCAGATTAGCCTGCGTGGTGACACACACCTGAGTCCAGCACTCAGGAACTGACAGCAGGAGGACCAGAAGTTCAAGGCCATCCTCAGCTACCCAGCAAATTCAAGCCTAGCCTGGGCTACATGAGACCTTGTCTCAAAAGGGTGTATGTGGGAAGCCATTTAGAAAAAATTACAAATGCCTTTCAGAAAACAAAAATGAACTAATTCAACAAACCCAAACTATGTAGCTTTTCAGTGAGTCTTCATTTCTGAAACCTACCAGCAAAGAGTGGCTGCATGTTGAACAACTCAGCATCATATACTTCCATCTGGCCAGAGGTCTTATTAAGAATTCCCACAAAGTGTCTGAGTGAGAAAGGAATAATTCAACGGTAGGTTATTCAAAAGGTTATTGTTTACACAATCCTCTTTTTTCCGGTTTACAAATTCCTAGCTTCTTTCTGCCAGAGAAAGGCATCTACTTGTTCACATGTAACAACAATCCTTGCATGGAGGGGGAACAGGAGGTGAGGAGAGGGGAGGGGACCAAATGGTTGTGGATTGAAAGAGCCACCAGACTTCTGATAACCGGTCACATTTAGAGCCACTGCTGTTAATGGAAACACTTCTGAGGTCATAAGAATCTAGAATCAGATAGAATTTAGGCACACATGAATTTTATGGAGACAGGTAAAACCTTGTTCCTTCTGGGGAGAAGATCAAACTGAAGCAGGGCATCTTTTTGAGGGGGATGCAGTGTTAAGATTTAGCATACTACGTTACTCTGCCTTCAGGCTGGAGCCTAGCAGGGACTCTGAAAGGCCTTCACTGTTGGCCATCATGAGATCCCATCTGCACTGTGTCAGCCTGTGAATTAAAGACTCTTAAGCTGGATGATGCTGTTACACAGAGGACACCAGAGGTGTGCAAAGGGCAAAGTTGCCGAAGTCCTTCACTTCACCAGTGACATAGCTGGGTTCCTTTGTTCCAACCCAGAGGCCTTGAAGATACCAAATCCTCTTGTGCCAAGGCAAGCTTGAGGCAAGCTTTGACCTACTGATCATACATTCTAAATCAGCAGACACAGCTGTCTTTTGGGATAGCCAGTCACAAATAATGTCATAACAAATGAGGTCTTTAGGAACTTGCCAAACACAAGCCATCTTTTCCTTTCTACGGGCATCTACACCAAGTGTAAGGAACTTGTGAGTCTAGAAACACAAGGTCTTAGTAAACCTGCAGGTCCCCCCAGTTCCCCAAGTTAAGACTGAAGATGGTGGTGTCACTGTCACCACTGAAACCCTCTTAGCATCTCTGTCACTGCCCAGCTGTCCATTACCTGCAAAGAGTGTTGCATTTGAGGGCACCAGTCCCAAAATTGTTCCCAACATAGGAGAGCCTGTCTGTTTCAGCTGCCTGAAAAACAGGGAGTGTTCCATTTACAATCAGCATTGAAGGGTACTGAGCATGGTCTCTTTTTGACATGTGCAGAAACCTTAGAATCCAGGACCAAAACGTACCAGCCTGAGATAGCCCCTAGGAGGTGATCTGGCCCCATCACATCTACAGGAATCTAGGGTGTCGCTGGGGTAAAGGCAAGAAAACTTTAGAGAGGGGATTCCAAATACCACACGGAAGCTTCGACGTGACAGGTGAAGTTCTTGGGGGAAGACACCCTGACACCCTGGAATGCATGAAATTGAAAAGCTTCTTCTCAGCAAAGCAAATCCTACCCAGAGTACAGAGAACAGAGATGGGGCTAAAACCCCGCCAAGGACAAGAATATTCATCCAACAAGGGATTACTATTTAGAATATACAAAGAACTGTAAAAATTAAATATAAAAACCACCCTCAAATAATCTAGTCAATAAGTGGGCTGATGAGCCACACAGAGAGTTCTCAAAGGAACTGATGCCAACCGCTCAAAACATTTGAGAAGTGCTCGAGACCCTTAACCATCGGAGAGATACAGATGAAAACCGCTGGAAGGTCTGCTGAGCTGGCTCCGGGGAGAGAGCTTGTGTGGGTTAGAGGATGGATGACCTGAGTTACAGCCCCAGAATCCACATGGTTAAAAGAGTAGATCCAGTTCCCTAAGTTGTCCTCTGACTTCCACATGCATACATGTTCACACTCACACTCACACACACACACTTTCTCCAACAAAATAAACTTTAAAAATACAAAAACAAAAAACCTGCCTTGAGGGCTGGCAAGATGGCTCAGTGAGTAAAACTGGTTACTACTAAATCTGATGACCTAAGTTCCACCCCAGGGCCCACATGTTAAAAAGACTCCTCCAAGTTGTCCTCTGACCTCCAAATGTGCCTCACAGCATATGTGCACTCATTCCTCTCTCCCCAAAGTCACACAAATAAGAAAAGTTTTTAAAAAATGCTTAGAGCCGGACGGTGGTGGCACACACCTTTAATCCCAGCACTCGGGAGGCAGAAGCAGGTAGATCTCTGTGAGTTCGAGGCCAGCCTGGTCCACAGAGCGAGTCCCAGAACAGCTAGGGCTACACAGAGAAACCCTGTCTTGAACACCGCGCCCCCCAAAAAAAACTGCTTAGTGATTCCATCATACCCCAATCAGAATGGCCATCCAAAGAACACAACAACAAACACTGGCGAGGATGTGGGGAAAGGAACCCTTAGTCACTGCTGCCGGAAGTGTACGCTAAGTTGCTGCCACAATAAAAGTCAATGTGGACGGTCCTCGGAAACTAAAAAGCAACGCCCCTAGGAGGCAGCTGCACCACTCTCAGGCATCCACCCAAAGGACTCTTCTGCAGTCACACTCCGTATGGATATGTCTACAACCATGTTTATTGCTACACTACTCACAACAGCCAGGAAATGGAACCACAGATGCCCATCAACAGGAAAACAGAAAAAGACAATGTGGTACATGTGCACAATGGAATTTTTTTCAATCATAAAGAAAAATAAAACCACAATATTGATGGGAAAAATGAATAATTATTAAATTAAGTTAAATAAATCAGACTTAGAAAAACAAATACTGTTCTCTCTTACATGTAGAATCTAGATTTAAGTGTGTGTGTGTGTGTGTGTGTGTGTGTGTGTGTGTGTGTACACACACATGGACACATTCACGACATGAGAGTAGAAAGGAACCATGAGAAAGAGTAGCAAAAGAAGGGGAACGAGAGGGTAATATAACACGTATGTAATGAGATAGTCACGTGCTTGCATATATGCATGCCTTAGTTATGCAGTGCTGGTGGAGGCCAGAAGAGGGTGTTGGATCCCGTAGAACTAGAGTTACAGACAGTTGTTGCCTCTACGTGGGTGCAGGCCCTTCGGAAAAGCAGGAAGTGCTCTTAACCATTGAGCCATCTCTCCAGCCCAGTAGGTACGTCATGAAAGGGAGAATTATTTAGGAGGAAGGCAGGGGACCAGTGGGAGGGAAATGGGATATGGGGGGAAGCAGAAGGCAGTGAGAATACAGATACAATTTTATTTTAATTTATTTTTATTTTATGAGCATTAGTGTTTTGCCTGCATGCGTGTCTGTGTGAGGATGTCAGGTCCCCAGGAACTGGAGTTACAGACAGTTGTGAGCTGCCATGTGGGTGCTGGGAATTGAACCTGGGTCCTCTGGAAGAACAGTCAGTACTCTTAACCACTGAGCCATCTCTCTAGCCCCCAGATAAAAATTTTTAAAATGAGAGAGAAAAATATAAAAGCAAGCCGCACCACAGAACCGGACAGGGAAGTCTTGGTCTTCCGGCACTTGTGGGTACAATGGTTCTGTGAGTAATTGTCTTGGCCCAAGCCAAGCTTTGCCAACCTTTCCGACATCAGTTCTTCCTATGCCCCAGACACTGGGAATGGCTGGCTGATTTCCCAATCAGACAAGCTTTCCTTCTTTTCACTTTGGCTACCAAACTCCAGCTGTCCAACTGTCTCCCACTCTTGCAGAGCTCAACTCTGATGCACCCTTCCCAGGAAGGCATTCAGACAAGTGGAGACTTCTTTTCCTCCTGAGCTCCCCAGGCCCTAAACCCTGAGCTTTTTCTGCTGTACACCTGTACTACCTAGACAACTTGCATCTCTGGAAAGCAGACATTCTCAACCTTCGAACCTACTGGGTAGGGACCAGAAAAACTATTAAGCAGTGGAGCCAGGTGGTGGCACACACCTTTAATCCTAGCACTCAGGAGGCAGAGGCGGGCTGATCTCTTGAGTTCAAGGCCAGCTTGGGCTTTAGAGCGAGTTCCAGGACAGCCAAGGTTACACAGAGAGCCCATGAAACAACCCCCCCTCCAAAAAAAAAGCATCCTGTAATGCACTCACCCACCCATAACGAAGTAACACCCAGTTCAAAACATCAATAGTGCTGAAGCTGGGAGCTGGAGAAAAGGCTGTGGAGTTGACAGCGCTCCTGGCTCCTCTCCCAGAGGACTGCATTTGACTCCCAGCACCCAATGCCACCTTCTGTCCTCCACCAGCTACACACACACACACACACACACACACACACACACACATACATGGTACACAGACACAATGAAAAACACCCATACACATAACAGTGCTGACGCTGAGTCTTGAAGATTTAGGCGCTTCTTTAGCTTGCTACATTCGGACACAGTGAATATTCAGTAAGTTCATGCTAGAAAAACAAATACATGAAGCCAGGAGTGGTGGTGCACACCTTTAATCCCAGCACCTGGGAGGCAGAGACAGCCAGATTTCAGAGACAGAGGCTAGCCAGTGACGTCTACACAGTGAGTTCCAGTATAGTCAGAGCTACACGGGAAAATCCTGTGTCGAAAGGCAAAACCCAAATACGTGAAAAGTCATCGTTTCACCCAAAATCTTGCACATCAGTGCAGCCACAGTTCCATTTGCTACTCCTCCTTTTCTCCCCTCAGGACCTCTCAGATCTGCCCACAAGAAGGGCTTTCTGAGGCCTGCAGAGCCCTGGAGAGCCCAGACAACCTGTACCTGCAGCACTTACCAGGATCCGCTGATTCTTCAGCCTGGGGTTTACCAAGTCGGTGCTGTTGTACAAGGTGAAGCGCATGTTGCCTGGATTCTGCAGCTTCCCATTGGAGAACTGGACTGTAAGTGTAACCCAAGAATAAGATGAGCAGGACCAGCAGGGTGTAGTGGGGAGCAACTGCATTGTGGTTGGGGACCCGTGGCGATGGCAAGGGAGCTCAGGTCCGACTTTTAGGGGGACTGAAGAAAGTCCTGGTCCAGTACTAAAGAGGGAGATGGGGGTGTAGCCTCTGGGCAGAGGTTATGACAAGAGAAAATTACCGCGGGAATGTCATTAACCGGCAAAAGAGAGCAGGAACTCTGCTCCGTGGAGGGGGGAAGGGGCGAGCGAATGAGAGACCTGGTGAGATGGCCAGGTCCTGGGCACTGCCCTGAGAAGTGTCCCCGCGTAGCTGTGAAGTCATGACAGAGGAATGGGAGGATGGCTGGGGCTCTCTCCCAGCTCCAGGCAGTGGGCAAGGGGGCTAGGCGGTGCCCAGACAGAAGGGGATAGGGCTAGGCGGAAGTCCGCTCCGGTCCCGCAGTCTTTACCCAGCACAGCTTTCTGCCTGTCGTCAGGCTCCCCACAGTACAGCCACCTTGCACTCTGTTGCACCTCTGTCTCCATGTCTTCAGTCTGTCCGTCCAGCATGGCAGACGCCGGCGTAGCCATGAACTCGCCTGCTCACACGCGGACGCACACACCGGAAGTGACACTGGCACCGCCCAGAGTACGCAGCCGCGAGATCACGCCCCCTCGCGTGGTGGGGCTTCGTCCCGGACCAATCTTGGCTCCTTCCGCGCTGGCCACGCCCCCTGGTAGGAGGGCCTCTGCGAGATGCGGTACCTGATTGGGACACTGCCAGTATCACAGCTGGCCAAACGCAGGAACGCAGCATCTTCAGCCTAGGTTTTGCATGGAGCTACCTCCAACTTAGCATCATCTAGGTAGAGGACTGTCTTTCCTCTCACCCACGAAAATACCTTCCCAAGACCGGAAGAGGCCAGGTTGAAACTTAGAATCCTCAGAAGTCCTAAAGCACCAAGCAGATGCGGTAGTGGGACAGCGGCTGCTCCATAGAGCTTCCCATCCACACGCTTGGAGAGCAAGCTCTATCCATCTCCCACCATGATACCTCCTCTGGCGGAGGCATTAATGCTCTGTGTCCCAACCAACTCCAGAAGGATAGGCCATAGGGAGAGTCACGGAGAACTCAGGTCATTTTGAGGAAAGCTTCTGACGTGGAGTAGGAGGAAGAGTCTCGGGTAATGGACAGATTCAACAACTCTTTCCTCATCCTCGTGGGGAGCTGTCATAGCAAGAGAAGCATAGACCTAGGCCAGAGCCCCTTTGCCCAATACAGGTCAAGGCTGATGCATCTTTGTTCTCCAAAATACTGTCTTTTGAGAACCTCATGCCCACTTCAACACCCAGACAATTACAGTGACCCTAATGCTTTCATGAGCCTTTGCCTCGCTTTCCTAATTACTCCATTATAGAAATGGCAACATACAAAAACATTGTGAGCCCAGCGGCGGTGGTGCACACCTTTAATCCCAGCACTCCAGAGGAAGAGGCAAGCAGATCTCTGAGTTCGAGACCAGCCTGGTCTACAGAAGAGTTCCACGACAGTCAGGGCGACACAGAGAAACCCCATCTTGAAGAAAAAACAAAAACAAAACTGCAAGTACATTACAAAGAACTTCTCCCCTGAAAATTCAAATTGTCAATCTGATAAGCCACTCACCACTGAAGACTAGACTTCCCTATGGACAAAGGACTTGTATCGTTTGAGTGTATGTAGACTGTCCTCCAAATACCTATGTATTAAAGACTTGTTCCCTGTGGCCGGAAACATGACTCAACGGTCAAGAGCACTTGCTGTTCTTAAAGACTACTCAGGTTCAGTTCCCAACAACCATGTCCCGCGCAGCTACCGGGAACTCGGGTTCCAGGGAATCCTACGCCCTCTTCTGGCCTCCTTGCCGCCTGAACACATGTGATCTGCACAAGCACATTCATACACACAAAATAAATACATCTTTTAAAAAATCCTTTAAAAGCTGTGCAACAACAGGGGCTGAAGAGATGGCTCAGAGGTTAGGGCAATGGCTGCTCTTCCAAAGGACGGAGGTTCAATGCCCAGCAGCCACATAGCAGCTCACAACTGTCTGTAACTCCAATTCCAGGGGATCTGGCATCCTCACACGGTATGCATGTAGGCAAAACCTCAATGCACATAATAAATAAACAAATCTTAAAAAAAAAAAAAAAAAAAAAAAAAGCTGTCCAACCCCCCATGAAACTGTTGGAGATGGTGGAAGCTTTAAGACTTGGGATGAGTCTCTTCAAGACACGGAAGGACATGGGCTCAAAGAGGATAGTGGAAGCCTTCCTCCTCTTTCCTACCTACCAGATGAACAGCTTTGCTTTTGTGATATACTGCTCACCCCAGGCTCTAAGCTATGGGACCAATCAGTCATTGAAAATGTCCAAACCTATGAACCAAAAGAAAATAAATTGTTCCCTTTTATGAGTTGTTTGTCTTCATTTTGTTGTGTTGTCTTAGACAACACTGCCTGCCTGCCTGAGTGCTTGCGTGCGTGCGTGCGTGTGTGATCCTGGCTGGCCTGGAACTCACTCTGTAAACCAGACTGGCCTCAAATTCACAGAGATCTGCCCCCTCCCCCAGCTTTGTCTAATCTATTTTGTTATAGTAACAGAAAAGACTGAATGAAGCAGGGCCTCTCCTTAAGCAATTTCAATACAGCTGCCGGAATAAGAAAATTAACATTGCCACAACTACATAATCCTCCTTATTCAAATTCACTACTGTCTCGATGCTTCTTCACAGCTAAACAATCCTATCAAAAATCCTGTTGCAGCCTGGTGCTATGCCTTACACTTGTGATCCCAGAATTTGAGAGGCTAAGCTAGGAAGACTGTTGTGAAGTAGAGGGCAGCTTGGGCTCAAGTAAGAACTGCCACACACACACACACACACACACACACACACACACACATACACACACACATACACACATACACACACACACATACACACATACATACACACACACATACACACACACATACACACACACATACACACACATACACACACACATACACACATACACACATACACACACACATACACACACACATACACACACATACACACACACACATACACATATACACACATACATACACACATACACACACACATACATACACACACACACATACACACACACACATACACACACACACACATACACACAGCTTTGCTTTTAGCTGCCACAGCTCTTTGACTGGAAGGTTACTTTCTTTGCCCCTACTCAATTGTTCTCAGTTGATTGTTTCCAGAAAGGAAAACGAATAAGATGAAAAGGACTTCCTTGTCTAATTATTCATCTGCTGCTTCTGTCAACCATTTTTATCCGAAGTTTCTTTGAAGTTAATAACTAATTTTGGAGCTAATTAGAAACACATTTCATTTTTAAATTATTTATTTATCTGGTTCCCAAAAAGGAATGTGTGTAGAGCAAAACTGCTCATTTGGTGGACAAGTATGAAATGGAGGAGGGGCTGAGGTTCCCCTCTTCCCTTTAGGCTCAGGATGCTTTCAAACTCCACCGACAGTGTACCTGAGGGTGACCACACACTCCTCACCCTCCTGCCAAGTGCTGGCATTACATGCACCATCACACCCAGCCAGCGAATTTCTCTCTCTGCTTTTATTTCTGCACCTCCAGCTCCTGGGAGGTCCTATAAAAATGGAGACTTTCAAGAAATGTTGCTTGAGAAAGCGGGCACAATAGCTCCATGGACAAAGGCTTTTGCCATCAAGCTTGACGGTCTTCATAGGACACCCCCCCCCCCCGTGGGTAGGACCCACCTGGTGGGAAGAGAGCTTACACAGTAGCATACACTTGCACACGATCACAATAAATGAATATGTAAATAGATGTGAAACAAATTAGTATTGAATGAATGAGTGAAAGGGTAGGTAATAGGTCACTAATCCTTGGAGCCTAGAACATTCTTAAAACCAGTTAGCATAGGGTTTATATATAACAGATACTATGTAAATGTTCGCTGGTTAAAAGCAAATGAACAGATATATCAAGGTTAAAAGGTGCCAAGAAGCTGGGTGGTGGTGGCGGCGGCGGCAGCGCCGCCACACGCCTTTAATCCCAGCACTCCGGAGGCAGAGCAAGGTTCGAGGCCAGCCTGATCTTCAGAGAGACATCCAGGACAGACACCAAAACTACACAAAGAAACCCTGTCTCGAAGAATCAAAAAACCAAAAACCAAAAACCAACCAAACAGCCAAACAAAGGAGGTGCCAAGGAAGACCTCAGTATAAGCAATCAAGTACAGTTCTGGAGGTAAGAGTCTTGACCCTCTATAGGATAGGGACACTGTGGCCTTGCTACTCAAAGTGCCATGTTCTGTGGAAACAACATGATTACCCGGGCCCATCAGATCTTCTGACTGGAAATCAGCAGGTAATGAGGGTACAGTGGGAAGCTCTGTCACACCAAAGTGACCCCCTTTTAAGGAACCTCTTTGCCAGTAGGACATGGTCACTGAGAGCCCTTTGCATTGGCTGCTGGGTTACTGGTGGGAAAGTGATGATTTTACCTCAGGCAAGACTTCAAAAGATTGACATTCTGTCCAGGAAAGGAAGTTTTACAGATGGGGAGCTGGGTCAGAATTGTGGTGTACCTCAGTGTTGTTCAACTAGTTAACAGTGACTCAAAATGTACAGACAACATATACATATGCGAACATTAAATAATAACTGAAATGGGACAAGATGCTGGGAGCCTTGCAAAGCCAAAAATTCACAGTGGCCTCTTCTGGATTAAAAGTGTGGATTACTAAATGTATGCAAATTTTACCATAAGAATCTTTACTTCTTTAATTTAGTTGGAGATTCAGAGATATTTGGGAAACTCTTTTGGTGTGTTTTTAAGAAAAGGAAAACTTGAATGGGGGGGCTGCAAATTTCTCCTTTTTCAGGGCAATATCTCCATCTGCTGGTGTTTCGGGATACCGCTATGTCGCTAATGGGAAGAAATGCAAGGGAGATCCTGGTTTGGGTGGTTTACCCAGCACTCCAAAACGCTGCCCCTCCCCCATCTTATTTCTCTCCTCCCTTTCTTGCACCTCTGCCTCTCTTTGTCTTCCGTGCTCTTCCTCTGTGACACCCCGCTTCTGAACCCTCCTCCATCCTTCCCTTTTCTTCTGTATCTCTTGACGCAGGCTGCTCGAATGCCTATCGGCGGCTCTCGGCTCTGGGAGGCCAACTTCATAGTGGGCAGGCTTTGTGTGTTTCCTTTGCACAGAGCTAACCGTACTGCAGCTTCAACCTATACCTGTAATCCGGGTTCTGACCTCCAGGACCATGGAGAGACCAACTGGAGCCTTGCAAAATCTCCCTCCTCCTCCTCCTCCTCCTCCTCCTCCTCCTCCTCCTCCTTTTCTTGGTCTTTCTCCTTTTCCATCTTCCATGCTTCCATTCACCTGCCTTAGCAACTCCTTCCAACCTCTCCACTGTTCCTCACACACCAGCACTTGTAGATCTTTTTTTATCCTGGTTACCTCTGTGAGCCACATGCCAATATACCTAGATCTGATGTCCCACAAGCATCTGGACCCATCCCTGGGCTGGGCAGTGCAGAACAGAGTCCATCCTTCACATGCCACTATGTGCATTGTTTATTTACTTGTTTGTTTATAGACAGGGTCTTGGTACATACCCCTGGCTGACTTAAAACGCACTGCAAAGACCAAGCTGGCCTCTAATTTGGGGTCATAGTACCTCTGCCTTCTAATATGTGGCTGATTGTGTTCATTTCTAAGTATCTCTACTTCTTGATTATCTTTGGGACAGCAGTAAGCCAAACAGTAACTTCTCTTCGATAGGTTCTTTCTTTAAGGCTGCCCTTACACGTACTAGGTAGCCCAGGTTAACTCAGAACTTGAGATCACCTTGTCTCTTCTGCGAATAATCAGGATTACAGGTATGTACCAACAAATTCAACTAACAACAACAACAACAACAAAGTGACTTTACTTCTCTTAAGTCACAGCATTCTTGCGATATTTTAAATTTATTTATTTAGGTGTTTTTTGGAGACAGGGTTTCTATGTATAGCCCTTGCTACCCTGGAACTCACTCTGAGCCATCTCTCCAGACCTTATTCTTTCTTTTTAAAAAATAATTTGAACAGAAAGAAAGGCCCCACACTGGGGAACAGTGCTGCTCCTAGAAGATGGATTTTTAGATAGAAATCTCAGTGCGTGGCAATGCTTATTAGGTATTGATCAGCACGGTCTACATAGAGAGCTCCAGGCCATCTAGGGCTACATAGTTAGACCCTGTCTTAAAAAAAAAAAAAAAAAAAAAAAAAATTCCAGCCCTGAGTGGGGAAGGACCCCCAAGGCTGAGGAGCTATTGGCAGTTGATTGGCTGCTGGGGGAGGGGAAAGGGGGGAGGGAGGGAGGAAGGGAGGGAGGATCACTTTCCTTTAGGATTATGGCCATTGGCAGGTTCTCCAAGCACAGTGGATGATCCCACGGCCCTGTGGTACTGGACTCAGTGGTTTAAATGAGAAAGAAAGCCGTTATAAAAGGAGGACATGTTAAGGGATAAGATGAGGGAGTCCTGGGGGAGCTGGGGAGGAGGTGAGTCATGGGTAGGCTTGAGATAAATTGTATACATGTATGAAATTTTCAAAAAAATAAATAAATACACATCAAAATTAAAAATACAAAAAAGAAATTGTACTGAATACAGTGGCTTATACCTGTTATCTCAGTGCTGTGGAGTGGGAGTGGAGGGTCAGAAGTTCAGGGCCAGTGGCTCTTGTAAATGCTTTCTCAAATCTTCTGTGACAGTCAACAGAAACTTGCCACAGTGGTTACACATCCAAACGCATGTGTGAACATTCAGGCTATTTCCAAAATGTTCACCATTATCTGCATTATCTCAGAGATCATTTTGCACAGAAAGCTTAGCAATTTTTTCTCCCCCACCCCTTTCATCCCTCCCGCCCTCCTTCTGCTCACCTCCCCCCCTTCTTTCTTTCTCTGAGACAGGATCTCCTGTTGCCCAGGCTGGGCCTTATCTCCTGTTGCCCAGGCTGGACCTTGTACTGATTCTCCTGCCTTTACTTTCAGACTGTTGGAATTACAGGTCAGCATTTTTTGTTTGTTTGTTTTTAAGATTTATTTATTTATTTATTATGTATACAGTGTTCTGTCTGCATGTATCCCTGCAGGCCAGAAGAGGGCACCAGATCTCATTACAGATGGTTGTTAGTCACCACATAGTTGCTGGGAATTGAACTCAGGACCTCTGGAAGAGCAGTCGGTGCTCTTAACCACTGAGCCATCTCTCCAGCCTCCCCAGTCTAGGGTTTTAATTAACAGTTGAAAATCAAATATTTTTGAAGATTCTTTTTTTAAAGGAACTTTTATGGCGGCGGTGATGGTGCACGCCTTTAATCCCAGCACTTGGGAGGCAGAGGCAGCACGTTTATCTTTGCACCATGTGCCCCACAGAAGCCAGAAGATGACGTCAGACCCTTTGGAACTGGAATTACTGACAGATGCAGGCTGCCATGTGGGTGCTGGGAATGGAATCCAGGTCTCTCCAGGCTTCTGCAGCAGATGCTATCCTGTTGTGGAGCTATCCTATTGGCTCTATATTCTGTCTTTTTGTTGTTGTTTTGAAACAGGGTCTCTTTATATAACCCTGCCTGTCCTGGGACTCACTATGTAGACCAGCCTGGCCTTGAACTCCAGAGATCAACCTAGTGCTGCCTTCTGAGTGCTGGAATTAAAGCTGTGCACCACCACACTTAGCTCACATTCTGCCTTTTAATATTGAGTCAGTCTCTGTTTTTTGTTTGTTTTAATGAGTCTGATAAATATCTGCTCTTTTAGTCTTTTCCTTTTTATTTTTCCCCCTTTTTTGGACAGGGCTGCAATATTGAATAAAAGTAACCTGATTAAAAATGATGGCACAAATATAAGAGTAATCACACAGCAGATTTCAATATTGAAGAACGAGGAACAACTGGGGAAAAACTCTAGAAGGTACAGAAAAAAATGTTTAGTTGTTTTTTTTTTTTTTTTTTTTTCAGATAGGGTCTTCGTGTTGCACAGGCTAATGGGCCATTTCTGGGCTCAAATGATTGTATTACCTGAGCCTCCTAAGTATCTGGGACTAAGGTACACCCCATAAACCTACACATTATTTAAGATGTATTCTATGTGTATATGTATGAGTGTTTTGTCTTCATGTACGTATGTGTGCAGTGTGCCTGCCTGATACCCTCCCAGGTCAGAAGAGGGCATCAGATCCCCTGGAACCAAAGTTATGGATGGCTGTGAGGCCCCGTGTGGGTCCTCTGCAACAGTCACAACTGTTCTTAACCACTATACCATGTCTCCAGGCCCAGTCCAGGTAATGTCGTGATACAAGTGAATTCTATCAACAGACATACCAAACTGCCTTCTATAGAGCTCTACCAATTTCTGCTCCCACTAGCAATGAGAGAGTGAAGTTATTTTGTGCACAAACTATGTTAGCATGATACAAACTATTTTTTTTCCAACCTGAATTGCAAACCGGTGATGTCATATTGTACTGTTTTTGAGGTTTTATTTTTATTTTCTATGAGTGGATGTTGTTGCCATCACGGATGTTTGTACACCACATGCATGTAGTGCTCACGGAGTTGAGGTGTTAGACCTCCTGGAACTGGAATCCCAGATGGTTGTGAGCTGCTGAATTGGTGCCGTGAATTGAATCCTGCTCCTCTCAGAAGGTGAGCAGCCTGTGCTCTTAGCAGCTGAGCCATCTCTCCAGCCCTAGATTGTGCTCTTAACAGCTGAGCCATCTCTCCAGCCCTAGATTGTGTTCTTTTGTATGAGATAGGAGATAGAAGGAGAATCTTTGGTACACCTGTGAGTTATCTGTATGCCCTTTCTGTGAGGTGTCTCTGTGTTGTTTTCTATGACATCCCCACCCCCTACCAGTGGAAGCATTGAACCCAGGGCCCCATCCAGCTAGGCAAGTGTTGTACCACTCTCAGTCCACGCCCAGCCTTTTTTGAAAATATCTTTTTTTTTTGAGATAGAGACTCACTACATACACCTGGCTGGCCTGGAATTCACTACGTAATCTAGGCTAGCCTGGAACACAGAGATCACTTGCCTCTGCCTCTGCCTCCAGAGAGCCAGGATTGAGGGTTTTCTACCACTGAGCTATACAAGTTCCACCCCCAGGCTCCCAGTGAAGGTTATTAGTTTTATTTATTTTGGGGGTGCTAGAGACAGACTCACATGCATGTTAGGCAACATTCTACTACTGGGTTAAAACCCCAGGTGGCCCTTGGGTTTTTGAGAGAAAAATCTCACTCTGTAGTCCAGGAAGGCCTCGGACTTCTGATTCACTTGCCCCTGCTTCCAGAGTGCCGTTAAAGGGGGTGTAAAACCACTCTACCAGGCTGGTTTTATTTTCTGTGTATATGGGTTCACTAGTGAAGAGGAAGGCATTATATGTATATACCAATATTTTAAAGCTCTTGTACACACATTTAGATTGTGTCTCTCTTCTTTCATCTGTGCTTTCCACATTTTTATTTTTTGGCTGAATGTGTTTTTAGAAAGAAATAGCTGGCAAGAAGAGAGTGTATAGTTTACATTTTGAGACCTTTCTTCAAAGAGAGCATTAATGATAGTCCCACCCCCCAAAAAAGGAAATGACCTGATTTACAAGGTTTTTTTAACCAATTGGATGATATGAAATATTATCTAGGTTACAGAATTACCTTAAGATCCACATATGCGAAATGCTTTGTCATTAGTGCCTGGCTTATTGTCACAATTCCATATTGTCCTAGTTAGTTTCTATTGTGGTCACTTGGGAGTAGGGAACCCGAATTGAAGAAGTGTCTACATCAGGTTAGACCGTGGGCAAGCCTGTCTAGCATGATCTAGATTGCTTGCTAACTGATTTAGTAGGACCCACCCGCTGTGGGCCTTACCATCCCTAAGCAGGCGGTACTGAGCTGCACAAGAAAGATAGCTGAGCCTAAGCCAGGAAGCAGCATTAGTCTATGGCTTCTGCTTGAGTTCCTTCCACGGCTTCCTGGAAAGACGGCGATCTAGGAATGTAAGCTAAATAAAGCCTTTCTCTCTCCTAAACTGCTTTTGGTTAGAACGTTTTATCAAAGTATCAGAAAAGCAATCTAGAATACATATCTTGGTTTTACTGCTCGATGGTGTACCTATATGAGAACTATAAAATGTCAAGAATTGTCCATATTTTATCAAGGCCTTAAAGAAAGAAACCCACAGGCCGACACTTTCAGGCGGGGACGTCGGAAGGGACTCGCTGGACATGGTACTGGACGGTTCTGAAGGTGCCTTTAGAAGCCTGTGCCGCCTCCTGCGGTCACCCTGCTCACAGCCCGGCGGCACTCGCCAGCCTGTCTTTGTCTCTAGCACGGAGCTGCAGGACAGTGATCTGAGAGGACAGCCACCCCTTCCCCACCCGGTCCTGCAGACCCTTGCGGCATTGCCAGGAGGGCTGGGCCCTTCAGTTTTAAGGTGGTGGCGACTGTAAACTTGGCCCTGGAGCCGTGATGGGCAAGCGTCGGACTTGGAGTTGGGACCGGCCCGTGGCTATGCCAGGACGTCCGGGCAACCAAGACGAGACCCGGGCGACGACCCGCCCAACTACCATTAGACAGGCAGCGTTTCTACTCATTGTGAAGCTTGCATTTGGGTTCCATTCGATTCAAACGGCTTCTTGGGATTTCGTTTTTCTCTTCTCCCAAATCTACAAGTTGGGAGCTACCTTCGGGGCGCTGCGCTGCGTGAGGGAGCCCCCGGTGAGGACCAGCTTCAGACGCCGGGTCACGGCCGGACCTAGGTGGGAAAGCTGTCAGCACCAGCCAATGGAGGGACACAGGCCTGGCAGTCTTCATTGCGATTGGCTCAACTAGACGGAAAACCCTTAGCTTTCCTATCCATGGTGGATTTTGATTGGCTGTGACCCAAAGTCGCTTTGCTACAGTTCCAACCCGCTGTTGCTTAGTGATAAATCCCGCCTTCGAAGGCCTTTGGGAACAAGTTTACATTGTGTAAAGCAAACCGTGATTGGTCGGAGCGCTCACGGATGCTTTGGTAGTAAACACAGCCCCGTTCTTGGGACCGCGGATTGGTCAGATTTTCAGGACGCCCCTCCTTGCCGTGGCACCGCCCTCCCTCCTGCTGATTGGCCATGGGCGGTTTATGAGGGCGGGGATATGCACACCTCACATCCGTTTACCGTTGGCCGCCGCCGGGTTCGCAAACAACCGCGCGAACGGGCAGAAGGAGCCCGGAGCGAGAGGCGGGGCGGGCCGGGAGGCGGGGCGGGCGGAAGTCACAGCCGGGGAAGCCAGTCTGGACCTTCCCGCCTCCTTCCACAGGGTCGGTCCGAGCGGAGGAGGGTCACCGCCTCCTCCTGCGCGGAGAAGGGGGGGCGGAGCCCGACTCAGGTGAGGCGACCCCACCAGCTAGAGTGGCCTTGGCTCGCGCGGCGCGCTCACGTGTAGGCGGTTGAGCACCGGGAGCGCGCCGAGGCTTGGGGAGCGCGCAGACACGTACCGGTGCCGCTGGTCCACCCTGTCTTGCTGCCGAGGGGTATTGTTACCCTTCTCCTCCGAGGGGCCAGGCGGGTGGGAGCCGGGTTCTTGTGCGCAGGCGTCCCCTGTGTCCCGACGCCCGGCTGTCTGTGCGGGGTGGGGCAGGGGCTGGTGCCCTGCAGATCTCTCGCTGGAGATGGAGCCTCCCGGGATGCTGTGGGAACGGGTTCCCGATCTGCATCCTGACGGCATGAGCCGAGGAGCGGCTGCCCTGCGGCCTGGAGGCGAGTGGCTCTCTTGCCCCTGTCCTGGCTCCTTCTGAACGACGAGGTTTCGTTTCATCGGAGCAAGGCCACAAGCGGTCTGCCTTCGGGAGCCAGCGGCCGACTACAGGGGTGGAGTCAGCGTTTGGGAATGCCCCAACTTGTTAGACAAAAGTGTTTAGCAGGCATTTATTGAATGCCCACTTCTTCCAGGCTTCGTGGCGAGGAGCTGTGGGATGCGGTGGTAAGAGACAGCCGTCCCATCTTCTCCCTCTGGGGACCGCCTGCTTTGCACATAAACAACAGTAGAAATAAGGCAGTGGGTGAAGGGGGGCTTGGAGGGTAGGGTTTTTGTTTTGTTTGTTTTTCTGAAGTGCCACTCACTATGATCAGTCTCTGCCCTAGCATAGTGGAGGATACTGTAGGAGCACATTTTGGTTATTTAATTTAGAGGAAATTTTTAGGTTAAAGACTCAGCGAGGTTAAAGACTCTGAGTCTAGTTAATTTAAATTAATAAAGCAAACTCGTCACTTTCAAGGTTTGAAACAAAAATATTTCCAAAATGTGTTCTTGTAATGTTGAGTTGAAAAAGGCGTTGAGAGAATGCTGTGCCTTAACCATTCGTGATTTGTCTTTGTATGAGATGTTGTGCTTTACATGATTTTAAAAGGTGGACCGGGCACTTCATTGTTTTACTAGATGTTTTTGTTCTCATTTGTCCAAAAGTCTTGTGGTTGGCAGTAAGCTAAAGTTGTGGCAAGGGGAGAGGACAGATGGGCAAAGGACAGAGTGGTAGAGAAAAGCCCCTAGGCTAAAGGAAGGCCTTCCACGGCTTGCTTTGGAAATCTCAGCAAGCTTGAGAAGACAGACAGACAGACGGACCTGGCCGCTGCTGCAGACTTGGTGACCTGCCAGGTAAGGTTAACAGATTGAGAACTACTCATTCTGGGCTCTTGGGTTTAGCTAAATGAACCAAGACTTTTTGAACAGTCCGTTTTCTGAAGATTTGCTTTTGGTTTTTTGTTTTCTCGCTACAAGTTGTGTGAAAGCAAAACTTTTTGTTTGTTGGGGGTGCTGGCCATTTTTATTCTGGGTAATTAATGTGTCTCCGGCAGAATTTTGCTGAATTGATGAGTTGTGGGAGTTTTGGAAAGGCGTTTTATAGATGGGCATTTTCCTCACTTTAGGGTCAGTGTGTTCAAAGGGACTGTTGGAGACTCTCCAGGTGGAAGGATTTAAAACATCGTTTGGACAGTGAAGTGCATGTGTTTTAGTATTTAACACTCTTAGCGTTAGTTATATTTGAGACTTAAAAACACCCCGTGTTCAGTGAGAGTTCACAGGGTGCTCTGCTGCTGACAGGATCTTGAGTCTGCCTCCAGTTTTCCTAAGAAAGGAAAAAAGAATCCAAAATACAGATTCCGTGTCAGCTTTCACCTCAACTTTTCGAACTGTAAATACGTTTTCCCTCTGTCTGTCTGGGCACATGGTTTTTCTCCTAGTGTCCCTCCTGTTTATTAACTAGGGGTGTCTGCTGGAGGCTGACTTCCTCCGTGTGCAGGTGAGATGGAATGTAACTATACACTGCATCTTTTGTCTGTCTGAGGTGAACTTCTTATGCTCAAGACCAGATGTTTCTGAGAAAACCCCTGCTCTTCTCAGTTTCCCGGGGGTGCCTTTGATTTTATTATCATTCTGTGTTTTCTAAAACGTTTTTAATATGGGAACTGGGGGGATGGCTCAGTGGTTAAGAGCACTACCTGCTCTTCCAGAGGACCAGTGTTTGATCTCGGCACCCACACGTCGGCTCAGATTTGTAACTGCAGTCCCAAGGGATCAGGTGCCCGTTTTGGGCCTCCTCATGCACGTGGTGCACAGACAGACTTGCAGGCAAAATACCATGCATATAAAATAAAAATAAGGAAATTCTTTCAAAGGCTTTTGTTACTGGCCTAAACAGATTAGAAAGTATGTTGGAGCACTGACTTGATTGTGACACAGAAGAGATGGTAGGTTCTTAATAGTCAAGCCTATTTTATCTGTAGATGCTTTTGCTTTTAATCTCCGAATACATTGGAATATTCCTAATACACCGGAATATGTTATGGTTCCAGTAGTTCCTCATTTCTTTTTTTTTAAAAAAAGATTTATTTATTTATTATGTATATAGTTTTCTGCAGGCCAGAAAAGGGCACCAGATCTCATTACAGATGGTTGTGAGCCACCATGTGGTTGCTGGGAATTGAACTCAGGACCTCTGGAAAAACAGTGCTCTTAACTGCTGAGCCATCTCTCCAGCCTGTTCCTCATTTCTAAAACTAGTTTTTTTTTTAAGTAATTTATTTATTTTTACTTTATGTGCATTGGTATTTTCCCTGCATGTATGTCTGTGTGAGGGTGTCAGATCCCCTGAAATTGGAGTTACAGACAGTTGTGAGCTGCCATTTGGGTGCTGGGAACTGAACCTGGGTCCTCTGGAAGAGCACCAATGCTCTTAACTGCTGAACCATCTATCTCTTCAGCCCTAAAACTAGTTTTATTATATTTTACTTTATTTGAAGATAAGATAGCATAAGTAAGCTTGTTATAGCTTAATTGATAATGTTTAGTCAGGTATGGTGGCTTACACCTTCAATTCCAGCACTCTGGACACTGGGCAGGAGACCCCCATCTCAAAAAACAAATAAAATAATCAACAGCTTTCTTTTCTTCTCTTCTTGTGTTACACAAAATAATGCAGTTTATAACCACTGACATTTTAGGATTAATAAAATGTGGGGCAATTAAAAGACCTGTCCTCAATTAGTTCATTGTAATTGTTATCAGTGAATTTTACAAATTTGCCTTTGTGCTCTTAGGAAGTTTTAATAATAAGTCTTAAGAAGAGCTTATTAGGAATGGAGTTCTTCCTTATGTAAATGGAAATTAAAAAACTGTTTGTTTTACAAACTTTAATGAATGATTAAATAGTGTGCTTTTTGGAAATTATACATGATAATCTGTTGCTTTTTTATACTCAATAAATGGGTTTACAAATACTTTATAGTCAACTTCTTAAATTGAAAATGATTAGAAATGAATTGCTTCCTGTTTTTCCCATATATGATATTGTTAACATGGTATAATTGATTTTTCAGTACATCTTAATTATTCAGTCATAATTTATAATCAACCATTACCTTTCTTTGAAACTGGTTTTAGTATCTACAGCAGTGAGGTGGGGGAAAGATGTCAAGGAAAACCAACCCTGCTCTTTCCTCCACCCAGAAAGGCTATACACACACACATACACACACACACACACACACACACCCAGACACATCTAGTACAACAACACACATTGTATTCTGTATTGAACAGATGGGCAGAGGCAGCTTAGCATGGTCAGGTACTGAACACTGTACACTAACTTTTATAAATGACTCAGACTGCTTTGAAAGTAAACTCAATAGTAGAAAGGAATACCTTTTTCTTCTCTATTTTTTCCTACTGTAAGGGACTATTACCAGAGCTTTAGGGCAAAAGTCCTCTAGGAATCCCAGTGAGCTAGTCTTAGCCACTGGCCCAACATGCCAATCAAAGACAGCATTGGTGCATGGTGGGAAAGCAGCTGTACCCAGTGTGAGCACATTGGGGAGGGCACACAGGTTCGGTAATCTCAGGTCTGTCTTGTATCGGCTGACAAGAACTTGAGATTTTGTAGCAAAGGGGAACGGGCTGAGACCTTAGGTTTGCAAAGCCTATAGAGCAGGTCATCTTGTTCGGGCCAGTGACCCCATTCCCATCTTGGGGTAATTTGCTCCCATCTGGGGCTGATCTCATAGGGAGATCTTTTTCTGCCAGGTTCACATTGATGGGGTTAGTTCCTCTTCCCTGTCCTAAAGATGGTTTTTCGTCTGTCATCTTATTCCTAGAATCCAAGGTAACCACAGAACAGAAGTTAGGACAGAAGTTAGAGAGGGACAGAATGGACTCGGGCCTGATTGGGCTGTTCCTCGGTACTACAGATTCAGTGTCCCCGATGCTTAGGCATTGCTTTCTTAAGAACCCACCCCCCAAGAAATAAAATCCCAGACCAATGTGGTGGCACACACCTTTAATCCCAGCACTTGGGAATTTGAGGCCAGTCTGGTCTACAGAGTGAGTTCCAGGACAGCCAAGGCTACACAGAGAAACCTGTCTCAAAAAACAAAATCCCTTCCTTTACTTCTTCTTTCCTTATTTTGAGACAAGATAGCTCTGGATAGCCTGAATTTGCTGTGTAGATCAGGTTGGTCTTAATCTTGTTGCCAGTCTCGGGCCTCTGTGCCTTGTAAGTACTAGAATTATAGATGGATGCTATAGTGCCCAGCAAGAAGCAATTCTCTGTTAGGAATAAAATGCAATGAAAGCTATTTGTGCATACATGTGCACCCTGTTGTACAGGTGTGGAGGTCAGACGGTAACTTTCAAGAATCTTCTCTCCCTCCACCTTTACGTGGGTTCCAGGAGTTGAACTCTGATTGTTCAGCTTGCACACCAGGTGCTTTTACCTGCAGATTCATCTTGCCTCCTCCCTTCCCCATTTTGAGGCAGGATCTCATGAAGCCCAGGTTGGCCTTATGTATTAGAGAATGACCTTAAACTTCTTATCATCCTGCCTCCGTCTGCTGTGTGCTGTGATTATAAGTGTTTGCCACTGCAGTTACTTTACTTTAATTGATTCTTTTTTAACCTTTATTTTTATCTGATGTGTGTGGTGTTTTTGCCTACTTGGTTGTCTGTGCACTGTATTAGAGCAGTGCCTGGGAGAGGGAGAAGTTGGATCCTCTGGGGTTGGAGTTACAGGTGATTGTGAGCCACCATGTGGGTGCTGGGAATCTAACCCAGGTCCTCTGGAAGAGCAGCCAGTGCTGGTGACCCCTGAGCCATCTCCCTACCCCTACTTCTTCTTAGTAGGAGTATTTTAGAATTATTTTTATTTTATACATGTGGCTGTTTTGCCTATACTTATGTCTATGCACCACATGTGTGGGAAGGCCAGAAGAAGGTATTAGGTTCCCTGGAATATTTGTTACAGACAATTTTGAGCCACCATGTGGGTGCTGGGAACCGCACCTTCCTTCTTATTTTTAAGGTAGCATACTTGTATCTGACTATACAAATTCATGCCAAGACCTGGCTTCATTGTCAGTGCTGTGAGAAATTGGAGATAACGTTTGTGTGTTCCACATCTCACCTGTTACTCACACTGCTTTCCACTTTGCAGAACACTCAGTGATGTGTGTCTCATTTCCTAACCACCTGTGACTGTTAGCACTCTACCATACAAATCGATGTTGTACAGCATTTTACCCTGAACAAGTTAAGCGCTAAAAAACATTAGGTGATACTAGGGAGATAGCTCAGTCTGTAGAGTGCTTGCCATTCAAGTGTTAGGACTGGGTTTGATCCCCAGAACTCATATTAAAAATGAAAGCTTGTATAGTAGCCCATGGCTATAACCCAGCACCGGGGAGGTGGAGACATTTGGGGGTCACTGGCTAGCCAGCCTAGCCTAATTCTAGCTCCAGGCCAAGTAAGAGACCCTGTCTCATAAAACAAGGTGACTGGCTCCTGAGGAATAAAACTCAAGGTTGACCTCTGGCCTCCACACACACATGAACTCACTGGAACATGCAAACACACACAGAGAGCATTAGCTGGGTGGGTTTATATACTAGGTGTATGTGTGCCTCCATGTGCTGCTGAGACCACTGGGCTGTATAACCCTACACAGCATGGCTCTGTGCTCTCCTCTCTCCTCATCTCTCTCTCTTTTTTTTTTCTCGAAGCTGAGGACCAAACCCAGGGCCTTGCACTTGCTAGGCAAGCGTTCTACCACTGAGCTAAATCCCCAACCCTCTCCTCATCTCTTGTGCAGCTCAGTACCTCAGTCAGGCAGCCACCCCCACCCTCATTCTAGGTTGCCCTCGCCCGTATCCAGGGAAGAAGAAGCAACTACCTTTGGTTTAAAGACAGACTGAGGGCTGAGGGCTTTCCTGTGTGGAGCTCTTTGTCACACAGGCTTTGGTCTTTAGTTGGCATATTTGGGGACATTTTCATGCTCTGTTTTGGCTGACTTTAGAGTTAGTTGTTGATGTCAGAAAGCTGATTATTGAGGAGTTAGGCTGATTGTCTCATTTAGATATAGCCAGGGTTCATCCAAAAGATTTGTCATTATATTAATAGCAGTCATATGGAGTTGCAGGGAACAGTCCCTGTTCTCAGCTGTTTTAGGAGAAGAAAACGTTTGAATTTGTGCTAGGATTATAACTAAGGAACTGATGACATTTCATTCAAACTCATTTACAAAGTTTCAGGTTGGTTTACCCAAGGATTCTGGAAAACAAGGCGGCAAAGTGATGAGAAAGGCTTTGACCTGAGCTGCCTTCTCAGCTGGACTCACTTTAGTTGGTGACAGGCTCTGTCTAGTTCCTGAGACACCCTGAGTACTGCTGGAGAGATGACGTCAGTGACGCTGGCAGCTGTGGTCCCCAGGTGCACCAGGTTGTAGCCTCCCCTGCTTCTGCTTTGCTGTCCAGGCAGTCCGAGCACGATGCCGCTGGGTCTGACTAGGAGCTGTGTAGACCTAGTGAACTGATTCCACCACTGGACCCCACCCACAGAAGGCGAGTGCTGACCCCAGGAAGATGATGTCCTCTCTGTTCTACACAGGCTCATGCCGGAGGGGTGACTCTCTCACACACTGATGGGAATATAATACTTGTAGTAGTAGTAGTAGTAGTAGTAGTAGTAGTAGTAGTAGTAATAATAATAATAATAATAATAATAATAATAATAAAAAAAAGACCTGTCTGCTCAAGTGGAGCTTCCTTGGTTTCTTCTCTGAAATTTGCTTTCATCTATACCTTCTCTGTAAAAATGGAGAAAGAAAGGTTCTTTAGTTCTTTCCTGACAGGATTTTTTTTTTTCTCAGCTCTACAGTAAATGTTGAGAATTCCTTAGAATCTTAAGATGCTTCCTATATACAATCTCACCTGGCAGGCAAGCAGGAAATCACCTGATATGGTGGTAGATAATGTTTGAGTATGGGTATGCTGTTCTTTATGAATCAGGTATGCTGTTGAAACACTTGTGAGTGTGCCACTATATAAATCAAATAGTTGTAAACGTATTACTAGCTGGCTTGTTCTCCTAAGATACAAGCAGGTGTTTTATTGGACTAAATAGAATATTATTTAGGAAGCCAATCTATAGAGAAAACAGCCCATTTTTGAGTATTCACATTAATGTATGGAGCAGCATTTTCTTCATTATACTTAGTTTTGACATTGCTGAAAATCTGTTTCTGTAGATAATAGGTGTACTGTACACCCATTGTGGGTCAGAGGCACCAAGTGATAGATGTTGTACTTCCATACCTATAGATCCAGAGTGAATCCTGTTTTAAAGTCTATTTAACAAACACGAGCCTTTCCCCCTTTATTTAGAGGTTTTAGGAGTAAAAATTTATCTTCACAGTATGAGCTCTCTTTTTTTCTGAGACAGGGTTTCTCTGTGTAGCTTTGGAGCCTGTCCTGGAACTCGCTCTATAGACCAGGCTGGCCTCGAACTCACAAAGATCTGCTTGCCTCTACCTCCCAAGTGCTGGGACTAAAGGTGTATGCCACCACTGCCCAGCTAAACTAAGGGAATTTTAAGAATATCTCTTTTATCCAAAAAGTTTTGGTCATATTATTGAGCCGGTATGTGGCTCATGCCTTGCTATGTAGGCCGGGCTGCTCTGAAACTCACTTTGTAGCCTATACTAGCATGAAATCCCTGCCTCTGCCTCCTGAGTGAAGGCGTGCGCCACCACCACCCGGCTTGTGTCTCATCTTCTGAGTGTTGAGATTACAGATGTGCTCCATTGTGCCTGGTTCCAAAAAGAGTCTTTTAATATTTATTTATTTATTTATTTATTTATTTATTTATTTATTTATTTATTTATGTTTATATTTATATTTCATATGGATGGGTGTTTTGCCTGCATGTATATCTGTGTACCATATATGTGCCTGGTTCCCAGGGAGGCCAGAATAGGATGTTGGATCTCTGGAACTGGAGTTATTGATGGTTGTTAGCTGCCTTGTGGGTGCTGGGAATCAAATTGGAGTCTTGTGGAAGAACAGCTAGTTATCGTAACTGCTGCGCCATCTCTGCAGCGCCCTCCCCCAAAAACTGCTTTAAAGATAGCTGTTACTTGGATTATTCTGGAAGATGTAATTTGAACCTCATCTTTGATTTCATAGCAAAGATCCAACATAAGCCAGGTGCTGTGGTTTGGGTGTGGCTTAAATGTGTTGTCTAGAGAGTCACGTGTTGGGAGCTTGGTCTCCAGAGGAGTGATGTGAAGATGCGGGCTCTCTGGCTTCCTGT
The DNA here is from genome assembly GCF_903995425.1 of Onychomys torridus. Lineage (NCBI taxonomy): Eukaryota > Metazoa > Chordata > Mammalia > Rodentia > Cricetidae > Onychomys > Onychomys torridus. Next base: position 65,710,627 of record NC_050444.1, on the reverse strand, counting down.
GGTTTCTTCCTCTTGCTTTCTTCTTACAGCTTGTGATGCCACCTGTCGTGAGGTGAGATGCTGGCAGAGCTTTTATCAGAGGTGTTTTTATATAGAGACTACGTATTTCAGTATAGTAATAGAAAAAACACAGAGGTAAAGGTTAGAGAAGAATCCATTGGCTCCTGAAACCAAGAAGCGCTGTATATTAGCTTTAGTCATAATTGGATCTTGGGGTCTTGATATCTTCAGGGTATCTTCTTTGAACATGCTTCCTCTTGCATTGGTCTTGGGTTGGTAAAAATGGCCACCTTCAATGATAGATTCAAATCTCCCTCACAGATTACATTCTCCTTTCTCCCTCACCTCACAGTGACCTGGGTACAAACAGTATCTCCTTGATAGCATCAATTAAAAGTTCATAGAGCAGACTCTAACTAGCGTGGCTTGGGTCATATAATTCTCTGAAACAATCTGGCTGATTACATACACAGAGAAAAAAGATTAGTTTTTGGATGCATCGTAAGTTTGAAGCCAGCTACATTAGACTGTCTCAAAAACAAAACATAAAAAGAATGGGGTAGAAAGCAGTTTCCTCCAAAGACATAGTAGACAGACAGACAGACAGACCAAAAGAGCCCTTTAGAGATACTATTTGAATGCTGATTTGTGAGGAAATGTTAACGGGTTTCCTCCCATTGGGACACACACCTCAGAACTTCATTCAGTTAGGTCCTACAGTTTGGGAGGGTGAGTAGGCTCAAGACGATCCTTGGGGTTTTGTTGTCAGTCAGCCAGTTGCTGAGGCTGGAGTCCTCTTGAAGTCAAGCTTACGTGTCCAGCTTCTCCACATTTGGTAGCTGGGTTCCAGGAGTAAGCCAGAAAGAAGATGCAAGAGCTACCTTTCTTTGTCGTTTGTTTTCGAGACAGGGTTTTCTGTGTAACAGCCCTGGCTGTCCTGCGACTCACTCTGTAGCCCAGGCTAGCCTTGAACTCATAGAGATCTGCTTGCCTTTGCCTCCCAAGTGCTGAAATTAAAGGCGTGCATCACCACCACCTAGCTAAGAGCCTTTTTATGGCCCACCTGCAAGTCACATAGTGTAACTTTCCCCATAGAGACTCTCCTGGCTTCGAGGGGTGGAAAGAGACCCTATTCTTGGGTAGGTGTTAAATGACACTGTAGGAAAGCATGTGGGATTAGAGATCTTAGTGTGGCCAGCCACTGTGACACAGAATCTGCTGCATGCATGGCCTTACTTCAGCTAACTAGTTCATGAAGAACATGAAATAGAAATTAAGCTACAAATGCCATTCTTGGGTTGACCTTATTTTGTCTCCATGATTCTGTTGCCTGGTTCCCTGGGAGAGGCTAATTCTCCCTCTCTTCAGTGCTCATTAATTGCCTGTGGTTCTTTGTCTAGGGGTGGGACTCTGAGAATCTCAGAGTGGTTCCACTTCCCACCCTTTGCTTTTAGACCTCAATCTTGAGGGATTGGAGTGATATGCTGGATTTGGTGTGAAAATTCCTGGATGATGTCTGAGACAGATCATAAACAGAATACAAGTGGGAGCCATTAGAGGATACTCAGTGTCAGGGAACAGTACCTAAGAACGGCTCTGTGTAAGCTCTGGCACACTTACTTTTGGAAGCGCTGGGACAGATGAAAGGGTCTCCATGTGAAGCACTGGCTGGCTTCAAGTCCACAGTTCCTGCTGTGCTGGGATTGCTGGCAAGCACCTCCATGCCCAGAGTGAGCCATTGACCTAAACCCCGACCCATCGGCACTTCAGCTAGGTCTTGAAGCTTTTTAAAGAGGCTGATGTAGAAGACAGCATTTGAGGTGGTCTGTCTGGGGCTACGTAAGGAGACCAGTTCTTTTCTTCCTTCCTTTCTCTCTCTCTCTCTCTCTCTCTCTCTCTCTCTCTCTCTCTCTCTGTTGTGTTTGTCTCTCTCTCTCTCTCTCTCTCTCTCTCTTAATCTTAATCTCTATAGCCCTGTCTCTTGCTTGACTTTGCTCCCATGTGCTGGGAATAAAGGTGTGCTATCAAATCTTCTTTTAAAAAAAAAAGATGCACCATTTTCCTATCTTCCACTATTTAAACCCTTGTCTCAGGTCATTTCAGCTGCCTCAGTAGCCTCTTGTTAAAGGTCTGTGGATCATGGGAAATTTTCTCCAGAAGAATGCTCTTGGAATCACGGTTTCAGTTTGTGTGTTCTTTGTAGAAAGCAGGGTCGGCATTAGACCTTGACATTTTAGTGAATGACCTTTCACAGAAGAGTGGTGCTTTCTGCCCAAGATTCTACTGACATTTAAAATTGAGCAGGTTTTCCTCACAACTGCTGCTTGTTGAAAAGGCACTGAAAAGAATCCCTTTGTTAGTCTGGGTTGAAGCCAGGCAGTGTGGCACACCCTTTGATCCCAGCACTCAGGAGGCAGAGGCAGGTGGAGCTCCCTGAGTTTGAGGCCAGCCTGGGGCTACAGAGCGAGTTCCAGGATCAGCCAAGGCTGTTGTTACATAGAGAAACCCTGGGTTGAAACACAGTTTAGTTGAGAAGTAGTAATTGCTTCCTGCAGAGTTGCTGAGGATTAGGAGTAATGTAACTAGAAAGTCGTCAGGACTGGGGAGATGGTTACATGGGTAAAGTGCTTGCTGCACAGGCTTGAGGCCCTGAGTTCAGATCCTCAGGACCACCTCAGGCTGGAGGCAGTAGAGTGTGTACAAACCCAGCACTCCTGTGGCAGGCTGGGACATGAGGTGGAGACAGGAGAATTCCAGCTGGTCTGGCACGTGAGTGGGCAACAAGAGACCCCATGATAGAAAGTGAGGACCAGTACTCATAGTTGCTCTCTGACCTCCATGTGTGCACTGTGGCGTGTGCCCTCACTCACATACAGGAACATACACATAGATTAAAAAAGCCAGAACTTAGCACAATGATTGGCAGGTCTGCAGCACAGGGCTTGAGAGGAACTACTACTGCCAGTCCCTGCATTATGGTCCTTCTGGGGACTGTCACATCGCTGGCTCTGTTCTCTGCAGTGGGAGAGAAAGCTGCTTGCTTTTCGCTAAAGGTCCAGCTTTACCCCTTCTCTTAGTTCTTAATGCAACTCTGAGCTTGCATCAGTTTACTCTGGAAGGCAGGGGCTCCCTATCTGTGCTCAGTAATTACACTGTTTGTTTAGTTTTTGATATTTTAAGAAACGGTCTCACTATGTAGTCTTGGCTAACCTGAAACTATGTAGATCAGGCTGGCCTGGAACTCATGGAGATCTGCCTGCCTTTGTCACTAACTGCTGGGATTAAAGGGTGTGCCACTACACCACTACATCTGGCCCAGTAGTTACATTTTATTTAGTCTCCCCAAAGCCTTAATCTCTTGGCCCTTGTGAATTGGGTGCAGGTCTGGGTGATGTGTGCTAGCTACCACCTGCCACCCTTGGTAGACTAAGGGAACCTTGATAGAGGTATGTCTGCTGCAGTAACTGCCGTTCTGTGTGACAGATGGGAAGTGTGTATTTGGGTATATTTGCTGTCGGAAAGTCATCAAAGGTTGAAAAGAAGGAGAGTGGGAGATGGCTCTGCAGGGAAGAGTGACTGCCACAGAAGCATACAGACTTGAGTTTAAATCCCTTGTCCCCTATAAAACCTGAGCATTGTCATTCGTGGTTGTAATCCTGGCGCTGAGGTGGGAGGATTGCTGGGACTTGCTGGCCATCAGCCTAGACCCAGGTCAGTTTCAAAGGAGTGCTGTGGACGGCAGAGAGCAGAAGACCCAGCATCCTCTGCACTGCCCCACTCCGCCCCCGAGTCATCAGGTAAAGAAGATGGCTAATCCAAGGCTGCTGTTCTGAGGAATTCTGCTGTAGTTCTAGTAGTTACTTTCCAGGCAGAACAAAGTGGCACAGTGTCCTCAGGTGCTACAGTAGACCTTTGGTTTTCGTGGACTAGGGGTTGCTGTGATCTGGTCAACTCTGGCTTATTTGGGAAGACCAGGGTACAGAGCAAGTGAGCTTCTTGGCATGTGGCTGCCACTTGCAACTCTTTTATGAAATACTGTGTGGTGTTTGTAAATTTGGAGATTGCAGTGACCTTAGAATGCATACCTTTAGAAGGTCAAGGATCAACTATGATTTTTAAATTTTGTGTGTTTATATTTATATTTATGGGTTTTTTTGTTTGTTTTTGAAACAGGATCGCTATGTAGTCCTGGCTGTCTTGGAACTCACCACATAGAGCAGGCTGGCCTCAGTTCAAAGAAATCTTCCCACTTCTGCCGCCTGAGTGCTGGGATTAAAGACATAAGTATTATAATGTGCGTGTTCTTTTTAATCCCATGCTTCCACTAGGCTTATGGCTGTGAAACAAAACACCAGTAGTCCCTTGTTCTACCCCCTTTCCTCCAAATTGTTACTCCTTGGAGGCAGCCATGTTCGGGTGTCTATGCTTCCTTCCATCATTGACTTCTGACAGACATCCTTTCAGTATTTCGGAGATAGACTGACAGTGGGCATTTTTAAGGGGAGACCTTTATTACAGCACTTTGCCTCTCACTCTCCCACGGTCTCAGATATGGCTGGTGTTCGTATTAGGACTACGGAATACTGTCCACAGCTGAGCAGCACAGTGTGCTACAACTGAGCAGCCGCCTTTCCCCAGAACACGGCCTCATTTGAAAAATGCTTGCCTTTTCTTTTTGTAAACAACTTTATTTTTAAACTGCACACGTGCGCCTTAGGTGGTCAGAAGAGGGGTTCAGATTCAGTACATGGTATGTACTCACTCATAGGAGGATACTAGATGTAAAACAAAGATGACTAGACTGCTACACAGCTCCAGGGAGGCTACCTAGAAAACAGGACCCTAGGAAAGACACAGGGATCACCCAATGACAGAGAAATGGATGAGATCTACATGAACAACCTGGACAACAGTGGGAGTAATGAAGGGCAAGATTTGAGGGAAAGAAAGCTTAGGGGAGCAGGAGATCCCAGCTGGATCAAGAACAGAAAGGGAGAACAAGGAATAACAGAGCATGATAAATGAAGACCACATGATAACAGGAATAGGCAGAGTGCTGGAGAGGTCCCCAGAAATCCACAATGATACATCCTCTGTAGACTGCTGGCAGTGGTCTAGAGAAAGCCTGATCTGACCTAGTCTGGTGATCAGATGGCCAAACACCCTAACAGCCGTGCTGGAACTCTCATCCAATAACTGATGGAAGTGGATGCAGAGATCCTCAGCCAGGCCCCAGGTGGAGCTCCAGGTGTCCAATTGTTGAGAAAGAAGAGGGATTGTAAGAGCGTGAATTGTTGAGACCAAGATTAGAAAAACCACAGGGACAAATAGCCAAACGAATGGAAGCACATAAATTATGAACCAAAGGCTGTGGAGCCCCCAGCTGGATCAGGCCCTCTGGATAAGTGAGGCAATTGAATAGCTTGAACGGCTTGGGAGGCATCCAGGCTATGGGACCGGAGCCTGTCCTTAGTGCATGAGCTGGCTGTTTGGAACCTTGGGCTTACACAGGGACACTTTGCTCAGCCTGGAAGGAGCCTGTACTGAATCCACCAGGGGAACCCATGGCTGATGTGTAAAATTAAAACACAAATATAATAATAATAATAATAATAATAATAATAAAGCGTGCGTGCGTGTGTGTGTGTGCATGTGTGTACACACGCGTGTGCCTTAGGTGGTCAGAAGAGGGGGTCAGATTCCCTGGATTCCCTGGAGCTGTAGTTACAGGCAGTTGTGAGCTATTCTGTGTGGGTGCTGGAAATGAATTTGGGTCCTCTGGAAGAGCAGCAAATACTCTCAGCACTGAGCCAGCTCTCCAGCCCCTCCTCCATACCTTGTTTTCTCAATGATAATGTCTTCACATGGTGAAACTCCTCATTTCTTGACATTCAGCCACCAGAGCTATCCATTCCCTTTTACCCCCTTGGGAAGAATCCTTCAACTTAACTTCTCTAGACTGAACAAGCCAGCTTGCCGTGTTGAGTGTCCTCTGTTTTCAGACTTCTGTCTGTCTGCTATTGTGTTGGCTACCCAAATTTGTAGGGTCAGAGCCTGGGACCTGGCAGTCCCAACAAGCTAGGCTTTGTCACTTGTCCCCAATAAGCCAATTAAAGGGATAGTAATAGTGAGAAGCAGGAAAGGAGATGTATTCACTATGGCCACGTTGGGGAGAGGAACAAATAAACAGGTCCAGTGACCTTCCAAGTCCATGTTAGGGCCACTGACACAGGTTAGATTTAAACAGAAGCAGAAGCCATAGGTAGTCCCTGAGTGTGAGTGTGGTTGTGCCCATCTCTGGCCCATCCTCCTCATCTTTCCTTCCCCAGCATGAGAGTTCTGGGAAATTGAGTTCTCAGGCTGTTGTTTCAGTAGTCCAAGTGCCTCACTAGGTATCGCCTCTCCTGCAGGGTACTACAGTGGTTCTAAAGTTTCCTCTGTTGTTCTTTGTTGTTTGTTTGTGATTCTCCTAGCTTGCTTAAGTACATCCTTCTGTAGTTTCCTGAGACAGGAAATATAAGAGATACCCTTTGGGTTCTTGCTTCTCTGAAAATGCCTTAGTTTACCATCATAATTGAGTAATTGGCTAGGAGCAGAATTCTCTGTTGGAAATAATTTTACTGGAGAATGTTGAAGGAATTATCTTTGAAAGAGTGAGAGTCTGATGCTAATTTTATTCCTAATTCTTTGTAAACCTGTCACTACGAGGCCCCCCGCTGGCTCCCAGACTCTTTTTTTTTTTTTTTTTTAAGGTTTTCTAGCACTGATTGATTACTTGTGTGTTTGTGCACGCATAGTCAGAGGACAACTTAGAGTTGCCGTTTCTCTCCCGGGATGGAATTCAAGTCCTCAGGCTTGTGGCAAGTGCTTACCTTCCCTTCCGAGCTGCCTGACCTGCCCCTAACTCATTTCCTAACTCATTCCCTCTTCTGTCTTTGAATTTCTGAAATGGAGTTAGGCTGCTTCGTGAACCAGTCTCCATGTCTGTGTTGCTCAGTTCCATTTCCCCTTTGTCTTATTGAGAGATTTGCTCAGTGATTTCCTTCCAATTCTATTAACTCTACATTTTTTGCCATTTTGAATTTCCAGTCGTTTTTCTTTCTCTCTTCCCACCTCCTTGTTCCCTTTCTTTCCTCTTTCCTTTCTCTCCCCTCACCCAGTGGTCCCACTTCAGCCTCCCCAGTGCTGAGATCACAATCATGTGCCACCAGAGGCATATGCTTCCTTGTTCCCACAACATTCCTCCTGTGTATATCTAAAAAGGGTGTGGTGTGTTGGGGGGTAGAAGCTGGAGAGATGTCTCAATGCTTAAAGCACTCATTGCTCTTCTAGAGGATCCATGTTCAATTCCCAGCACCCGCCACCTCACAACTTCTTCAGCTCCAGCTCCAGGCCATCCAGGGCCTTCTTATGGCCTCCACAGGCACCAGGCACGCACATGTTCCACAGACATACTTGCAGCAAAACACACATACACATAAGACAACAAGAAATAAATCATTAAAGACAGAAAGTCGGGAAGTGGCGGCCCAAACTTTAATTCCAGCACTCCAGGGCAGAGGCAGGTGAATCTCTGAGTTCAAGGCCAGCTTGGTCTACAGAGAGAGTTCCAGGATGGCAAGGACTACAAAGAAAGACCCTGTCTTGGATAAACAAAAAACAAAAACAAAAACAAAAAACAAAAAGAAAGAAAGAAAAGACTTACTTCCTGGATGTGCTCCCTGCTCTCTTATTTGAGGATATTAAAGGTTTTGTTTTTGTTTTTTTACCTCAGTATCCCCCATTATCATTCTGTTTGTTCTAAATGTTCCCCTGTGCTCCTCTGCTTATCACTTGTCATTCCATTGTGTATGTGTGTGAGTGATTTGCCTCCATGTATATTTGTGTACCACATGTGCGCCTGGTATCAGTAGAGTCAGGAAAAGGGTATCAGATCCCCTGGAGCTGGAGCTACAGACGGTTGTGAGCTGCCACGTGTGAGTGTCCTCTGAAGAGCAGCCAGGCACCAGTGCCCTGAACCAGTGAGCCATCTCTCCAGCACTGGTGCTTTGTGTTCATGCTAGAGTTCTGCTCTCTCTGTGTGTGCTGTTCCTTCACGTGCATAGTAGGAGTGAAGCCTGGACTGGACAGGGAGCCGAGTGGATGGGTCAGCCTTGACGATGAATGTTTTTACCATGTGGAAGTCAGATGGGACTCAAGTATTTTATTGGGCATTTCAGTTAATCCTACACATACAAAACTCCAGTCTCCTTGGGGAGTGTGAGCCTGGCTGCTTGTCTTCAGTCTCCGAGCAGGTAGAGGCGGGAGTGGTGGAGGTGAGGGACTGTGTAGACTTGGAAGCGTTGGCTGCTCTCAGTAGTGGGCTCCACAGCCCTGAAGAGCTCTTCCCCAGCAAGCCTCCAGCACTCCCTCCCCCGGTCAGAGGCAGGAGCCCTGGGCTTGTCCCTCTTGAAGCCTCTTCCTTATCAGAGGAGTACCTGAGAGTTGTCTCTCACTAGTCGGTCCAACCTGAGGTTTCGTTCTGCTCACTGGTTCTTTATCTCCAGTCCAGACATGCTGTGTGTCCTGTCCTGGGCTTAGCAGGGAATTCACTCAAACACCTGTCCTAGAAGCCAGAAGTTCTCCCCTGAGAGGAAAATAGCCTGTTCTGTTTCAGCTGTGGAGCCCGTAGCCGGGGCACAGAAGTGCCTCATTTTTGTTCCTGACCTTGTGTGTGTGACCACATAGGGAGGACAGGTCCCATGTTCTAGTCAGAGGTGATTCATGGAATGGAGAGGAGCTACAAAGTTCCTAGAAAATGTAGTATTTCTTAAATGAAAATAAGCAAGTTTATTTCAGATAATCCCGGGAGGTATGCAGATATTTGCTAGATCCAGACTCAGCATTAAAAGGCACCTGGGTCCTCCTTTTTCTCTTTTAACTAGTTTTATTGAAAACTTTCAGTATATGAAAATAAATACTTTTGAAGCAAATTTACTGTTTTATCTGTAAATATTTCCATCTCTTTTAAAAATACTACATTTAAAAAGAGATCATAACACATGCTACCTAAAGAAAAAAATTAGGTAATTTTAAATGATATTATAAGCAGTTGTTTTGGTTAGTTTTGTAGGTACCCTATGGTTCCTGAAAACATGGCTTTGGGTCAGGCTTATTTGTGGTCTCTCCCTTTTCTATCTTTTTTTTTTTAAAGGTACAATCTATTAGCCTTTCTTACATTATAATGTATTACTGTAAAATATCTTATTAAGCATGTAATCCATGCACTTGTAGCAAATTTGTGAGTTATGCCACTGTGACACAATTGAGCTTGGTTACATTTCTGTCACACACACTAGGATCCCAATCCAACCCCAAGTCAGTATTAGGAACCGTACATTTACTTTTCCTGTGCCCTGATTTTTTCCTTCCCTTTTTAAAAAAATTTTATCTTTATTTCATGTGTATGAGTGTTTGCCTCTACATATGTCAGTGTACCATGTGTGAAATATCCACAGAGGCCAGAAGAGGTCATCAAATTCCCCTGGAACTAGAGTTACAGTGGGTGTGAGCCACCATGTGGGTGCTGGGAATTGAACTGGGTCCTAGGAAGAGCAGTCAGAACTCTTAACTGCTGAGCCATCTCTCCAGCCCTGGCTTTGTACCCTTAAGACAACAATGCCTCCAAGGACAGGGCTGCAGCACGGGATGCAGGAGGGGGGATGTGTGAAGTCGGCCACCATCTCTATCACTAGAGTTCTTCTCTGCTACCGACTTGCCCTTTTCACCAAGGTTACTAAGGCTGCTGCAGTCTCTTGGTATGTATTCGCTGTTCTAGGAAATGCTGAATGCTAACAGATTTCAGTGGGGCAAATAAGCTTTCTCCCACATATTGGGCTTTTCTCACAGAGACCCTCAGTGTCCTATGCAAGTTACATGAAGGGCTAAGGGATCTCGTGTGTACATGGATCTGGAGCTGAACTGACTTTGGCTCCTTAGTTGACAAGTTCTTACATGTAGGCCCATTATTAGACATCACAAGCTTTATAAGCTCCAAATGTGGCCAGCCATGCTTAAAAGTTGTCTGAAATCACACTTTTATTTTGTGTGCGTGCACAAGTGCACGTCGCCTGGATTGTGTGTAGCAGTCAGATCACAGCTTTCAGGAGCTGGTTCTCTGGGACCCAGGGATGGAACTCAGTTTGTCAGCAGGAACATTAAGTGGCTGAGCCATCTTGCCAACCCCACACCTCTCTTTCTGCATTCTATGGCCTGGCTCTGAGTTGAGCTTTGTTGGGTCTTAACCCTTTTTTCCTTTGTGTTTTCTGTAGGACAATGGATTTTCCTGGTCATTTTGAGCAGATCTTTCAGCAGCTGAACTACCAGAGACTTCACGGCCAGCTCTGTGACTGTGTCATTGTGGTGGGGAACAGGCATTTCAAAGCCCACCGCTCCGTGCTGGCGGCATGCAGCACGCATTTCCGAGCTCTGTTCTCTGTGGCAGAGGGAGATCAAACCATGAACATGATCCAGCTAGATAGTGAGGTGGTGACAGCAGAGGCCTTTGCCGCACTGATTGACATGATGTACACCTCCACGCTCATGCTGGGGGAGAGCAACGTTATGGATGTCTTATTGGCAGCCTCTCACCTGCATTTGAACTCGGTTGTTAAGGCATGTAAACATTACCTGACAACAAGGACGCTGCCCATGTCTCCCCCTGGTGAGCGTGTTCAGGAGCAGAGTGCTCGCATGCAGCGCTCTTTCATGCTGCAGCAGCTGGGACTGAGCATTGTGAGCTCAGCCCTCAGTTCCAGCCAGAGTGGCGAGGAGCCGCCAGCCCCCATGAGCTCATCCATGCGCAGCAACCTGGACCAGCGGTCACCCTTCCCCATGAGACGCCTTCACAAGCGCAAGCAGTCTGTCGAGGAGCGGACCCGGCAGCGCCTCCGATCCTCCATGGATGAATCTGCCATTTCAGATGTTACTCCAGAAAGCGGCCCTTCGGGAGTTCATTCTCGGGAGGAATTCTTTTCCCCAGATTCTCTGAAAATTGTGGATAATCCTAAACCTGATGGGATGGCTGACAACCAGGAAGACAGTGCTATGATGTTTGATCGGCCTTTTGGTGCCCAAGAAGATGCCCAGGTGCCCAGCCAGTCAGATGGCAGTGCTGGCAACATGGCCTCTCGTGCAACTCAGGTTGAAACTAGTTTTGAACAAGAAGCTGTAGCTGAGAAAGGCAGTTTCCAGTGTGAAAATCCTGAGGTTGGCCTTGGGGAGAAGGAACATATGAGAGTAGTGGTCAAGTCTGAGCCCCTGAGCTCTCCTGAGCCGCAGGACGAAGTGAGCGATGTGACCTCCCAAGCAGAGGGCAGTGAGTCTGTGGAAGTGGAAGGAGTGGTGGTCAGTGCCGAGAAGATAGACCTCAGCCCTGAGAGCAGCGATCGGAGTTTCTCAGATCCTCAGTCCAGTACGGACAGGGTCGGGGACATCCACATTTTGGAAGTCACAAATAATCTAGAACACAAGACCTCTTTTAGTATTTCAAATTTTCTCAACAAGGGCAGGGGGAATAACTTTAGTGCAAGTCAGAGCACCGATGACAACATCCCAAACACCACCAGTGACTGCCGGCTGGAGGGCGAGGCCCCTTACTTGCTGAGTCCAGAGGCTGGGCCTGCAGGTGGGCCTTCCTCTGCCCCTGGTTCCCATGTGGAGAACCCATTCAGTGAGCCTACAGACTCCCACTTTGCCAGGCCTATGCAGGAGGTGATGGGCCTGCCGTGTGTGCAGACCTCAGGCTACCAAGGAGAACAATTTGGGATGGATTTTTCCAGGTCTGGCTTGGGTCTCCACTCTTCCTTCTCCAGGACAATGATGGCTTCCCCAAGAGGAGGAGCCAATAACTTTCCATACTACCGCCGCATAGCTCCCAAAATGCCGGTTGTAACTTCTGTCAGGAGCTCCCAGATCCCTGAAAACTCCGCCAGTTCCCAGCTAATGATCAACGGGGCCACCTCATTTGAAAATGGCCACCCTTCTCAGCCTGGCCCTCCACAGTTGACCAGGGCATCTGCTGATGTCTTGTCAAAGTGCAAGAAGGCCTTATCCGAGCACAATGTCTTGGTTGTGGAGGGGGCTCGAAAGTACGCCTGCAAAATCTGCTGTAAAACCTTCCTGACTCTGACAGACTGTAAGAAGCATATCCGAGTTCACACGGGTGAAAAGCCCTACGCCTGCCTCAAGTGCGGCAAGAGATTCAGCCAGTCCAGCCACCTGTACAAACACTCAAAGACCACCTGCCTGCGCTGGCAGAGCAGCAACCTCCCCAGCACCTTGCTCTAACCGGCTCTCCTTGTGAGACAGTACATGGGCAAGTTCTGTACTGAAATGAAAAGCGCTGTTGGCAGGCAGCTAATGCCACTGGACTGGAGGCCTCAGCTGGCCGGTGGCTCTTGGAATTTCAGCCTGTAGTAAGCGGGGAACTGTGAGGTGCAGCATGTACACTGCTGCGTTTCTGAGTGAGGTGTGCACCAGGGAAAGTGACGTGATCGCTGAAACCGAGTCCTTCCTCAGGGGTGAGGAATGCAAAGTAGTTTGTCATTGATGGTAAGAGTGGGAAGCTGGAAACATTGTAACACTATTTTAAAGCCCTGGGGAGCATTTAGTTAAATTTCCTACATCCTCTGATGGGAGTATCCAACCCTGTACAGAAAGGCAAAACATACGTCTGTGTAACCAGGGAACTTGGTGCTGTCTGAAACAAAAAAGGCCCTGGAGGGCAAGCCTGTCTGCCACAAATGCTTTAAAGTGTGTCCTGAGCTAGTCCTAGGCCTCAGAAAGTACTGTATTTGTGTTTTTATCTGAGTTGCAGTTACAGACACTGCCCTCTGATGGTGCTGGCACTGGGTCCAGGTAAATAGGCCCCTGGACAACAGGTGTATAGTATATCCTTTTGAATCATCTCTGTGGACTAGGTGTTTTTAATCATTGGTTTTCTAGTCTTAAAAACAGTTGTAGTGGAGTATGTACCTGTACGGAGTGACAGTGGGTGTTTCTGTACGTGCTGTGATAGCAGTGTTTGAACCACGTATTGCCGATGCTGTAGTTCTGTTTGAAGTCAGGAGGAAGCCAGTGTCCGTCTCTTCGTTCTGGCGATACGGCGTCCCGTTTTGTGGGTTTTCCTGGTGCATTTGCCTTTTATTCCACCCAGATAGCCAAGGCCAGCCCAGTCTGGCTGGTACAGCCCTACCCCCCCTACCCACCCCCCCCCCCACCCCCGCCCCAGGTCAGCTGCTCTGCTCTGTCACTTCTCACTCCCAAGCCCCACAGAACATCTCTCCAGGCGGAACCGGCTGAACTGACCCCAGCAGCCATGGGTTATTACTGCTCTGCTAGGCTTTCAGAGCTACCCCTCAGCTGTCGGCAGTGTCCTCCTTAACAGTACTCAGAGGTTAGTTATTTAAACCTAAATGTGGGGTGTCCATGACTCCAGGCTTTGTGAGAGTTAGGCAGCCCACAGCATAGAACTCACCAGAAACATCCACGGCTCTTGGGGAGGCATTCAGTTCCCTGTTCAGGATCTCTGTATCCTCCATCTGCCTTGCTGTCAGGGCTGCTGCATCCTGGCGTGCACCCAGGGAGCAGCACAGGCCTGTGCATATCTGTAGGCTTGTTTATTTCATTCATGGACAAGAGTTCCTGGTTTTCTTTCATAAATCTTTTTTTCAGAGATACCAAACCATTGCACATAGTTCAGAGAAATTCAGTTAAGTGTAGAAAGCTATGTATTTCTGTATTTCCTAAAACAAAAATGAGTGTGCGTCTTCTCTTAAGCTAGTGTGACCATGAATCTGTGGATAGACCTGTCATGTTCTGAGAGCATGGCATCTGAACTTGATTCCTAGGGAGGAAGGCCCAATGGAAACCTGGACCCTCCTTCCTTCTAAGCAGGTGTGTGGGAGAGAGACCATTGGAAGCAATAGGGTCACTTGAGAAACTGCCGTGTGGCTTATTGTCATAAGTCCTGTTGAGACACGATGGGGCTGGGTCTGTATCCACCTTCATGGTGTGGGGACCAGCGGGAGTCATGGGTCAGCATGGAGAAGCAGAGATGCCCTACGGGCTGAGGAGCCTGTGTCACAGCAGAGAGGCAGTCCCCTTCCGTCCTGTGCTAAGGATGTAGTGTTTGGAGTCTGCCCCTCACCTCAGCTTGGATACAGATGGATTGGCTTTGGGGCCTGTCCCTGGCACATGGAGGAGCCTGCCTCTCCACAGCTGGATGGACCTGGAATCTCATCTACCTCGTAGTCGGTCTCTACGTGTGAGAAGCAAGCTTACCGGCCAGTGTCCTCCAACATGCTGTAGCACTTAAAGATTTCCAAGGGTCCCTGGGGAACTAGACCCAGGGTTGCTGTGACTTTGAGTTCTACTGGGATTCTAACTGGTACTGGGGACCTGACTTTTGTTTTTTTTTTAGCCTTAATTATAGCCTGGCATAATCATGTACAATCTTCTGGAGATGGCATCAAGTGTAGGGGCACCCTGTTGGTGCAAATGCTGGTTAAAACAGAGTTTGAAATAAAAAATTTGTCATATTCACGCCTCTAAATACCTGTTCTCTACTTAGATGTAAACAAAACAGGGAAGTGCTTCTCTACTGGCCCAGCTGCTGGGTGGTCTTCCAATCAGTGAGCCTCCAATGGGAATGCTCCCATCCAGCACTTACTCCCCCCGCTGTCCTGTCCCGGCATCTGCCTGTCTGTGCTGTGGCTGTCTGGGAGGTTTGCCATGGCAGTGCTGTGGCCTGGCCTTGGGGAGGAGCTACCTGGGGTGCAGAGGGAACAGTAAGTGGACGTGGACAGATTTGAACCTGGGAATACCGCCTTCACTGTGGCTGACCAACAGTGCTGGCCTCACCTCTCCTTTCTGAAGTTTGCTCTGTGTTGTCTGCTCTTTTGCCATGGTCTAGGTCGTGGGTTCAGGTGCTGTTTTCCTGGTTCTGCTTGTCTTTATCAGCGAGGGAAAGAAGTGTGGGAAGCAGAGCCCAGGCAGATGAGCAGGTGCTCAACCAGCAAACTCAGAGATGATCTTTATGTTAGTGCCCTCAGTCACAGGCCGATGCTGGGTCAGAAATTATTTAATGCAAGAATTACAGGCTTGTGGCTTGGGTGTGGCAAGCCCATTTGCCAGTTCCCACATCCCCCTGCAGATTCAGTAGAGGAGACTTCCTCCAGGCTCTTTCCTGAGTCCAAAGTCCAGCAAAATGTCTCCAGCCCACGGAAAACCCGTCTGGCTACAGCTTGAGTTCACTGGGCATCGGCTCCCCTCGTAGGCCAGCCAGCAAGTTGTTAGCTGCCAGCAAGGACATGGTGTTGCGAGTTTTGTAGGTGGCGCTGCCAATGTGGGGCAGGATCACTGGAGGAAAAAGGAAGCGTTGGTCCCAGGCTACCAGTCAACAGGACAAAGGTTCCACCTCAGTGCCTGTCACTGCACCTCTGCAGTGTCCTCACAGGCTCAGTGAACTAGGGTCAGGACTCAGTGCCCTATGAACACCATTCCTTCAGGTTGGGGTTCAGCGGAGCAAATGCTGAGACCCAGATCCAAACAAAAGACCTGAACCCTTAAAAATATGGTAGGCAACAGGGAGTCTTGTTGCCTCTCTGGATGGTGAACCTAGGCACCAGCTTAGGAGCCTAGCAGCTACCACACCCTGCCCCCTTGAGTGATGGCAGCACAGGCGCCTCTGATCCCAGTGCAGAGCAGATGAGGGATTTCTCTCTAAGAGCTGCCTGTCTCCCGGAGCTGCATGAGGACATGAAATGGGATAGCGCCAGCCTTCCTGGCTGTGGACAGTAACCCTCACATCACAGCCAGTGTTCCTTGCAGGCTGGCCTGGGCATGGGGTCAGGAGGATTGCCAAGGGCTGAAATAGTGGGAGCCTTCACTCAAGAGGCAGCAAGAACATGTTTGGGCTTCCTCTCCAGAATGCAGAGGGACATCCATAGCCCTGATGCCTCTCGGTGAGTCTGGGGACAGAAATACCACCGTGTCCTGAACAGAGAGGAAAGGCGGGCACCGAGGCCCAGGGCCAGAGGCACCAGCACTGTGTCATCAGGAGCCTGTAAAGGGGCACAGTCTCAGAGCTGCAGAAGCCCGTAGGGCAGCACCTGGCAGCCAGCGGCTCAGTCCCTGCAGGAGATAGGAGACAGGAAACTAGAGCCACTGTACAGCGACAGAGGGGCGGGGGCCGAAGCATCTAGGGCCCTCAGACAAGGGAGAAGGGACTTAGCCTAAGGCTGCAGAATGGCCGGTGAGCCAAATGTTGGAAAACCTAAAGCTGGACTCTCCAGCCACAACAAGAATGGGCCGTTGGTTGCTAGAAGCTTCATAACGGACACCAGCTGTAAACACTGGTGGTGTCATCACTTTTCCAGATGCTGGTAATAGCCATTCAGAGTGGGGAGTTATCCCCATGAGTAGCTACAGGAGTGTGGTCAGCCTTCCTTTAACAAACCCATGCTCTCCTTGGGTCTGTCCCCCTGGGACAGACTTAGCTGAGCATCACATTCCTGTTAAACACCAGTCACTGGTAGCCTACACTCCCCCAGTCCCTGCTGTGCGCTCCGGGTTAGCATTGCCTCCGCTAGCTCCACAGCCAGTTTTCTCAGCACTCCACAGGGGAGCTATGCTTTTGCACCGGGAACGGCTCTCACCACAGTTCTTCAGGGTCAGCAGCGGGTGGCTTGGAGGCAGTGGTTCTGGAGTGGTCACGTCCAGTCCTGCTGCTGCAATCTGACCACTGGTTAACGCCTGGTACAGGTCATCCTGGTTTACCACATCTCCCCTGGAAGTGAGAATGGTGATCTGAGGGCCCAGTCACTCCCTCCACCCAAGCCACCTCTAGGGCAGAACAGCCCACAGAATGTATTTGTCCACTCATCACCTGGCACTGACTTCTAAGGTGCTCTGCATATGAATGCTAGTTTTGACTCGAGCCCTGCCACTTACTAGCTTGTGACAGCTAATAAGCTTTCCTAGGCTCCGGAGGAAACCCTGACTTCCAGAACACTGGGGGATGGGAGTACTTAACAGACTCTGAAGGACTCTGTAGGCCTCACTCTATAGCAGAGAGAAGTGGGTCTGCTGGGAGCCCCTGGTGACTTGCTCCTAGAATCACACAACTGTGGTGAGCCAAGTCCTGAGCACGGGTGGGCTGCTGCAGGGAACTAGAAGGCTGGGCCCTGTGCTGACCGACCTTCCTCACCCATTTCTTGAAGGGCCTTTCCTGTATTTGAGCTGTTGATTTACAGAGGTTGACATGTCATCTTGACTCACTCATCACCACCAAAAGGGACAGCAAATCCAGGTCACAGTGGTAGGAACAGCCCTCTCCAGGAGTGCTGGGGGACCCAGAAATGAGGGCAGCCCTCAGCTACCTGCTGATGTTGATGAAGACAGCTGTGTTCTTCATCTTCTGGAATAAATCCTTGTTGCAGAGCCCCCTGGTAGCAGGTGTTAAGGAGCAGGCCACTACAATGAAGTCCGACTCTGCAGCCAGCTGAGCAATAGGCACTGGGAGGAAGGGAGGGCTTCATCAGAGACTAAGTACCAGTGAGCAAAGATGAGGTGGCAGAGGCCACCACATGGAGTAGCTCCCACCTCCCACAAAAGAAACTCCAAGGATGCCAGGCATGATGGCAACTATCAGAATTCCAATGCTCTAGAGGCTGAGGCAGGAGGGCTGGCTACCTTAACTTGGAAGCCAGCCAGAGCTACATAGTGAAACTGTCTCTAAAATCAGTGGGCTAGGGAGATGTCTGTCAGTAAAGTGCCCAATGCATAAGCAAGAGAACCTGAGTTTGGATTCCCAAGACCCACCTGAAAATCTAGGGAAGGCTGTAAGTCCAACCCTGGAGAGGTTGAGACAGGTGGCTCCCTGGAACTCACAGGCCTGCCACTCTTAGCCACTTCAGTGAGTGGTAGGTTCAGTGAGAGACCACGTCTCAAAAACTATGATGGAGGGGCTGTAGAGATGGCTCAGCAGTTAAAACCATCACGAGAGCAAGAGTTCAGGTCCTGGCACCCACAAAACATCCTGAGTATGCCTGTAACCTCAGCTCTGAGATGGGCAGAAACAAATATCAATTGCTAGGAATCCCCACCTAGATGTGAAAACTTGAGGTCTAGGACACCTGATGGAGGTCTGTGCTCCTGAGTGGCCTTCTGTGTCCCAAGCAGGTAGACTAGATAACACAGAAGGGTCACAGAAGCCCCTGACACGCCAAGCTCCTGCATTCTGCCTGTAAATAACACTCACCACCACATCATGGAGCACAGATAGATTCTAGGAGAAATCGGGGTTTCACTTACCAAACTCCGCCTGGAATTCTGCTGCTTCCTGAGGCCTGGGCTGGCGCCCCGTGTAGAGAAATCTCTGGACACCAAATGGTTTGAGTCGCCGAGCAATCGCCTGACCTAGAGGAAAGGAGTCCACAGCTTGCTCCCACCTTCTAGAGGGAGTGCACTGACCCTTAGAGGTGGATCCTTCTGACTTAGTGGAGCTAGGCTGCCCCAATGTAACTAGTCCCCAGACAGTACACTGTTCTCAAGGATTTAGACAGTGCCACACTCTAAGTGGACTGGCTACACTAGCTTCACACAGTCCCAGTCATCTTGAGAGCCATTTGCTGACTTTCTCCAAGAACCAGATGTGGCACCTCTGAAGACAGGGGGTCAAGAGGTTCCCTCTCTCCTGAATTCTCTACTTCTGGGAACACAGCCCTACTGCCAACTTGACCTACAAGAGTTTTTCATACATGCTACTGCCAACAAGTTTGGACAACTGGGTCCTCAGACCTCCAACACACCCCAGGTTGTTGGACTCCTCCAAGAAGCTCCAAGGATTGCTGGCTGGCCAGACAGGTAACCCCCCCTTCCGCCCCCACTCTCCCGGCTGCCTCTGTACAGGCAGGGTGACAGCACCCTAGCCTTCTTCCAGGCTTCTGAAATGACAACACTGAAGGAGAGGGGACCCCTATCTGCAACGGCAGAATGGGAAGTAGCCTGCCTTCCAGAACTGGGGTCCAGGGTTAGTGTGGGCTTTCCCACAGTAAACCACTTCCATGGCCAGCCCCGCACCATATAGCCTTCATGTTCTTTAGCAAACTCAAAAGAACCCTGGCTCTCTGCAAATTGCTCCTGTGAGCCAGCTGAGTTCTTTGGAACCTCTTGAGCTTGCTTTTTTTTTTTTATTTTAGCTGCACACGCAGCCTCCCCAAAGGACACCCATTGTCCAGGCCCATGGCACTGGAGACTCAACCCAAAGGAAAAGGTTGGGGAGCAGGTGGTGGGAGCCTCACCTATGCGCCCGAGCCCCACAATGCCAACAGTGCTCTGCGAGAGTCCGTAGCCGCACATCCATAAGGGATTCCATGAGCTCCAGCCGCCGCTGTGGGGAGGAGGCGATGATTAGCCTGACCTTGGGAAGAGGGGAGGGGCCTGGGGAGCCCATACTGGGCACTCCTGGCCTTGTTCTGAAGCTAACCCTGCCTCCAGGTCATAGGGCAAGAGTGGCCAACAACAGAAAAGCTCTTTTGAAGCCAACAGGGGACACGGGAAGCGAGGCCACAAGGGACCTTAGAAGCACACCTGCTTTTGTAGATGGGGAAGCCTGCAGGAGGGTGATCTACCTGAGGTGGCACCACCAGGGAGTTGGGAGCAGAGGCTGCAAACTTAAGACCTGGGGTTCAGAACAAGTTCTAGAATCAGGCACCCTAGAGCATCACAAAAGCTGCCCTCCATGGTGTGCTCTGTGGCCCTGCGTGGGCCAGACTCCGGCTTCTCACCCAGAACCCTTGCACCTGCCTGGAAAAATGCTTTTTCAGTAGTACCCAGTGTTCCCCACATGACGCCCTTGGGCACTGTCGGGAAAGCTTCCTGCTCCTCACATTGAAGAGCCTCGATAGTGTGGTGTGTGTGGGCAGCTTTGGCTCCCAAGGCTGTGTCCAGTCCTCCAGCTTGTCAATTTCAGCATCGCAGGTGTGCAGCATTACGTTCAGCAAGCTACTGGATCCACTCCACTGCCCCCAGGTGAGCAGAATTTGTGTGTCGTTCCCCCATCCCTTCCCCTCCCCCCCCCCCTTAGCCTAGGCTCTCACGACCTCCCTGCCCCCTTTAATGCAGCTCTGCCTTGCGCTTTGTTTCAGCCGAGTGCGTTCTTCCCACTCGAGATGGAGAGCAGATCTGAGCCAGGCTGGCCAGGCTGACCAGGCACCCAGGGCCCCCTGCTTTCCCACCAGCCATCAACTTACTTCTTTACTTCCTCTATGGCCTCTGGCAACCGGCGGCAGGTAGTGAGTAGCAGGGAGACAGCAAGTTCTGCCGTGGCATCTGTCAGGACACCTGGTGTGTAGCCCACCCGGATCCCGCTGGGAACCAAACATCTAGTGAAACACAGGCCTCAGGCACCTTCACCCCTGTCTGCTGATGGGTGACTTCCCAGATGTTGCCCTGCTCCTCCTTAGCACTGACTGCCAGGAAGCTCAGAACAGTAACCGGTCCCCATTCCCATCATCTCCTACTATGGGGAGGAAGATCAAGGTCTGGACCAGGAAGCTACGTAATGGTCCTGATTTCTTCATTGGAAAGGGAAATGGTGACACTTGCCTTTTCTACTTCCAGGATATCATGGGGATCAGAAGGGATAGTAAACCTGACAGGAGGGGTCAGAGGTCACCCATGGCTTCTAACCTGGGTTTAAGTGGCTGGTGAAGATGGGGGTGATTTTAGCATCTGCCACTCTGCACTCTCTCGGGGCACACAACATGAGCAAGCTGAGAACCCTTTTTGCCCACTCTGGTTCCCTCACCCCAGGAGTATTTACCGCTTCTTGATTTCATCCAAAGCCAAGTGGTCAACCCCCACTGACAAGGTGCTGATGACTTTGAGGTTAGCTCCTGTTGTACAGAAAACACACATGTCTGTCCTCATGGGATTCAAAGCCATCCTCTGGGGACAATCCTGGGACACCCACTTATTATTTCTTAGATGAAGGGCCAAGCTGTTAACTCTGTCCCTCGTATAAAGCTGAACACCCCTGCCACCTACAGAGGCTCAGGGAGTGTAGGACTCAATCACAGCACACCTGGGGTCCTCTCAGGGCTCTCCCCTGTGCCCACACCAAAGGCTTTCCCATGAGCACTCCAAAGATGCTGAGGTGGCGGCTGGGATGTAACCTCCGAATGCGCCCTCCTCCACTAAGCATCTAGGTCAAGGCCATGGGTGGGAGTGAATCTGGCAGCTGCTGGGGCTGAAGCTTTCCTCAAACTGTCCCAGTATGACTCACAGGGTGATGGTCACCCTACCCAGGAACAAGAGCTGGGACCACAGCTGTGCACACATGTGCTGGGTGCCTATCAGTGCTGGGCACAGACAGGGCCAGGTCCTCTGTCCTGCAGCACACAGGCCCAGAGAGATCTCAAGGTCACAAAGCAAGGCTATGGCACAGTAGGGAGGTTCTGAGCCCAAGGCACCCTCCTCTGCTCCCCACCCTATTCGTGCAACACGTGATCTTTGCCCTCTTGAAGCCTCTCAAGAACTTATAAGCCAGATGGGGGACATGTGGAGCCACCGCTGGGGTGCCCTCAGAAAGACCAGCTCAAAGGCCAGCTGCAGCAAGCTGATGTGCTCCTAGGGCAAGATCCCCCTCAGAATTCTGCCCAGGCTGGCTGGGCACATACCTGCAGCATCCAGAAGTTTTTTGTCCACGTGGTCAGTGAGGCGGCAGAGCAAGCCATGGGCCCCCACCACACTTTGTTCCAGTTCCTTTCTGGGGATGGGATCATCTGAATTCCACTGCTCCACTTCACAGCTGAAAGGAAGGGAAGCCCCCCTCAGAGGATGCAGGGGCTGGCCAGATGTTACAGCACGCACAGCTGGCAAACACGGCCTTCCACCTGCTATGGCTTTAGGCTGGCCAGAGTTAAGGTCAGGTGTGTGGGGCCTCAGAACTATCTGGAGTGCAGTTGGGGGAGGGAATGAAGGGCTGCCAGAGTGGGGAAGTTGACAGGAGCTGAGCGCCCCCCAGGACAGAGCAGAGCTTAAGTTGAAAGGGGGAATGTCCTAGGGACCACTCTCAACCCCAAAAAGAGCTAGCTCTCTCCTATACAGTCTCCAGGCAGCCAGCTGTGGAGACAGTTGGGGGAGGGTAAAGAAGTGAAGGGGGGGGGTAGTGTCCTACATCAGATTAATAGGGCTTATCTTCCATGACCAGTTGCAATTCTGAGTTCACAAAACAGAAAACTTTGTCCTGTGGACTTGCCAGCTCAAGGCCGCCTAGCCCTGGGAGCACTGTAGTGTGCTTCTTCGCAGCCCCAAGTGTGAGTGAGGTGCTCCTCCAAACCTTTGCCACTGAATTCAGAGCAGTCCCGGTGTGTGTGCGCAGGAGGTACAGGACAGTGGATGGCAGGTGCCCAGGCCCACTTGTCCCAGCACTTCAAGACCCAAAGTCCCAACAAAACATGTCCCCAGGAAACGTTTGTACTATACTAGAAAAAATTCCGAACAAATCACATTCCCCCCAACCCATCAGAACGGAGTGCCTAAGGGGTCTCACCGTCTCCCAAACTGTCAAGAAGCGGCCAGACTGCAATGGGACGGGTCTGAGTATAAAGGCCAAGTCTGCCACCTGGAGATGAGTGACCCTGGGGCAAGGTACAAGCCCATCTAGCCCGCGTTTTCAAATAGGTGATGCAGGAATTCTAAGGCTGACTTCACGGTGTTGGGAGGACTGAAAGTTTGTGTTCACAGCTCCTGGCAAGGCTAGCGACCAAAAGGCCCTGCCGAACATCCAAGGAGCCAGTCAGTGCCTATCACAGTCCCTGACCCCTGCTGCCTGCCAGCTAACCTCAGAGAGTAAAATCCAGGGCCTGGACCTTTTACCTCCTAGGCAATCTCCCTTCCATGAAAGCTAGAGACCAATAGCCTGAAGCAAGCTGCACCCGGGAGAACTTTCTCCAAGCCCATCCCCTGCAGACACAGCTGGCAACTCCTAAGCAAAGCCCCCAAAGCGCCAGCCCCAGCCTCTGGGGCCCTGGTTTCACCCCCTCGCCTGCCAGGCACCGAGGTCTTGGAAGGTAGTCCCGGCGGCGTGTCTGGGGGTGGTCTGAGGTTCGGGAACACCCGCCGCCGGGTGGACGGGGCAGCGGGCCGGAGGCTCAGCTGCAGTCCCGGTACAGACGCGGGCGCTTACTCTGCGGCCTTGGCGAGCACAGCCCTGCCCTCAGCCGGCAGCGGACCAGTGATGAACACCTTCATGACTCGAGCTATTTTCATACGATCCGCAGCAGCAACCACCACCCAGCCGGGCCCGGAGCGCAGCGACGGAAGTGGGGGCGGGGCCAGAGCTGGGGGCGGGGCCGGCGGCGGGGCTCTCAGCCACCCCAATGTGGGTGGGGCTTGTGGCTCCGGAAAGTAATCGATTGTCCTGGAAAGAGGCGGTGTGTTTGTGTGGGTTGCGTGTAGGGCCCTGAGAGACTGCCAAGTATCCCTAGGAGCCTGGATGAGTGAGGAGCGTACTGAAAAGGGACCTGTGTGAGTAGCCATGGATGTGAGAGTCTCTGAGTATGCTGTCAGAATGAGGAGGGGAGGAAGCCATGATTGAGCCATGCTAGGCCTATTTTAGCCACAGTATCCCAGGCAGAGGCCTCTGATTAAACACAGCAAACTCTAAGCCAAACTTGACCTCTCAGGAGGCTTGGGGAGAAGGTCTGAATCCAGATATTATACCTTTAATGTTTAGGATGATTCCCTACATTAAATCCACAACTGTGGTGGGGAGTTTAATCCAACACAGGCCACCCAGGCATGCTGGACACCTGCTGACTGGTTGGAGGCAGTTCCTGAGCAGGGGGGGTGGGGGGTGGGCAAAGCACCCTGGGTCATGGGTAGATCCAGGGTTTGCAGTCAGATGGGACTGAGTTTGGATCTTGGCTCTAACCCTTATGGGCTGTTTGACCTTGATGAAATGACATGTGAGCCCTACTCTGCACCCCCAGGCCTATTTCTTCAGAGGATAACACTTTCATTGAAGGTTGTTTTCAGTACTGAACAGGGTTGCTTAGCCTGAGGGATGTGCAGCTCAAGGTGTAGTGCCCAGCTGCCTGGGGCTGAATGCCAGCTCCACCACCACGAACAATTATTAAAAATTTGTGTGCCTCGGTTTCTTCATTTGTAAGATGGGGATTATAATAGTACTTGCCTCTTGGCTTGTTGAGGGATAAGTATGTACTGTGCTTGTAATAGAGACACCAAGCAAGATGTGCCGATGCATGCTTATAATTCTAGCATTCAGGAGGTAGAGGCAGGTTTGCGAGTTCAAGGCCAGCCCAGACTTCACAGCCAGCAATGCAGATCCCGAAGGCAGTGTAGGACTATCTCAGGACCCCAGGCCCATCCTTCATCTCTGCGGGCCTCATTTTGGTCATGGAGCTGCTTAGTGACTTGCTCTCAGATTGGGGTGGGAGCCAACACGGTGGTTTCTTTACTGACTTTTATGGGGACCCATAAGGGCTCCAGTAAATAATGTGCTCAGGGTTGACAGGTGTCAGCTGGGCCTTCTGGGGTCTTTATTTTATTTTTGAAGCATGTAGCCCCAGCTGACCTCCAACCCACTATATAGCAGAAGATGGCCTTGAAGTTTCTGGAATGTCCTGCACCTCACACCATTTTCTGCTCTCCTGGGGTCCATGCTAAGGCTTCTCTCTGCCACCCCAGTCCTAAGTAACACATTAATAAATGTCTCCCCGACTGCCCTGTGTGTGTGATGCTAGGCCACTGCGGAGAAAGAAAAGGTCCTGAAATTTGTCAAACATTGACACAGAGATGTTTTTGTGCCCTCAGGCCAGGCCTGCTGGGGGAGCTTGTGACTGCTCAACTCTCTCCACACACCGAGGGCAGGCAAGGGCACTGGGCACCGGACAAACATGTCAGCAGGGGTCAGGGGTCCCTCCCATGGGTAAAGCATCCGGTAACATGCAGATGGTACTATAAGCTGGTAGGAGTGAAAACAGAATACAAAGCCAGCCAAGGGCCCTGGAGCCTGCTCTCTGCTTCAGAGCCTAAAGCCGATGTGCATTGGACACGGATGATGTTTATGGGACCCTTTGTAGGCTCGGGAGACTTACTAACACTTTCCATGGGAATACCCTGGTCACACCGTCTCCTTCATCTACAGACCGGAAGCCGAGGACAGGAGTTGGGAGCACATTTGCATGGAGTCACATAGCCACCAAGAGGCAGAGCTTGGTCTCAAGCCCTCACTTTGGCTCAGGATCCCAGCCCTTCACCACCTAGAAAATGTTGAAGGAGGCAGAAGATGGGGAGTGCTAGGTACCTGGGGTGCAATAGTAGAGGCCAGGAGGGGCTTATGACCCTGAAGCTTACTGTGTGGTGGGCTGAAGCTGGCATTCCAAGGTCCTGGGTGCAGAAGCAGGAGCCTAGGAACACTTGGCCACTGCTAAGGCATGGGGAGGGAAATTAAGTGTGCAAGAATTCAAAATGGCAGTAAGAATGACTCCATAGCCTGTTTACACAGATTAACATCCACCATCTGACCGGTGTGGTGGCTCATCCCAGCACTC
This sequence comes from Onychomys torridus, assembly GCF_903995425.1. Classification (NCBI taxonomy): domain Eukaryota; kingdom Metazoa; phylum Chordata; class Mammalia; order Rodentia; family Cricetidae; genus Onychomys; species Onychomys torridus. Next base: position 65,685,005 of record NC_050444.1, on the reverse strand, counting down.
GGGAGGCAGAGGCAGGCAGTTCTCTGAGTTCGAGGCCAGCCTCGTCTACAGAGCAAGTTCCAGGACAGCCAGGGCTACCCAGAAAAACCCTGTCTCAGAACAACAGCAACAACAACTTCCATCTGCCAGCACCAGAAGTAATTTATCAGCCACCAGCAAATGTACCAAATGTATCAAAGGGTATCTATCACTTGACACAGGAGCGTCTCAATCACATTAGGTGAACCCCCTCACCTGAGACTATGAAAGGAGGACCCCAAGACTGAAATGTGGCTAGCATACTGACCAGTCACCTGCTTACTCACCATGAGCCTCATCCAGGAAATTGTCACAGTGGAAAACTCGGTCTCTGTCCTTGGACACCAGTTTAAGCACAATTTCTCCTGCCCAAGACACCCAAGCTGCCTCAAACTGACCTTCACAATGGCCTGTCACCTGGACCTGTCTTCTGTGTCACTGTGCCCGATGAGCTGTACACCTGAAGCTTCCTGTCTGGCCCTCTGTAGACGTTAATGGAGTCTGTGTCAGCTCTCTGTCTCCAGCCCCAGGTCAACCAGGATAGACTCTGAAGCCACTTCAACCCCCTGTCACCTGTGTTGTGGGAGTCTGTGGGTGTCCAGTTCTGATCTGCTCCCACCTTTTGAAGGGTTCTTAGGCAGAGGAGAGGGGAATTCAGAAATGATAGATAAAGAGAGACCTAGCAGATGAGAGGAAAGATAGAAACACAGGATAGCTTCAGGAGGGCCTGCGTCAATACCCAATGAAAGGACCAAGCAGACACCATAACAGGCTGTCAATCTTCTCTGAGAGATTAGGCCTCAGTTTCCTGAGACTCAAGCAAGCAGTTTCTGGAAGGGCCGTGAACAAAAGACACAGTCCTTGCAGTAGCTCCCTTTCTGCACGGACTCTGACTGCTCAGGGTTCAGCCAGGTGTTTACTGTCTGGGACACCTCACCAACTTAGAGCTCCGTGCATGGGTCAGTGTGAACTGTGAGGTCAGCCAGCCTCCCTGGCAGCTCAAGGACAGAGCCTGGGACTTGTCCAGTCCTGTCCAAAAATGGTAACTAACCCCCAACTAACTCTAGCCAATTAAAGGTTACTAACATGATTGCCACCCGCATAAACCAATCCGGAGTCTGTTCTTATGTAGTCTGTAGACCCCCAAGCTCCACTTGCTTTAAAAACCCTGCCCCATTGCTACTCGGGGGTCTCTCCTACTCTGCTGCTGCATCAGACGGATGGAGAGTCCTGAGTTAACAATACAAAGACTCTGCTTTTGCATCAGATTCGGACTCTTGGTGGTCTTTGGGGAACTCTGGGTACAACACCCAACAGCCTTCCTTGTCTTTTATTGAAAAGGGCTTTTTATAACATGCCAAGGGGAGAGGCAAGAGACTCCCCCTGCAAGACCAAAGCACACCGTACAGCCAAGTGCAGACCCTTCCAAACACCTGGTAAACACGCCCGTGGTCACATCATTACCTTATGCAGCCCCGCTAGGTAAAACAAGCTCAGATTCTCTGACTTTGAGTAATTTGGGCCTCCACACTGTGTGGAATGTAATGTATTAATATCAGAAAGACCGACCACTGAGGAGGAGGCGGAGTCAGGACTGTCATGAGTCAGGCCAGCTTGGACTACAGAGTGAGTTCCTGGCCAGCCTGAGACATAATGTGGGATCCTGCCTCAAAAAGGAAAGAAAGAAAGATTAGAATAAAGGAATTTATGATCGCCAAAGGCCAGCTGTCCAGGAAAATGGGGATTAATTGGCAATGTGAAGCCAGCAAAACTGACTTAGCTTGTGAGTTCGTTGTCCATCAGGGAATTTCTGACACCACAGAAAGACATGGCTTGCTTGCTTATGCTTCTGTTCTAACATCCTGGAAATGCTCTGTTTGGACCATGTTGCATCTATGACTCAGTATGATACCTTTTCCAAATGGCTAACAAGTTACTCAATAGCAACAAAGGTTGTGCAAACACACACACAAAATGTATAGGATACAAGTGAGCTATGATAGAGAGGCATGGAGTCAATATCATCTCTCTGGCCCTGTCCACCAGTCTCTCCCATACCTGTGGCCTCTTCCCAGATGCTGATACTATTCCTCATTCCTTCTATAGCTTTTTAGAAGTGTTTATGCTGGGCGGTGGTGGCATATGCCTTTAATCCCAGCACTCAGGAGGCAGAGGCAGGTGGCTCTCTGAGTTCGAGGCCAGCCTGATCTACAGAGCAAGTTCCAGACCAGCCAGGACTACACAGAGAAACCCAGTCTCAGTAATACAAACAAGCAAAATAACGACAAAAGAAGTGTTTAAGGTGTATATATGTACAGATTTAGGACTAGGGAGCAGGCTCTGAGGACCCAAGTTCAGTCCCTGGAACACATAGTAGGAGAGAGCCAAATCCTGAAACGTGTCTTATGACTTCTACATACGTGTTATCACACACACACACACACACACACACACACACACACACACACACACGAGAACTTTAAAGGACGTGCACATATTCATTCATATGAGTGATAAATGCTTTTCCCGGAACAGAAATGTCTTCGGAGTCAATTCCACACCAGTAGCACAGCCCTACCTCCTCTCTCCCACCCCCAGATTGGAGATTGAACCCAGAGTCGTGCAAACCAGGCAAGTGCTCTGCCACTGAGCTGCCCACCCCCAGCATCCCTTTAACATCCTGTTTTGAGACAGTGTCTTAATAAGTTGCCCTGGGTAGCCTTGAACTTGACAGCCTCCTGCCTCAGTCTGTCAGGTGGCTGGGACTGCAGGCCTGCATCATCCCACCTGGCTGCCTCATTCTTTCTATTGGTGCAGAACTGCACTGTAGGAATGTGCCATAAAGAAGAAACAGCCTGTGGACGGATGCTTAGGTCGCTTCCCATAGTTTGCTCTAATGAGACCACAATGGAGAGCTCCTGACACATGTGAGTTCTGTAGTGGTTAAAGAAGCTGCTTTTTATGCTAGGCATCCATCTTGGTACCCATAAGCCTCTGGCTCCGGTCCCTGGAAGGTAAGTTCCCAGTAACCTTGACTCAGCTGTGACCATCTATGTGCTGTGTCACGATGAACTGCTTTTTGCGTTCTGCAACCTGATTTTGCAGACATTCAGGACTATTTTGAGGTTGCCTTGACTACCTAATCATGGCAGAGCAGAACAGCTCCTGGCTTGCTTGTACAGATACTCAAGGTCTTCTTGTGGGTTTTGTCTTTAAAAGTCCTTCCCTCACCCCACTTCATACGACAATCTCAGTTTGGCTCAGAGACTGTGTATCCTGCTAGCAGTAATCAATAAACCTTTTAACTATAGTTCGATTGGCTCTATGGTCTTTTCCCAGGGGTCAGCAACTCCATAACAGTTTGAACTTCTGTAACTGCATCTGCATGATAAGTTCCTAGAAGCAGAATTGCTGGGTCAAAAAAAAAAAAAGAAAGAAAGAAAAATATGAGTACTCCAAATTTTGATAGATCCTGCCAAAAATACTTTTCATGAAAATTGTTCAATTTTATTTCCTAACAGCAATGTATAAAAGGACCCATTTCCCAGGATCCTATTTTTAAATAGTAATGTATCACGGTTTCAATTTTCAGCTCTTTCTTGAGCAAAGATGAGCCTGTTCATACATTTTAGAGTTCCAGGGCTGGAGAGATGACTCGGGGTTAAAAGCTCTCGCAGAGGACCCAGGTTTGGTTCCTAGAACTCACATGGTGGCTCACATGTATAAATCCAGTTCTAGAAGTCTGATGCCCTCTTATGGCCCCCATGGTACACATGTATGTGTGCAGGCAAACACTCAAACATATAAAAAATAAATCTTTTCCTTTGTAAAAAGAACCACTTCATTCTCCAGGACCTGTTGATGGCCTTGGCGTCTTCAGATGGCCTTGGCGTCTTCAGATGGCCTGGCTATCTTTGTCTTGGGAATGGGTAGCGCAATAAGGACTTAGCCATTTGTCTGTAAGAGGTTTTGCCAATATGTGGTATGTATCCCAGTTTTATGTGTATCCTGTGATTTCATCAATTCTCCTTTCCTTCCCTCCTTTTTTTTGGGGGGGGGTGATGGTGATAAGGATGGACTCCAGTCCCACCCCACCCCCATCTTAGGAAAGTACTCTAGTACAGAGCCAGACTCACCCATCCATGATTTTATTAATGTTTGTTTGAGACACAGTCTGTCTCTACCTCCTCAGTCTGGGATCACACACATCCTCTACTATACTCAGCTCTTGTAAAAAAAAATTTTAATGCAGAATGTTTTTATTTCTATGACTTCTAGGCTTTGTCACGCAGAGTCACTATCATGTATCTATGTTGCAAAATGAATGATCTCCCAAACCTGGTGGCTTAAAGCAATAGGCACCATTTTCCTGTCGTTGCTATGGTTTCTGGGAGTCTTAGGCTGCACACAGTAGCGGGTTGCACACACACAGTGGCGGGCTGCACACACACAATGGCGGGCAGGCAGTAGGTGGGCTGAGTCACCCGAAGCCTTTCTTACACTTGTGTTTGGCTGTTGATGCCAGCCAGCAGCTGAACTGTTTGTAGCAACATTTACACAGGACCTCACTGTATATCTTGGACATCCTTAGGGCCCAGAAACTGGGTTTCAAGCATGGGCCATCTTGAGAGGATGGAAATGGAAACTTTAAGTTGCTGAAGCCTGAGCCTGGACTGTGCTAGGCAAGTGTCCCTGCACTGAACATCTCCAGCTTCAAGACTCCCTTCTGATGGAAGAGGATCAGAAAGCAAGGGCATGCATTAACACAGTTGGTTCCAGTGTGCACTGCAGCTTTGCCAACACTGCCAGTGTGTTCCCATGGCACGCACTGCAGCTTTGCCAACACTGCCAGTGTGCTCCCACAACATGCACTGCAGCTTTGACAACACTGCCAGTGTGCCCCCACGGCATGCAATGCAGCATTTTTTAAGGCCTTTTCCACAATGAATTTAGTGTTTAAACAGCAAATCTCACACTTTTTCATTCTGGGACTTTTGCGGGGTCTTTGGTTGTTGTTGTTTTCTGAGACAAGCTCTGGCGGTGTGATGCTGACTGGTATAGAACTATAAGGACCAGGCAGGTCTTGAACTCAGACTCACCTCTGCCTCCCAAGGCTGAGATCATGGGCATGTACAGCCACATCATTCATTCTGCAACATAGGTAAGTGATAGTGACTCTGTGTGACAAAACCCATCAACTTTAATGGCTCTTGGAGTTTTGGAAAGTCATTTCCTTTTTTCACGCAATAACCAGTCATTTAATACCTTTTATAAAATAATACACCTTTTCCTGTCTGATTTAAAATTTCAGGCCTGGAGATGTAGCTCAGTTAAAGCACTTGCCTAGCATGTACAAAGCCCAGGGTTAGTCCCAAGGATTTTATGAACTGGGTGGCGGTGCATGTCTGTAATTTCAGCACTCCGGAGGTGGAGCCTGGAGGATTGGAAGTTTAAGGTCATCATCAGTCACATAGTGAATTAGAGGCAAGCTTGATATCCTGCCTCTAAATAAATACATAATAAAAATTTACCTCTATTAGATACTGAACTCAGATCTCCTGGGATCTGTTTGTAGACTTCATGTTCTCTTCTTCAGAGCTCAGTTTGTCAAGTGTGTTACCTGGTACACTAGGTAAATTATTGTACACTTGTAGTATATTGGAAACATTCTGGATGTTGGGCCTGACTTTATTCATCTGCCTGCTTAGCCCATTAGCAATTTTAGTCATCAACAGATTTGATTGGAAATAGAGTTTTGCTATATAGCTTAGGCTAATCCAACTGCCTTGGCTACTGACGTGTTAGAATTACAGGCAAGCAACACCAGCTTAAATTAATTTAATTCTTTTTAAACTGGGTGGTGGTGGCACATTTCTTTAATCCTAGCACTTGGGAGGCAGAGGCAGGTGGATCTCTATGAGTGTGAGGCCAGCCTGGGCTACAGGGAGAGTTCCAGGACAGCCAAAGTAACACACAGAAACCCCATTTTGAAAAACAAAACAATAATTTTAATATTGAAGTACATCAAGTCTTTATGCAAGAAATCCTAAAAGACGTGAAATCCCTTCCTCCCTCCCTTCACAGTAAATCCCTGATTTTTCAGGAAGCAGGCACAGCTATGCCTCCTTTGGGAAGCAATATTGGATTTGGGGGCCCCTTCTCGCGCTCACAGACTCTAAGATTCCTGAGGTTGGGGGTTCCTGTACCTGTTGTAATGGGGAGGCTACCCCCAGCAGGTCTACCCTCATCATATCAAGAGGTGCAGCATCAGAAGCCCTCCTGTGGACTGTGAAAAGGCGCCCCGCCCCCCTCTGTGGTGGAGAAAGTCTGTGTCAGAGTGCTGCTGAGGCCCTGTGCTTCCAGGAGCCCCAGTCCTGCTTACAAGGAACGACTGTGCTGATAAAGAACCCAAGCAAACCCAGGCTCCTGACTGTGGAGC